>NC_136487.1:57372877-57532877 GCF_053919585.1 Euprymna scolopes
GAGATTTTAAATAAGGTCTGATATATACTACAAGAAAATATATCTCTACAGAAATACATATATGTATATATATATATATATGTATGTATGTATATACATATATATATATATATATATACACACACGAGCAAATCGAGCATGACTTTCTTGTACGCAAGCATACATGCATTGCGGATAACCTACCGTACAGCAAAGACTGACCTTACTCTTTTACATTTATCATAAAAATACTGTGCGCAATCTCTACGTCGGAGAACAATATCATCTCAGGTTTAGACATGATCGATCCAGTTCTTTGGGTTGTAAGCGAGTATGTATACATAGGCTATGACCTTTATATTTACCTTGCAAAATGATGTGCACAATACTTAAAGGCTATAATCTTTATGTTTTGCTTTTACTTTGAATAATAGTGTGTATTATCCCTAGATTGAGGAACATAAACATACACAAGGCGGCCAATGGCATAATACATATATATATATATATATATATATATATATATATATATATATATATATATATATATATACATATATATATAAATATATATATACATATATAAATAAATGCAAATATACATGTATACACCTACACACATACATATCTGTAAGCATACACACATATATACATGTATACTCATATACATACACAATGCATAATACACATACATACACACGCATACATACACATATAATACATATAAATAAACACACATATACAAATATATACACACATATACATACACACATACGTATACATATGCACATATATATGTACATACACTTACTTACATATACATAGACATACATGAATATGAACTCATACACAAACATGCACATACATACACATACATGCATACATATACATACATGCACATATACACATACACAAACATGCATGTATGCACATACACACACGAGAATATATACACATATATACACACAATATATATACGTATATACATACACACACATACATATATACATACATATACACATATACATACATATACACATATACACACATATACATACACCTGTACATAAACATACACACGCCTATACCTACATATATACATATAATGATGGCAGATCAATTATTACATGCTTCCAGCATTTCAGGCCTACGCGCGTCACAACTTTTCAATGGTTGAGAGAGTATCTATACGCAGATGAGGTTGCAGAGTGTTAGCTTTGTACGACAGCTAAATCTCGCTCTCTCGGTTCAAATGTTGACATCCAGCAAAAGCAAGAGCAAGATAGCCAGCAGCAAGTCAAACTGCAGACCAGCAATCTTAAGATAACAACGCTGTGTGTAGGGGGCGGTAAACTAAAGAGTAAGCGAAGTAATAATCCTGTTTAAATTAAAAGAAAAAAAAACGTTGCCCGTGTGTTTAAGGTATAAAAGAAAAACAGTTTTGGTCGGGAGGTAGGCTTGAACTCGATCCTCCAGGCGAAGGTGAAAAAAATCCGACACGTTATACCTACGCCAAACAGACAAACAGCTGTGAACTGATAAAATGAAATGTTTAAAAAACCAGCAAGTTAATCTAACATCAACGTTTTCTAGGTTAAACATGACGTCATCGTCGCAGTAGTCGTAGAAAAGGAGAAAAATGAAGGAACGATTTCTTGCTACACCCTCCCTGTACAAAGCTGGTCATTTTAGAGTAGAAGGAATTAATCTTTTTGGCCAAGTTTTCGATATTTGTCGTCCGAGATTTCGAGCTTCAAAATGATACCGATCTCGTGAAAATCTGTTGAACATGTAGAAGGTTTTTGCCAGAGGTAAAAACACACATACATACATACGTACATACATACATGCATACATAGATATTTGTCTTTTATATATATATATATATATATATATATATATATATATATATATATATATATATATATATGTATATATATATATATATATATATCGGCTTAATTATAGTTTACTTTAAAAAACAAAACAAATACGACACTATCCTCGCCACTAAGAAATCTTTAGCTGATATTGCTCCGTACGGCTCGATATTCGCTCAGACAATGGGACTGAATTTTCTAGTAAAGAATTTGAACTGCTAATAATTAACCGCCGTATTAAACATGAGAAATACGCGCGTATTCCTCCTTTCAAAATGGCACCGTTGAAAGAGCATGGCGAACCCTTTTATAGATAACAAGATGTCTACTTATCGAATCAAAATTAGCGCATACTTTATGGACGTACGTTTTAATGGCAGCAGCATATATCAGAAATAGATCGTTCAATAGAAGATTAGGCAAAACACCGTATGAAGCGTTTTGCAAAATTACCCGAATGTAAATATTAGGTTCAAATGTCCTTGCATCTATAGACTTACTAGCAAACGAAATATTAAAAGCGAAAAGGTTATTTTCGTAGGTTAAGAAAAAAACAGTCCAGCATAGCGTATCTACTCTTCTCCCAAAATGCACTAAAAAGCTTTAGATGTGTAAAATTCAATGATACATTAAATTTTAAAAATGGCGACTCAGTGGATGAAAAACGTGAGGAAATATTACACAGCATCTTAATCGATCACAACGAAAATATTAATAATGACGACAATTGCAGAACTACCGACGGAAATATTAACCAGACACGTCAATACCCGATAATGGAGCGAAAAGGCCAGCCTTCTTGAACATTGAAAGATACAAGAATACGCAATGGATTACTGTTACTCATTGAAAATCGCATCCGAACGTTATAATGAGGCGATTAATTCAGAAAATCCCCAAGAATAGAAAAAAAGGTATGATATCCGAATTGCAAGTTTTATCTGAAAATAACACATACGAAATAGTGGCAAAACCAACCGATAAGAATATTTGTTCAAGCAATTGTTTTTTTTTTCCCCAAAAAAAAAACTCACAGTTTCTGACAGTGAAACTTTTAAAGCAATATTTGTTGCAAAAGGTTTTTCACAATTGTTTTGCCAAATTTTCGCCAATAACTAATTTAACGACAATTATAATTTTATTACAATCTGCCGCTGAATACAATTTAAAAATAATCAATGTATTATTCCGAAATAACATGAACACATTATAGTTGCGCAATATATATAACAAGATTAATGACTTCTTAATTCAGTTCTAATAATTTATTTAGCTAAAATTAAAATAAAAACAACAATATTAAGATTAATTAAAATGATGGATTAATCTTAAACTTGATGTAAATTTAATTTTTAATGTGATAAAGATTCATTGCATTCATTAGAGTAGAGTATAATTCTAATTGTTAACAATTATTATTATACGTGCCAGTAGTTGTATAGGGTGATCAACTTGAAAGTAACTCGTTTTGTCTTATTTTTCTCTTAACGCCCAACTAACAATACAAGAAAAATGCAATGTTTACGGGAGAGAGAACAATGAGCAAAGAACCATGGCCAACACGTTCCTCGGGCGTGTCACCATGTGATTTTTATCTTTCGGAGACTTGTAAATAAAAAGTGTATGGAAATAATAATCACAATCTAGACTAACTAAAGGAGAACATTACCAACGCTATCAGGGGAATCACCAGAGAAGATCTACAAGCAGTATCTGCAAACAGGGAGCGATTCCATCATCTTTTATAATACTGCATGTAATTTAAACTATGTTACAGGTAATTTACACAGTAAATAAATGGTCCACCTCTCTACTATATTTTATGTGCTACTTTATAGTGAATCACCCGTTAGTAGAAATTTTAGTGGTAATCATTAGTTTATGTCCTGAGCAGTGTGTATAGAAAAAAACCGTCGATGACGGAGAGTGAATTTGCTGTAAAATATCATTTCTATCATTAGTAGCCTTCAATGTTTAATGCAGTTTTCAAACAAGTAATGTAACTGTCATTCTCTTCTCCACCATATTTACATACGGACGAATGATAAAACGAGTAGGCCGGGTAAAATATCGTGAGCTAGATTATTTATTACCACATAATAAATACGCCAGCATTCATAATCGTATATAAAGTTAGGTATATGCGTTTATATAAATAAGTAGTAAAAATGCGTATATATATGGGTACACATGTGTGTGTATGTATGTCGATATTTATATATGTCTATGTACAATATATAATATTATATCATTATCAGGTCATTTAAATTTCGAAATATTTACTGACGAAAAAAACATGAGTAGCATCGCTACATATGTTTTGAGATAATCTGTACATTTATTAAATGCATACAAAAAGTTGAATGAATTTAACTGCCAAAAAATCAAATCAGCAAACTTTCAAAAGTCTACTCTAACAACAGCGATTTTGGTGTGTTTGAAGTTATTACGTCTATGAATTTTATTTAGTTTTGTTTTATATAAAGGGTAATGTACAGGCAAACTAAATAAGAAACGCACAGAGCATTATTTCGATTAGATCGATGTAAAATGTTTAATCGTTTTGTAGTTATATTGAGAGTAAAATAGAAAGGAACATACAAACGGCCTACCTGTGAAGAGCCCACGGGTCTGCCTGTCATGGGCGTTGGACAGGATAAAGAAAAAGCAAGATGGCGTCTGTGATATTTAATGGAAACGGTATCATGTGATCTCGCGAGATTCACATCGGTGTATGTAATATAAAGCAGGTTGCTTAAAGGTGTGGGGGTGAGCGTTGTCTGTTCAGGCACTGAAGTGGCATTACAAGACAGACGGTTACTTAGTGCATTGGGACGAGAAAAGGGGGTTCCAGTTCTACAATCTATTCCCAGCATTACGTCGGGGTTTGATCCTAAGCTGAATCCCCTGTTTAATTAGATCAGCGCTGAACAGCCAGTACAAGCATGGATGGAAAAGGCAGAATCGATATGCCAGCTCAGTGGTGTGAAGCGTCTGGAATGCGTGGTCTCAATGCTCCTCGCTGGGGGCGCATACGCTGTATACCAGCGGCGTACGGATGAAAAGATGGCAGATTTCACCTGCATACAAAACGCCCTCTACAAAACGTTTGAATTAGATCCGAATGCTGCATGAAAGGAGTTTATAGCACGCGTTATATTCCGGGGATACGGTTGATGTTTATCTAGCACACTGAAGAAGTTTGTGGCCGTGTTCGGAGGAATCTCAGAGAAAGGCCTGGTGTGCACATTTATCGCAGGATTGCCATCTGGTGTGGAAGATCTGCTCCGAAACTCATCCCAAGTAGACGAGATGGACATCTCGGAAGTATTAGCTCGGACGCGGGTGATACTAAAAAGGAGCCCAGAGGCTGTAGAACGCGCGGCAGTCGTGCAGGCTTCACAGGGTGGATCGCAGGACCTAGGTACAGTTACCAGCTGCTGCAAGTGCGGTGGGCCCAACCATTGTGACCGTGATTTTCTCTCATCGCCCTCACTGACTCGAAGGCTTAGCGGGCTTCAGTGCTATAAGTGTTAAAACCGGGCACACCTGGCCCGTTCCTCTCCGGGAAACAGGCAAGGGGAAGAAGCTACAGCGTCAGTCTTATCCACAAATCGTCACTGAACAGGGTGCTCCCCGGAGTGACTGCGCGTTACGGTCACGTTCCGGAAGTCCCATCTAACAAAACTCGTCGGCGTGTTTTTTGTTTGCAAAAATGAGTGGCCCACTTCCTTGTGGGTGGTTGACTCAGGGTGGCAGTGGAAGCCATAAAACGTCGTGCAACATCTGTACCATTGAGAGGGGACATTAAAGTGCATGATGCAACGCTCCTAAGCATGCTAACAGAAACTGTAGCTAGGGTGATTCGTGTCGACCCTGTGCGAGGGAATGAGTGTGTTAACGGGAACGAGTTTACTGTCTGGGTGGACGCTAGTAAACTAACCCTTGGATTTGCCCTTGTGGTTGATGATCGTATTATCGAAGACACCTGTTGGCTTCGGCAAGAGAATGATTCTAGGCACATAAACCTGGCCGAAGTTGATACCACATTGAAAGGAGTTACCCTTGCGCTTCAGTGGAAAGCCAGCGTACTACATATCACGGACCTGCATGGAAGAGCATGTCTAACCACACAGGCAGCGAGTAAGATGTTGATACGAAGACGGCTTACCACCCTGGTCGATACAATCAACCGTAGACGTAAAATTAATCATGGGTGCAAGCAACAGAGCAGATGCGCTGACACAATTACCACAACTGTGGCTGCTGGCTGATACCGGGAAGATTCGGAGACATTGCAACACCCGTGTGAAACCGTCGCGTGTAATATGGATACAGATGGTATCAGTGAGATTTATCAGCAATGCGGACACCCAGGGGTTCAGCGGACACCATATTTTGGCAAGATGGTTGAGCCAAAAGTAAGAAGACCAGGTGTCAAGTGAGCAGTGAAAAGTTGCGAGGCACGTCAATCAATCGACCCGGCTTAGTGGAATAAAGGGTAATTGGGAGTGAGCGGCACGTGTCAGAGAGTGGGTTTGGATTTCACACATTACGATGGCAATCACTTCCTCGCCCTCATCGATTGTGGACCTACGCGTTTCGCGGTCTGGAGACCACTCGGGCGCCAGGACTGCTCCTACATTATTCGCCAGCTGTCATCTGTGTTCTTTTAACAACGCTCGCCAGAAGAGGTGCTGACAGACAATGCCCAGCCTTCTGCAGCCAGCAGGTCAAGCAGTTTCTGAAGGAGTGGAGCGGGGCTGCGCCTGCAACTGCGATGTCCTTATGTGCTATTTGGCAACAGTATTTCTGAGAGGTTCCATCGCAGCATCAAATGAATTGTGGCCATGAAGACATACACCGTCTCAGAAGCCGTATATTAGTAGAACATCACGCTGACGGATTGTGCCTCTGCAGGAACAGTGTCTGCAAACGCAATATACCAATACCGAGTCCGAGAAAAGGGGATCTACCCAAAGAGAGAAGTCGCCAATAAGGAAGGATACGGTACTACGTATTATCACGGATTCTTCGTGCACTCATCGGTGGATAACCGATGCATTGACTGGAAGACCACGGCTAACCACACGGGCAGCGAGTGAGATGTTGATACGAAGCCGCTGGAAAGCATATGCAATGGCAGTTATACACGGAGCCGAGTGACCGATGTAGAGAGTCAGCAGTCAGTCATGGTTGGCGGTGTGCCCTGTAATGTTAGGGACCTGAGGCAGGCGACACAGTTGCAACCACCACTGGATCACGGAAGCGACTCTGGGTCTGAGGTTAGTAGGACATCGCTCTGGTTTGCACCAGCTTCATCCCCATGAAGCAGCGAATCTGATATTTGTAGCCTCTCAGGGAGGCAGTGTTATTTGCCCCTCAGACTGCAGATGAGAACACAAGTGAACAAGAGGCCTGCACAGTCCCCCTTCGAAGAAGCACCAAACGGAAGAGGGCGCCACCTCCCTGCCATCACTGTGATAAGGAGGTCTAGGGGTGTGGGGGAAAATAGAAACGGGCATACAAACGACCTACCTGTGAATCGCCCACCTGTATGCCTGTCATGCACGTTGGACAGGAAAAAGAAAAAGCAAGATAGCGTGCGTGATATTTAACGGAAACGGTTTCACGAGATTCACGTGCCTGAATGTAATATTAAGCAGGTCTTTGGAGGTGTGGGGAGAGCTGTGTCTTTTCAGACACTACAGAGGTGGCATTACAAGACAGGTGGTTATGCAGTGCATTGGGACGAGTAAAGGTGGTTACAGTTCTACACATATTATCATTACTGAAATGTACATTCAAAACTATATTCATTTTCATAAGATGTGACAACTGTCTTTTTGAACACATACTAATTCGCATATATATATATATATATATATATATATATATATATATATATATATATATATATTGCGGACGGACACAATTTTTCACTTTGCTTCTGTCAATGATTACTTGAGTTGACTTGAATTTAAGATTGATCCATATTTATCATTGGCAAAGATTGAAATCAGCATACATATTAGTATCAGCAAGAAAAAAGCTATTTATACACGTTTCCAACGATAATAAATATGTAAAAAATATCATATATTTAACCTATTAATATAGTAAAAACTATTATTTCAATGTTTTAATATCAATATCTCATTGCTATATAAACATAAAAATGCTCTTTATATTCATCACTTTTGGTATTAATTGAAGGGTATGTCTGTTTATAATTATTCTCTGTCTATTCATGTGCAGCTTTTAACCTATAGGTGTTCAGCAGTGATTATTCTATACAGATCATTACTCTGCTCAATAATCCAGTCAGTGAATTAAATGTCAATTTCGATTATTGTTCTCCTGTAATAAAAAATATATTCACTAAGTTAAAATGCGACAAAGCGATGAACCGACACAATGAGAAGTGCGCTTAGTATATCGTATATGTATACTTTTTACACATTTTTCATTCTCTCTCTCCATATATATATATATATATATATATATATATATATATATATATATATATATATATATATATATATATACAACTGTTGTTTATTTTGGTTTTAGCAATATGTTTTGAATGAATTCAATTATTTACGAAAACGCATTTTGACCTAAATGAGAGCTGGGAATACTGTTCCCTTTAACCAATGTGTACCCCCACATGGGGAGCGGTATATATATATATATTATTTTTAAAATGTAATTATACACTGACACGTGTTTCGTCGTCTACGACTCATCAGAGTGGCTGATGAGTCTTAGACGACGAAACACGTGTCAGTTGATAATTACATTGAAAAAAAACTATATATATATATATATATATATATATATATACCGCTCCCCATGTGGGGGTACGAAATTGGTTAAAGGGAAAATTATTCCCAGCTCGCATTTAGTAAAAAATTCGCTTCCGTAAATAATTGAATTCATTCAAAACATATCGCTAAAACCAAAACAAACAACATTTAATTACATCGCGATATATCCAGACAGTTGGCGAGATGGGTCAGAGGTAAGGGGTTTAGGCTCATTATCGGGGGGGTCCTGATTTCGAATCTCGCTACTCTGGTTAGTCGTAGACGACGAAACACGTGTCAGTGTATAATTACATCTTATAAATAATATGTATATATATATATATATATATATATATATATATATATATATATATATATATATATATATATACACTTGTGCCCGATATTATTCATACCCCCTCTTTAAAATTGAGTTTATTAGGTGTAACTTTGTAAGAATTTATTGTTTACGTCCATATTGATACATATTCTTAATAAACCTCTTCTGATCATTTTCGTCATTTTAAAATCTCGGGATACTTGTAATAAAAGAAATATACAGCTATTTATAAAATCTGCAATGTTCAAAAATAATCATACCCCCTTATTTTTTCAGTATTAATCGAGTTTCTGACTGTTTGTTTCCTGTTTGATTCTTATTTTGAATGCTTTTATACAACCTTTGATTAATTTCATTTCGTTTTTTGCATTTTTCAGGAATTAAAATGATATCAACTGAAAACCAAAAAAAGAATAAAAATTATTAGAATGGGGAAGAAAAAAGAGCTTAGTAATGATCTTAGGACTAAAATTGTGAATTCACATAAGGATGGTTTAGGTTACAAGTCAATTTCCAAGAAATTTGAGGTCCCTACAGCAACAGTACAGAGCATCATCAAAAAATTCCAGAGCCACCACACAACAAACAACTTGATTGGTAGAGGAAGGAAAAGGAAACTGTCTGCTAGAGCCACCAGGAATATTGTAAGAAGTGTTAATGCAAATCCAACCACCACTACTAAGGACATTTTAGAAAATCTGGAGTCTTCTGGCATAAAAATATCAAGGCAAACATTGCAAAGGACTCTGCATGAAAATGGTCTGAAAGGAAGAAGACCAAGAAGGACTCCATTGCACACCGGAAAACGCCTCGCAGCACGTCTAAAGTTTGCTAGGACCCATGTGAATTCTCCAGAGTCCGTTTTCTCAAGTATTTTGTGGACTGACGAAACAAAAATTGAATTGTTTGGCCATATGGATGATTCTTACGTTTGGAGGAAGAAAGGAGAAGCTTACAACCCAAAGAACACCATACCCACGGTGAAACATGGTGGTGGTAGCCGAATGTTTTGGGGCTCCTTTTCGGCTAGTGGTCCAGGTAGTTTGGTCAAGATAGATGGAACCATGAAGAAGGAGCAATATTTGGAGATACTCCAGAAAAACATTAGACAGGATGCGGAGAAGCTCCATTTAGGACCAAACTGGGTCCTTCAACAGGATAATGATCCAAAACATACTGCCAAAATAGTCAAGAAATGGTTTGAGGATAATCACATTAATGTTTTGGAATGGCCTAGCCAGAGTCCTGACCTGAACCCTATCGAAAACCTCTGGCACATATTGAAAACTGAGGTTAAAAAGCGGAAACCTAGAAATTTGAGGGATTAAGAGAACTACTGCATTGAAGAATGGTCAAAAATCAGTGTTGATGCTTGTAAAAACCTTGTTTATAAATATCCAAAACGGTTACAGGCAGTTATTAAGAATAAAGGGCATGCTATTGACTATTAGTAAGAGAGGTATGAATAATTTTGAACTAGTGCCATTATTGTTTTTCTTAGTATAATGCTTCAAACTTGCATAATTTATTTATTTGTTGAGTTTAAATTAAATGCTTATGCTTGATTTATTGTTTGAAATCCCTTTAATATTGTCTATCTTCTGGTTTGAGCAATATTCTTATAGAAATCTCAAAGATCCGAGGGGTATGAATAATATCGGGCACAAGTGTATATATATATATATATAAATGTAATATATGGTTCGTTAAAAGTGAATAAAACCATATTTCTACGTTACCAATTTAATTGAAATTTTCAGAAAATCTATTTTAAAAGTCAACGAATGTTTGCATGTGATTAAAATAATTTAACATTTCGAATTATAAAAATATTAAATTATAAATGAAAATATTTTTCGTAACTGCGAGATTGTCCCCAGTTCATTTCCGGTAGAAATGAGACTTTCACTTATTGAGATAAGTATTATTTGTATTAATTTTCATGATACTCATACAGAGAGTGATCCATGCTGAAATAATAACGTTATTATTTAAAAAAAACATTCTTAACATGGGGAGGGGGTGTTTTGTACCTATTCCGTACTTTAACCTTACAATTGAATAATAAAAAAAACATATCGTAAAACTTTAATTTGGAAATACGATTTAAAAAAATAGCGCGGATGACTCTCTGCATTTTTTCATTTTATTATTCTTAAAGAGTAAAACTTTTCTTATTCATGAAAAGAGTTAAGCCAACGTAAATAAATAAATAAATAAATGTTTGTACACGTGACAAATTATCAATAAATGGTTTAGTTACTTTTTGTTAAAAATTATATATGAAAAGAGTTAACGTAAATATTCTTTGTAAAAGTAAGTTCGAAAGTGACGTAGTTGTACTCCCATGCGTAATTTCTATGCTTATAGGTTTTTGGAAATTTCTTTTCACTGGATTTTTATTGATTGGACACTAATTAAACAGATTATTAACAAAAAAAAATTAAAACGAAATCATTATTTCGACATTTGAAAGTGTTGCTCACTTTTTAGTTACAACGTTCTGATAAATCAATCACCCATTTTGTAACCAATAAAAACGCGGTATTGATATATACAATATAAAGTAAAAAATAATATGAGTCTCTTCCGCATTTGTAAGTCAGAAATATATTTGTTTCTCAAAGAAAAAAAAATAGATTAAACATGACTTTTTTATTGTTTTTATGAAAATAAAGTTTCGAGTTTTAAAAACTTTTTTTTTTACTTATTTAGTTAAAAGTCAGTTAGTGGGTGTTTTTTTTGTTTAAATTGTTTTTATGAAAGGTGAGGTTTTTTGGGTTTTTTTCAAAACTTTTGTTTTTTTTTAATTTTTTTAAAAATTATTATTAATTTCACTAACATGCTGGAGAAATGTTGGTGCTAATGCAGAGATTGATCCGCGCTATTTTTTAAATCCTATTTCCACGTTTAATTAAAGTTTTATGATATGTTTTTTTATTCAATTGTAAGGTTAAAATACAGAATATGTACAAAACACCCTCCCCTCCTCATGTTAAGAATGGCTTTTAAAATAATAACATTATTATTTCAGCATGGATCACTCTCTGCATGAGTACTGAAATGTTTAATAATTTGGTATTGTTTTAGATTAGGTACACCTCCACAATTCTCCTTTAAATGACGACATTTATAAGTTTTCGAGTATGCTGAATACGGAAATCGCATTGAAATTTTGCGGAAATCAGTAGTTATCAAGATATAAAAAGTTATATTATCATTGAATTCGTTGGCTGCCATCTTTTTACACGCGCACGCGCCATAAACAAATGCACGCGCGATAAAAAGATAGCCGCCAAAGATTACAATGCATAATACAACTTTTTATATCATGATAACTACTTATTTCTGCAAAATTTCAATGCGATTTTCGTATTCAGCATAGTCGAAAACCATTACAAGTCGTCATTTAAAAGAAAATTGAGGAGGTGGACCTAATCTAAAAATTTACCAATAATTTTGCATCCCGTACGCCTCCCGATACATTGCTTTGTCAACATGCGACCATTTTATATCTCCCGAAGACACTTCCGTATTTAGCCCCCCCCCCAAAAAAATGGGTGACCGATTTACCAGAACGTGGTAACTAAAAAGTGAGTACCCCTTTCAAATGTTGAAATATATTTTTTTTTCAATTTTTTTTTTCATAATCTGGTTAGTGTTCAATCAATAAAAATCCAGTGAAAAAATTACAAAAATAACCTATCAGTATAGAAATTCGCATGGGGGCGATGGTTGTATAACTCCACTACGTAAGTAAATACATAAAAATGTTACGTGCACATGCGTTAGCCTTGATAAGGGGGGGGACTAAGGGAACGACCATTAAATAATTCTGCGGGTCGCCATGGAAATCAACGCCCAATGAGTACCAAAATAGTTTTCAGGATATGAAGAAATTTTTTTTCGAAAAGTGGGTGATCACTTTTCCATCTAAATTTAACTTAAAATGAGCACTTTCTGTCCACCAGGGGAAGGGCCATTTATTTTCGTGTTTATTGGCTTAAAGTATTTTTGACAAGGCAGTTTGGTACGCGAGTGCATATTTAATAGTTTTCGTTTATGCTCACGCGTAGCATAAACAAGGCTACGTCTGTGAAATGGAAAATATCCCATAGTTCAGGGGTTATTACCATGCAAAAGAAATCAAACAAAAAACATTTAGCCTAGAAACACACAGAAAAATTAAAAAAAAAAAAACATAGCATCTATTTTTTTTCTATCGAATTCATTTGCTGTTTTTATTGAAAACTATTTTCCCCCGGATTTTTGATATAATTTTCCATTAAGGGCCGTGCGTCTCACGTTCGTATATAACATTTTTTTTGTAGACTTCGGTGTGCTAAAAACGAATCTGCAAACCGTTTCCATTGCAAAAAAATAGTTTTATGATATGAAGAAATTACTTTTTCGAAAAGTGGGTGATCACTTTTCCATGTAAATTTAACTTAAAATGAGCACCCACTTTCTAGCCACCTGAGAGAGGGGGGATTTTTTTCCCATGTTTATTGGCTAAACAGCTTTCGTGTATGCTCACGCATAGCGTAAACAAAGGCTACGGCTGTGAAATGGAAAATAGTCCCAGAGTCCAGGGGTTATTACCATGCAAAAGAAATCAAACAAAAAAAATTTAGCCAAGAAACACACAGAAAAATGCCCCTCTCTCAGGTGGGAAGAAAGTGGGTGCTCATTCTAAGTACAATTTACATTGAAAAGTGATCACCCACTTTTCGAAAAGTAATGTCATGAATATCATGAAAACGTTCTTTTTGCTACGGAAACGGTTTGCAGATTCGTTTTTAGCACACCAAAATCTACAATAAAATAAGTCGTTATATACGAACGTGAAACGGTCTTTAAAGTAAAATAATACCGGATTTTTTGGAGCAGATTTGCCGTTTAGTTGTACAAATATCCTCAAACCAGCTAATCACTAAAAGGGACTTTTAAAAGTCGTCACCTGTATCGAGCAAAAGTTTAAAACCACCGATTATATGCCAGCCTACATCATGATAACATATATTGAGTGAGTTCCTAACAGTATTTTGTATAGTTTTTTTAGTTTAAACTCATTTTCCCAAAATTTCCCCAAACTTAACGTGTTCGATACAGTCTGCCGCCATTTGTATTTTTCAGATATACCGATAAACATTGAACGTTTTTGAACCGATTATACATTACATAAAAAACACTAAAATCTTATCCAGTTAGGTAGAACATTTACTTTTCTTGCCTTTGATAACATTTATTTGTTATATATTTATTTTTTGACAACTTTTTTGTATCTGTGTTTAGTAATATGAACCCTTTTCATTTAATGTAACGTTAAGTCGGCTTGAAAAACAGTGTTTATCGGTGTATTTGAAAGCAACAAATGGTGGCGGACACTGTTGATTACTTTAAGTTAGAGAGAGTGAGTTAAAACTAAAAGAAACTATACAAATACTGTCAGAAACCCACCGATTATGCCAGCCTATGTCATGGTAACATATATTTGTGGGGTTTCAGACACTGTTTTGTATAGTTTTTAGTTTTCAACTTACTTTCCCAAACTTAACGTATTCAACAGAGTCTGCGACCATTTCTGTTTTTCGAGCCGATTAAACATTTTACATTACATAAAAACACTAAACAATTATCCAGTTAGGTAAAAATGTAACTTACCTTACCTTTGCTTTCATTTATTTGTTCTTGGACGACTTTTATGAATCTGTGTATAGTACCCCCCCCCATCAACAAATATTAATTATTAACTCACATTTTTATATACAGTAAACAACAAAACAAACAAAAAATTAGCGTTTCAACATTTTTGCCACGTTCGGCGTTATCCACTGATTGTTGGTCGAGTCAAAACCATGAATAATTGACAGAAACTCCCGAGGATCCAGATCAAATTTTGCGAGAGTACCATTTTTTTTCATTTTCGCCTTCTTTTTCACTTTTAGGAGTGGATTGTTGTACTAAGAATATAAGAAACAGGCATTTTTCTCTTTTTATTAAATTTTTCCATTACACCAAATTGAGCCACTGCAACGTGTGGCAGGGTACAGCTAGTATATATATATATATATATATATATATATATATATATATATATATATATATATATATATAATCTTGAATGTTCTTTAACAGTAAAAGTATATAGACCATTATTACTTCGTTATCGTTCGTTGAAAAACTATATAATCAGTAAATAATTTAATCGCCTGCAATCGCTGTATTAATTTCATTTCTCGAATTCCAAACAGTTCTCATGTTATTCCTGGAATCATGAGTAGTTTTCCATTAAAAAATGTTTCGGGAATTTTAAGAAAAATCAGTATATTAAATCATAAGACTCCAGCTATGTTGATTAAACACAACTTCTGAATATTGTTCCAGATTAATTTGGCTAACTAATCAAAAAATTGTCTTCCTCTACTCTGGCATTCGTCCCTGTCTTCTAATTCAACATGGATATCGATTTTTTTAATTTACCAGTCAGTTGTATTTATAGGATTCCGATTGATCCCTTATACTACTTATCACCACTACCAATAATAGTACTTGCTTATATATTAACAATCTTATTTATGCATTAAAAATATATAAAAGTGCATAATATTTAGCTATATAAATACAATTTTTACATTTTTATTCATTTTCTATATGTAATAATTTAAGTGCAGGAATTTCCTAATCGGGTAACATTAGGGTAGGTTTGCAACAACAGATGGCACATACAAATTTATTATGTCTAAATTTTTACTCACTATCTTATTTAACTTTTAAATTCCGTTACAGACACATTTATTCGTTAATATAAACTTCTATCTTACTTTCTACGAGCTCTATCATCATGATTATCAATATTTATAGACGAAGTCCTCCCATTTTCCAACTAAAGACCGGGTACCCATATAACAATTATAACTATATTGACCTGAAACCCTCATTAACTAAAGTAAACTCTCAAACACTTACAACTACCATTATATTTCACTAATCGAAAATATACATTCCCCCCCCCCCTAACATTCCGCCTATTCTCATTGACTGCAACCATGAAATTCTATTAATCCGTGTAAAACACAATCGTACAAAAAAAAACGAACACCGCAACCATAAATCACTACGGCCGCTCAATCGCCTCGCATTGTTTAAAATCATTTATATTCTCCCATCATCGCTTTTCCTTTATATTACAGACTAATCTTTACCAGAATTAACCACCACATTTAGTTTAAAGTTACGCATGTTATTGATTATTACTTGGATTAACATTATTAACATATTGTACGATTACAACAATTATGCTCAGCTTTATGTTTATCCTATTGTGGTCCAGCGTCCTATATTAAGCTACGCTAACATGAACTGATCTCTTAGTAAATGCTGAGAGACTGTTCTCCGTAACCGAGCATTAACTGAAAAACAACGAACAACCAATACTTACATTCACATGAAAATATTTACCAAAGAAAGCGGGGTCATTTTTCTTTGAATTTAGCGCAAAGTTATATGGTACACTCACTTACAACTACATGAATACAATTACATTTTAACCAACTAAAAACATGGAAAACTACTTAATAACACAAAAGATATAATCATCATTTCTTTTATTTTTTGTTTCTATTTTTTATAAATTAACTATGATGGTGTGTTTCCCTTTTTATCGTTATTAAAAGCAAAAACGTTCAGTGAGGGTATCAAGAAGCATTTTTTTCACCAGATTCGGCAAACACGCATGCGCCTCTAATCGTTCTTTCTGAATTTTGTTTAACTGAAAATGATACAGAATAATTTAGTTTACGTCGCTGCGAAAAGAGGGGTCGCTACGAAACGTACGGGTTTCACGTTCGAGCCAATGTAAAGGATTTATCAGGGGTCAGGAAACTTTTAACATTAAAACCTGGTTATTGTTTGTTATATTTTTCGTTCCTTTTTTATTTATTTTCCTGATTTTAGTTATTTTTTATTTTTCAACTCTTTTTGTTTACGTCTCGCCCTTGCTCAGCATCCTTTATACAACACCTCTACACACCTGAGCAACAGGTGTTTTTTTTCTTCAGTCTTTTGTATTATCGAAGTAAAACATTTTTATTTGATTTTTCTTTTTATTTATTTATATTTTATTATCAAAATGAGTTGAAAAAATCATTGGGGGGTTCTTTTTGTTTATTCTTGTTTTATTTTATTTTGTATTTTGTTTTTGGATTATTTTTTTAATATGGTTTTATTTTCTGACGGTGATAAGTGGAATAATTGAAACAAAGTATTGCAGTAATTAATAAAAATAATTAATGCATGATGAATACAGGAAAGAAGTTTCGTTTCATTCTCTTAGTAGAGGATCCATTTTTTCGTTCTTGAGTAAATTTCTGCTTTTTAATAAAACTTTGAAACTAACTATTTTTAGTCGCGGAGGCAAGTAAATAACCAGTAAACATTATCACAGTTTCAACGGTTAAATGAATGGTTGAATGTTTTTTTTTTCCTATTTCCATCCGGACTGCCTACTGTGTCTAATTTTTTTTCCGCTGCAGTTTTAAAAAAAAAAATTTTTTATTCTGGCTGGGCGTTATTCCGATGGGCATTTTTATCAGGAGTTTATTGTGTCTATTCCGAAAGTCGTTCGAACATGAGGAGGCTAGCGAGGGGGGGGGGGCTACAACATCAACAACAAATACAACAACACCAACAGAACTTTAACTTTTTTCAAGGGGTACGCGACGCTTCTACCATGCACACCAGTTAACGGGTGATGCTAGTTATTAATATAGTTTCGGATTACGGTTATTAATACATTTTCATTAGTTTTATACGGTTTGAAAGCAGCAGAATTAACGAAGAAATACGTTATTTTATATTTGAGTTTTGTGACCATCTTGTTTAATCAAATTTTATAGTAGGCTAGAAACAAGAGGTATAACCTCTATGAATTTTAAGGTAAAGATATTTTCAGAAAATCAGACGTAATGCTTCCCTACAACACATATACAATACAGGTACTATTTTTATGCAGCATGAAAACTACTTGAAAAGGAAGAAGTTTATTTAAGCAAATATTTTATAAGCAAAAATTTCATCCTCAATGTTTATATTTAAATCCAGAAATATAGCTTTTGTTTCTATGTGTTGCCAATTAACTTCTAACTCAAATGTTTAGTTTTGTCCAAATTCTTAGTTATCTGCTTTATATATAAGGTTCTCAATAAATCTCCTATAATCATGATAATTATATGTTTTGGATAAATCATATCTTATTAATGGCTGATATATATATATATATATATATATATATATATATATATATATATATATATATATATATTGATATATATATAAATATATACATGCATACATAAACAGACACACACACACACACACACACACACACACATATATATATAATGCAAATTGTCTGCTTCTAAGTTCGTTCTTTATAGATTCTGAAACCGCTGAACAGCTTATTCAAAATTTACAGAATTTAATGTATACGTTTCAGACGTGATCTTAGTCAAGTTTTGTCTCAGAACACACCCTGATAATTACAAATAATCGATAATCGAAGCAGTTATTTGAATTTACCTATCATTGGTAAAGCCATTTTTCCAGGTTGTCGCTTAGCAATAATGATAGGACAACGGGCCGTGAAAATTCTACTGTGGATAAGTTGATTGAGTGTTTTTATTGTTATTTTTTTGCATGACGTGGTTGTAGGGTCAAACTCCGCACGTAAATTTCTTAATTTTTGTTTCATGAACTGCAAAGTATGCTATAAGATGTGATAATTCACGTGTTTTTTTTTTTTTTTTTTTTTTTTTTTTACCTCACGTAATCTGTAGGTTAAAAACCCGCACGTAAATTTCGGAATGTTTTTCTTTCGTTAACTGGACATAATTTTATATAAAATAATTTGGTAAAAAAACAGTAGGTCCTCTAAAGTGCAATGTGGAATAACATACATGTGGGACTCAGTTACTGCCTGTAGATATGTGAAGCTTCCTCCCCGGCGTTTCACGGATTTAAATAAACATGTAGAAGTTTAAAATATTCGTTGATCATCATTCAATCCTGGGCCACATTGGGTGCCCCTGCTAGTATATATATATATATATATATATATACATATATATATATATATATATATATATATATATATATATATATATATATATATATATATATAAGAACAAGTAGTTAATAAAAAATGTTAAAAACATTTTGAAAAAGAGTTAAACACATATTTAACTTTAAAAAGGAAGCACGAAATAAGAGGATGGGCCTTAATCCGAGGAGTTTCGATGTTATATATTTTTGCTAATTACTGGGCTCCCAGTCAACCCTCCCATAAGATACCAATATTTTCTAATCAAGTTATCCCTCTTCCCTAGCAATAATAATAATAATAATAATAATAATAATAATAATAATAATAACAATTATAATGAGAATAATAACATTTCTCCTAACAGCTGCCCTAATACTAACGACACTCATTATCTCCTCCAAAATAGTCCACCTAAAATCATTGTCCCGCCCTCTGTTAATTACAATGAACAAACTTCAACCTATTTTCCAAGTACAAACCAGCAAATGTATATTAATTTCAGACTTCGAGCTGTTAATAAAGTACATACATAGATCGGCGCTACTTCAACATTAATTTTAACAACCAAAATCCTAGGGAATACAAGGCAGAAACACAAAAACACAGACGATTTTACTCATATATATATATATATATATACATATATATATATATATATATATATATATATATATATATATATGAGTAAAATCGTCTGTGTTGTTGTTTGTCTGCGTGTCTACATTTCCTACCAAATAACCCTGCCAATTTTCAGTCTACGGAATCGGGATTTGACATAAGTTTTATTGAGATTAAGCAAAATATATTGAATCGGTTTTCAGCCAGAACTTTAGCTATCAGGAAATCAATATTCGACGATTAGATCTTTGAAAACTCTACTAAACTTCTCTGCTAATTTTTGGTCTAACCAGTGACAATTATACACGTAGGTTACTTGAAAATGTATCCAACTCTTTAGTTTGATTTGATCCCAAAACAATATTTGTAAACTATATGTAAGGTCAATATTAAGGTTAACATTTTTTCAAAAGGTTGACTTCCACAATCTCTTCAAACTTACCCAACCAATTCTTTGTCTAAACATTTGGAATTTTACAGAAAGTGTATTCAATGAGAGGGCAAGTTTTTTAAACGGTTTTGGACGAAACTTTAAAATATTTGACCATTTGCGGTATCTAGTTAACTAATCAACCATATGGGTGTCTAAACATTTGATATTTTACGAAAAAGACATGCAGCAAGTTTTTTATTAAATTTTTGTGTGAAAATTTACCTACCTTTGCAGACTCTACTAAACTCCTGCGCTAAGTTTGGGTATAAACACATGAAATTGTGCATGTAGGTTACCTGGACATGAGTAAAACTTTAATACATTTCTATATCTCTCTATCTATCTATCTATATATATATATGTGTGTGTGTGTGTGTGTGTGTGTGTGTGTGTGTGTATATATATATATTTAGTAATGTGATTGATAATTTAAAAATTGACAGACTGTTACTGTAGAAGAAAAAAATAAATGTCCCCTACAAGGCTCATGTAAAATAAAAAATGCAATCTATAGCTGCACAGTATCAAAAAGCCCAAACATACATGAATCTATTAGTAACCATAACTCAACCACCCGATTAAATAATTACACCAACTTTATCCAATCTACCAATCAATGACAAACCAACCCACCATATAATAATCCAACACCAGATCTATCGGAAAATAATCACAATAAACAAGAGGCAATATATTTTGGTTCCACATCTGGCCTAATAAAACATAAAATTTCAACGCACAAATATTATTTTAAAAATAGCTCCCTGTCAAACCAAACTACTCTATCCAAGCATATTTGGCAACTCAAGAATAACAATATTTCTTACAAGTTGAAATGGCAAGTAATTGGATCTTGCAAATCATATATACCAGGAGATAAATTCTGTGCACTATGTACAAAACAGATCCTACAAATTTTGAAATATGAAGATATAAAAAATACAACCACCCTATTAAGTTCAAGAGAGGAACTAATCTTCACATGCAGTCATAAATGTTGGTTTAAATTTAATAAAAATACACCACCTTAAATAATTAAAAAATACTTATTAGTATTCAATTGCAAAATTAAACGATATCGTGAAATGATTATTAATATTTTTTTAAAAAATATTATTGTTATTATTAATTAATCTGATATATCGAACATTATTATAGATTATTAAAATATATTCTTAACATTAACCTATGATATGTTTTAATTTCAATAAATATATAAATTATCAGATATTAAATTTAATAATTTAAAAATATATTACAATATTGTTTTACCATTCCGTAATAAATTAAGTTAGACTAATTATCTCCCTTGCACTCTTTAATTAAAGATATATGACTAATGATCTCCCTTGCATAATTTAATTATACAAATAAGACTATCTTCCCCTTTCTTTCGAGTTAAATTTTACCGTTTTTTAATCAAATGTATGCTAACGGATATAAAATATTCCATTAGCGTTCATTTTGAAAATGTATCATTTCATAAGCTGAAAAGCTATAACAAACATCCATATGAGTGATTTGATCTTAGTCCCTGATTTCCAAAGGCGAAAAATTAAAAGGTACATATTTGTATGTATATTTATATATATATATATATATATATATATATATATATATATATATATATATATATGTATATGTATATATATGTGTGTGTATTTATATATATGTATTTATGTATATATGTGTGTATATGGGTATATGGGTATATGTATATATGTGTATGCGTGTATATATGTATATATATGTGTATGTGTCTATGAGTTTTATTAGAAATATATTATTAATATATTGTACTTAAATCAAATTTAGATTTATAATATTACTCTATTTTATTTCTATCTTTAACCCATATTAATTTTCTTATCAAGTAAATCCATACCTTTATTTTAATATTTTCCAGATACATCTGCCTTACTTTTAATGCTATGTTTATTTATGGTCTCTTTTACATATACAAAAACCCCTTCCCAATACTTTGCTGATGAGGAAACTTTGTTTGTTAACAACATTATGTGTAAAAATTATTGTCCGTAGCTTGATTTCTACACCAATAAAACATTGTTTTCGGAAACGATCGTACAAATTATTGATTGTGTTGTTGTTTCTTCTTATGAAACGGATTTTTAATTTAATTCTAATTTGATTTTTTAATTATCAATCACATTACTAAATATTAAATTAGCTCCAGGATATTTAACTATCGAGCTCATTATATATCTAAATTACAATGAGCACTTTTTCTTTCCCTGAATTTTTACTAACTAGTATTTTTACTATTACATTAAAATGCACTCTGCTCTTTAGACTATTGTTCTTATTTCCTTTAAATTATATATATATATATATATATATATATATATATATATAATTTGGTGTATTCATATTACATTCTTTGCATGTAGACTATTTTAACGAAAAGATATTGACACGCTAATAGGATACAAGAAAGTTTACAGTTTTTCTCTGCGCAAAACAACTATATTTCCATTTTTAATATGTCTAGCACGCAAATGCATTCCATTCCAAAATTAATCAGACAAGCTAAAACAGGCAACATAAACTATCGATTTATATTATAATATATTCCTCATTTTTTTTGCAAAATATAATTGCATTACTTTGAACAGAGAAAACGAAAGAAATATATTTCAGTATTATTAATTTTCAAAATGTCCACTGACCGGTTATATGAATTAGATAAAAATGCAAGCTTCTACCGTTATCTGAATTAATTTATACACACACACATACACCCATACCCACACACCCACACACATATATATACATATATACATTATGGTGATATATATATATATATATATATATATATATATATATATATATATAAGGAATGTGTAGTTTACTTAAAGCATTGCATGTCACGAAATAATATGAGCTATTTGAAAAGACAAGAGCAATGACGAAGTCGTGGACAATGAAAGGAAAACAAAAACAAAGTAATGAGATCTTATTGATTATTATTTCATTTATTTTATTTATTTATTATTTTTTAATTGATATATTTCACAAACCTCAGCGAGCTAGGTTACTGATATGTTCGGTATAGTGTAATGCCCTCGGGTGTTAAAGGTATTTTATTAATTTCAGGAAAATTACCCCCTCCAACTACATAAGAAAATTAATGTGACAATCCAGATGCGCCAACATTGGTACGCAGAAGACAGCAGGATATCAGTATATATATATATATATATATATATATATATATATATATATATATATATATATATTTATATATATATACATATATATATATATATATATATATATATAAGCTTGAAACCGACAGTACACCTGTTTTTCTGACTTTTTGTTCAAATTTTAAATAAATAAATATTAATCTCTTATATTGAAAAGTTTTTTCTTTGTAATCCAGCAATTTGTTGGAATTCTTTCCCAAAAGACAGTAAACAAATATACATATATATATATATATATATATATATATATATATATATATATATATATATATATATATATATATATACATACATAGAGAGAGAGAGATTATTTCCTTTTTCCTTATCACTACTTTTTTAAATGTAATTTTTTTTTATTTTCCATTTATTATTATATATATATATATATATATATATATATATATATATATATATATATATATATATATATATAAGTACACACACATATATATATGGGTGTGTGTGTGTCAGAGTTATTTATTGTTCTCCAACATTTAAGAAGACCAAGTATATCGTTTTATTCCCAACCTGTACAAATAAATGTAGTGGCATTTGTTTAAAAGAATCATGGTAGGTGTATAGCTTACGCCCACTTAATTGAAGTGCATCTGTTTTCTCAAAAGAAAACAAAATATTTTTATATGCCGTTAGGGTTACATGCGTCAATTTTTCTCCTGACGTTTTGTCGGACAGGTTCCATGTTCATTTTCTCGGGTTTTCTGTCTTTTGAACAGTAAAGACAAAAACAAATAACACACTACGACTACTGTTGCGAAATACAATACAATATAATTTTCGCCAGAAATGCCAGGTTAATTTGCTGAAAGCGAAAAGGATTTGAGTAAAGTTATAATTCTTCTTCTTATGAAGCTTATTTGTACGAGAATTTTAATTGAAATATAAATGTTTTTAAAACAGCCAAAACATACAGAATATTTGCCAAGTTTGATTGCTTTTAGGTAAAGTTCATTTTGTCCATTCAATTTAATTTTACTTACTTCTAGTATGATTTAATGTTGCGATCCATTTTTTACTTAGATCAGAGGTTATTCTCAACTTATACGTTTCCGTAGTTGTGTCGATTTCTGACTTTTTATTTGGTGTTAAGTCCTTATTTACCATATTATGTTGGGTCGTGCTATGTCTTAACAAGTGCAAGGTTATTAATCAATAAAATTTATGGGGCTTCTTATGATGTTAGGGGGAACGCATATTGATGTTTTAAATATTCATAGATAATAGTAGTGTTTATCATAGAGATCATTATGAATTTTGCACATATATTAAAATCGTTCAGAAAAATAACGACATGCCGTAGATTATGCGGTAGTTCTAGACGAAGAAATTTATTGTTTTTCAATTTTGGATATTATTTGCCCGGGAGATTGACGATTAAGAAAATAAGAAAACACTTTACTGACTGCTGTTTAGTATTCTATTACTTTTAGCTTGGCATACACATATACGCACATATGAGCACATAATAGATGGGTATCGCAGCCAGAAACCGAAAAAAAATAAACAATGACATACAATATAATCTGTTATGTTTATGAGTTTATTATAAATTACTTACTTTCCTTACATCTAAATTATTTTGAATATATTTGCCACATAAAGCTGAATATCATTACGTATTTCTGCTAAAATGATAACAAATTTATGTGTTTGTTATT
The DNA here is from genome assembly GCF_053919585.1 of Euprymna scolopes. NCBI lineage: Eukaryota > Metazoa > Mollusca > Cephalopoda > Sepiida > Sepiolidae > Euprymna > Euprymna scolopes. The sequence goes on from NC_136487.1 coordinate 57,397,942, forward strand.
TAATATTGAAACAATAAACCGGGAGTTAAATACTTAAAATAAATCAGTATGTTTTGTTAGGCCCAGAAGACAAAGTTTTAAACATACATGACCGCATTCGAAACCCCTGTTTTATGTTGCCACACAAAGAACTGACTCTGAATGTAACTATATCACATGTTTTCGGAAATTGTTGAAGAGAGTAACAACATATCTATATATGCGATAAAAAAACGAAATATCTTTCCGATAGTCTGGAGATATAACGAACAGGCTACGAAGGTGTGTGATGCTAGGAAATATATCTCCAAGGCTTTTATATAAAAAAATTAACTAGAATTTACACAGCTCGTTCCTATTAAAGATATATATATATATATATATATATATATATATATATATATATATATATAAATATATATATATATGCATATATATACATATATATATGTATATATACATATATACATACATATACATGCGTGCATATATGTCTACACACACACACACATATATATATATATATATATATATATATATATATATATATATATATATATATATATTTACATAGATATGTGTGTGCGTATATATATTAAACCGAAAAACGGAAATATGCCAACATCGATTGAGGTCACAAATACTGTCATGAACTTTCTGGGTGGATGAAAAATCTGACGTTTAATAGCATCATATGATATTCTATACTAAAGGAACAAAGTTTAGTAGAATTCCAAGATTATTTTTGTTAAAACGCCAGAGACATACTTCGGGCATGATCAACGATAACTTGACAGAAATAACGCTCCAAAACATAAGATATGATTTACTGCCGTTATTGAAAAATATTTGGAATACTAAAAATACGAGGAGACTCCTGGTAACTCAGACTCAAGAGATAAAATATATTTTGCCAGTGACACTTCGATCCTCATAAGTTGTTTCACAAGTCTTTCTTAGTAGAAAATAAGAACAATAATCGAATATACAATGCAGTACACTTGCCAACAATGTGTATAAAATACACTATGCTATAATTGAACGCACAAGTATAAAATATTTTTATAGAACTAATCAATATTTTTATTGAAATAATATTATGTTTTACAATGCACCCCAGGCAAACAGATGTTACGTCTTACAAGCAGAGACAGAGGTAAAAACAATGCTTTATTGTACAATTTACTGCGCAAAGCATCCTTACAGAACAAAATAAAAACATGTTTTTATATAAATTGACACACTCTGCAGAAAAATACTTATCTTGTGTTGAAATGTATGTGGTTATTACAATAACAAATATATTAGAAGTACAAAATTCTTGCTGAAAATTTTCAGGAGATTCAAACTCCTGTATATCAACCTTCTGAATCACAGATTTTCTTTGCGACACGCCTACTAGAGCAGTCGTCGTTTAAACCACTCAGCGTAACATCCGCAGAAAACGTACACTGTAATAAATACATCAAGAAAATTACTAAAGCTTCTGCAAAAAGGTGGTCTCACTCTATACAAAATGACTCACGCATGGAATCATGATACATATTGGCAAAACCACTATTAACCAATGTATGTAGTAGTGTTACCAGATTTGCGCTGATGTGCATATCATTAGCCTTTTCCGTTTAGATAATGCCAAACAGGATTTTCTAATCTAACAGACAAATTTACAGAATTTCCATTACAAATGATTTCTATATTGTCCAATTTCTAGTGTACACTCTTTAACCCTAATCCTTGAGTGGCCACTTGGCATTGATAATAGGTGATGCATATTTTTAAAAAAAATCACCTTGAACGGCTTAACTTTGGAATTTCATCGCGGTTTCTAGGCAGTTTGATTGTACTACTACGCAGACGATAAAACGCGGAAATATATCTAGATGAGGAACAAACTCAAACCTAGCATATAAAAACCACAACAAAATTAAACAAAAAACGCAACCAAGAGAATTGGAACGGAAAAATTAAAAAATGTATATTTACTCCAAAACATATCTGAAAAATCAACATTACTATCACCACACAATATAGGTAAAATTGCGATGAGGATAGAAAGTCTAATGAGAGAAAGCACACACCAGATCTCAACTGGATGAGCGCGAAGAGGGGTGGGAGTTGGGGGAGGTTTATTGCCACCTAAATTAAAGTTAAGACAAATAGTAGCTGCCATAGAATAATCTATGGTAAATAGTTGTTATGTTAACTAAAATTCATTTGCAAAAGTTATCGGAAAGCGTAGAGAGTACTGGAAATATAGAGAGGATCGTTGTTAATAAGCCTCCATGAAACACCACTTGTTGTTCTCAAATAGAAGTACGTGATGATGATCCGTGAGGAAATCCTGATAATAATAATAATAATAATAATAATAATAATAATAATAATAATAATAATAAGAAGAAGAAGAAGAAGAAGAAGAAGAAGAAGAAGTCTGATTTCGTTTATCAACGTATCTTGGAAAGGGATGGGATTCATTTCAAGAGGATTTCCCTCAATACCGGCTCCAAACCAGCAAACCAGGCGCTTTTAAGATCAGGGGATTTTCAAGAATGTTGGTGGTACCTACAATAGCAGAGGTCTGAAGGCCACCTAAAACATCGAGGATTTGTAGGTTTTTTTTTTCAATTGTCCTTTCAGACGAATTGATACTACTGTATGTACCAACTACGACCGGTATTATTCGTGTTTTAACCCCGTGTATACGCCTTATTTCCAAGGCCAATGGAGCATAAGTGCTCCGCTTCTCGTTCTCCGTTTCTTTCACATTCCTGTCCCAGGTTACAGAAAAGTCTACAATCTGCCAGTATTTTGAGATTTTGTCAATGACGACCAAATCCAGACGATTATGTTCCAATTGCTTGGTCGTTATGACACTTTTGCCCCACTATACCTCTACCTTGCCATCTTCACTTGTTCTCACTTCATCAGACACTCCTCAAAACATTTTCTAGCACACTTCAACCCAACTTTCTTACACACCTCCCAATATATCCGGAATCCCATGCGATCGTGTCTTTTGCGGTACTCTCTCTGGGCCAGCCCACTACAACTGGTGCAATGTGTGAAAGTGACTCTGAGGTCTTACCCCAAATCCGGCGTTCTGCAGCAACTTCCTCTCCTAGAACCATTTTTTTAACAATCGTGTTCCTAATGCCTGCTCCTGTGCTGCACAAACAAAAGGTCAGTACTTTTAGCCGGATACCCAACTCTTAGCTATTGCCACTTCTGATATATCCTGGAAGAAATTTCAATGCATTCTCTTCCCTTTCTCTACTCATACACTTCACATACCTCTACTTCATTGGTCATAATCTTAAGCATCCACTCCTCACTTCTAACCGCGTGCTGCTGCAACATCTCCTTAGTTCTAACAAAATCTTTTACACTTTTCAATCCTCTCCCACCCTCTCTTTCCTCTTTTGATACGGCCTTGCTACGCTATTTCGAATGTGACATATACCAAACATTGCTAAAACATTTCTTGTTTAGATATCGATGTCATGCAACTCCTTGTCAGATCATTCTAAAATTTCCGCACTGTATCTCAAAACATTGATTGGCCATGCATTTACTGTTTTCATTAATTTTCCCCCATACTGTTACGCCTTTTCAATTAGTTTCGCTCTTCTAACATATTCATTCCTGACTTTCTCCTTCATTTCTCTGTTCATGCGTCCTATACCCTCCAACACTCCCAAATACTTATATTCTGTATCTTCTTTTTCGTTCTTGATTTCTCCATTTCGCAGCACTAGTCAATTCGTATGAACCTTTACTCTTTTCATCACCAGCACCGCACACTTACTAATCCCAAACTCCATCCCGATGTCTTCTGAGTGTGTCCCTACAAGTTCTACCAGTCTTTCCATTTCCTTTTTATTTCTACCGAACATCTTCCAATCATCCATGAACAGTAGATGGATGAGGCGTCTTCCACAAGATCCAGAGTTACACCCCAGTTTTTCTCTCTTAAAGAGGATGCTCAGTCGAATCATTACAATTACAAAAAGAAGGGGAGATAACGAAGCGAGACTTTGTAGCCAGATTATGTAGCCAGATTTTGTGGAAGCATCCTCTAGAACAGCGGTTCTCAACCGGGGGCGAATAACCCCCTAGTGGGCGAAAATCAAATTTTGGGGGGCGATTTTCAATCAATTTTATCTGTGAAAAATTTTAACATTTTTGCGAGTAAATTTTTAAAATTTTTTGAAATTATAAACGCGTAGCTAAACTATTAGTGCGAAACTTTGGTCACGTGACCTATGAATTGCTCTCTTATAAATGAATTGTCAGTTTTGAATATTCAGTTTATTTCAGTAAATCCGATTCTCCAGTGACATTGTCTTACAAGTGTTTACAATTTTCATTCGCTCTGTTAGCGTTAATCAAGTTTTCATTATTATAATTGTTGTAAAATACTTTATTTGCATTAAATAAGTTTTCATTTAAAAATAAAGTTTAATTATATAATATTTATTTGTTTATTAAAAGCTCAAAAAATTATATTGAGAAATAGATTATTGTTTTATGACCAAAAATTATAAGGGGGTCCACCAATAAAAAAAGAAGGGAAAAGGGGTCCATGGGTCAAAAAAAGGTTGAGAACCGCTGCTCTAGAATATGCAGCCAGACTTTGTGCGCACCTTTTATACACACACACACACCCGTGTGTGTATGCGTGTGTGTATGTGTGTGTGTGGGTGTGTGTGTGTGTGTACAGGGCGCCATCAAAGTCTGCCTACATAATGCAGCCAGATGTTGTGGACACCCTGTATATATATATATATATATATATATATATATATATATATATATATATATATATATATATAAAATGGGTTAATAAATTCCAACGAAAGAAAGATTGTGGGGTATATGGTTAGAAAAGAAGAAAAAAAAAGAAACGTACCGGGCGTATCTGCATAGCTCTTTTGGAAAGAAGAAGGAAAGGATGGTCAGCGCATTTGTATACGCGAAGGGCACCTTGGGAAGGCAGAGCATGATGGAAGAAACTATTATTTTTTTTTCCTGTCTCTTCCCGTTTTTTTTCTTCTAGATAAGAGCATATAAAAGCAGTGAAAAATTCCCTGGGGCAGCAGAGAGAAAAAAGTCGTGAACATCTCTTGAAAAGAATTGTGTATTGCTAACGTTCGGATTGTGCGGTGTGACATTGGTGGCGAGAGGCCAGGTGTGGTCGATTCGAAAAGAGGGCAGAAACGTGCTGTTGTCTCACTACTTCTCGAACCCCAGAACCGAATCCTGATTATAACGCTATATATATATATATATATATATATATATATATATATATATATTCACGGGACGTCCCGCCGTTGCCTGGACGTATAAAACACTTAAACATTAAATATTTATTATGCAGATTCTATGTGCATTATGTTAGAATTCATACTGTATTAAGCATTATTTATTATGAGGAAAACTTATGCCATATGAATAGTTCCCAAAAATATATATATATAAAAATAATGATAATATCTTTCATTAACTTACGTCTTTGCTGTGTTACAATATCACGTCAGCTGATATTTGGGCTTGGCAATGAATGCCCTGGAAAATTAACGTGTAATTCATGTTTAGTTGTATAACATGCACAGACAAAAAACAATACTATTTGCCGTTATTTTTAATAGTACCTCGTATTTTATGGTAAACTTATTTCATTAATACAAAAATAATTTTTTTTTTAGGTGCATCCGGTCTTTAACAAGGAAAAATCCGATCTTTAGTAGAATTCTCTGTGGATCTGTTATATCTCCAAATGAAAATACATCTGTCTGTTTTTAAGAAGAAATGATTTGTTGAGATATAAATATATCCCTGGGCCAAATAATATAAAAGATGCCGTGTAAAAAAGTAGTCGTTTTTATTCATAACACTATTCTTAAGGCCGAATTATTTCGATATTTTCCACTTATCGGATAAATCTCTACAAATCATATCCAAGCACGCTGGCAGATGTATAAATTACAATTGTGTGAAATTTTTAAATGATAGTCTACGCAGTTTCGGAATATACATGTAAGAAACGCTCCCTCTCACACGCACAATGACTTTATATAAGAGTGGGTATATATATATATATATATATATATATATATATATATATATATATATATATATATATATATATATATACATATATATATATAATATATATATATATATATATACAAACATATATATGCGCATATGCATATACATATATGCGTGTGTGTGTGTCTGTGTGTAATGCCCTCATTTTAATTAATATGATAACGACAAATTCGATTCGATTTCCCGTGAGTATACCCCAACTTGGTCATATTGACAGTTAGCGCACTAATTATACACGCTATATCTAAGAATTTAGACATCAATCTTAGGAAACAAAACTAGATTCTACCGAGCCGATACATAACGTCCGAACTGATTATTTCTGATATTTTCAGAAAGTCGGCGACTTATGATATTACACTCATTGCCTCGGCTTTCATCCTGCATTCCTGATTAGGATAGCAACATATACATACATTATTGATTTTCGCACTTGGGCAAAAGCTTCTTCAGAGGGATTTGAGTAGTAGATATCCCCTGCCAAATCACGGTTTTCTACATTGACGCCAGCAAAATTATCACGCAAAATAACGAATTTACCAGGTTATCTTTTATTCATTAATATAAAACAATGTAAAACAAAGTATTAACTTTTTTCGTGTTAATGATGGCTACGCAATATTCTAAATATACACTAATACTACATTGTTTCCGCGTTTATTACCTTCAAGGCCTTACACACTTGGTAGCAATAGCTGTTAATTATTACAGCTTTACATTGCACTTATTTGCGATAATACGAAATAAAATTTTGTTACCCCAAGCCACACAGATGTGTTTACGGTTATTCTAATTACATGATAAAATATCTTTAAATAAACAATTTTTTTCTTTTTTTGTAATTCCAACATGAGAATACTTTCCTGTTTCCTAATATATACACAATCACACGCATACACACACACTAACACACACATACCCACACACACATGCACACACTAACACACATATACACACACTAACGCACACACACACATATATATATATACATATTTGAAAATATTTTCTGACGAGGACGCATCAGACCGCCTGAAACGTGCGTAAACGATTTCAATAACTTAAAAACGTTATTACAATGATCCAAACATAATTCTCAGTGAAAAACCAAGACACGGAATAATAAAATAATGTTAAAAAATACACATTGTTGGTGACTACTCCCTTATTTAAATATATATATATATATATATATATATATATATATATATATATATAAAAGAAAGTATATATATATAAATGTAAAGTTGGTTCGTTCTAATAGAATAACACCATATTTCTACGTTACCAATTTATTTGAAATTTTCAGACAACCCATTTTTAGAGTCGAGGTATGTTTTTATGTTATTAAAATAAATTTACCTAATTAAAATTAAAATATTAAATAAAATAAATATATTTTTTATCCGATTCTGCGAATCTGTTCTGTTGATAAAACTGAACTTCCGGTTCGATTCATTTCACAGCCACGATTTGACGAAAGGTTTCATTTTCTGATAAATCGATTAGTAAAAAAAACAAAAAAAACATATTTCATTTGTTTATCTTCCAAATTTTTTAATTTACACATTTTTTCTTTATTATATGAGGCCAAAAAAAAGTTTGTTGCTTGCTTTTGAGTTTTTTTTTTGTTTTTCTATATAAGATTACTCATGCAGAGAGTGATCCGTGCTGAAATAATGTTATTATTTAAAAAGTCATTCTTAACATGGGGAGGTAAGGATGTTTTGTACCTATTCTGTACTTTAACCTTACAATTGAATACATAAAAAAAAACATATCGTAAAACGTTATTTAAACGTGGAAATATGATTTAAAAAATAGCGCGGATCGCTCTCTGCATTAGCACCATTGTTATTTATTGCGGACTATTATTCTCATCTTTATTAGTTGTTGTTTCGCGAATTTTCGGCCAACTATTCCTCTGGCCTTCATGAAAAGAAGTCCTTTTATAAATGTTCAGTAACTTTTTCTTTTAATTATTCTTAAAGAGTAAAACTTTTCTTAATCATGAAAGGAGTTAAGCCTACGTAAATAAATAAATGTTTGTACACGTGACAAATTATCAATAAATAGTTTAGTTACTTTTTTTAAAAAATGTTTGTAAAAGTGCGAAAGGCGACGTTGTTGTACAACCATTACTCCCATGCTTAATTTCTATACTTATAGGTTTTTGGAATTTTTTTCACTGGAGTATTATTGATTGGACATTAATTAAACAGATTATTAAAAAAAATGTAAAAAAGAAATCATTATTTCGACATTTGAAAGTGGTGATCACTTTTTAGTTACAACGTTCTGATAAATCAGTCACCCATTTTGTAAGCAATAAAAACGCGGTATATCAAAACCATAGAAAGTAAAAATAATGAGTCTCTACCGCATTTGTAAGTCAGAAATATATTTGTTTCTCAAAGAAAAAAAAAATAGAGAGAACAGGACTTTTTTTTATTGTTTTCATGAAAATAAAGTTTCGAGATTTTTAATTATTTTTTTTTACTTATTTAGTCAGTTTGTGGTTTTTTTAAAAAAATAATTTTTGTGAAAGGTGAGTTTTTTTTCAAAACTTTTGTTTTGTTTCTTTTTAATTTTTTTAAAGTATTATAAATTTCACTAACATGCTGGAGAAATGTTTAATAATTTGGTATTTTTTTAGATTAGGTCCACCTCCACAATTTTCCTTTCAATGACGACATTTATAGGTTTCCGAGTATGCTGAACACGCAAATTGCATTGAAATTTTGCGGAAATAAATAGTTGTATTATGCATTGTATTCTTCGGCGGCCATCTTTTTACGTGCACACGCGCCATAAACAAATACACACACGTAAAAAAGATGGCCGCCAAAGATTACAATGCATAATACAACTTTTTATATCTTGATAACTACGTATTTCTGCAAAATTTCGATGCGATTTTCGTATTCAGCATAGTCGAAAACCATTTCAAGTCGTCATTTAAAAGAAAATTGAGGAGGTGGACCTAATCTAAAAATTAACCAATAATTTTTAATCCCGTACGCCTCCCGATACATTGCTTCGTCAACAGGCGACCATTTTATATCTCCCGAAGACACTTCCGTATTTAAAAAAAAGAAATAAATAAATAAAAAGTGACCTATTTACCAGAACGTGGTAACTAAAAAGTGAGTACCCCTTTCAAATGTTGAAATGATTTTTTTTTTCAATTTTTTTTTCATAATCTGGTTAGTTTTATATCAATAATAATCCAGTGAAAAAATTTCCAAAAACCTATCAGTATAGAAACTCCACCACGTAAGTAAATAAATAAAAAATGTTACGTGCGCATGCGTTAGCCTTGACTAGGGAGGTACTAAGGGAACGACCATTAAATAATTCTGCGGGTTGCGATGGAACTCAACGCCCAAGGAGAACCAAAATAATTTTCATGATCTGAAAGAATTTTTTTTCGAAAAGTGGGACATCACTTTTCCATCTAAATTTAACTTAAAATGAGCACCCACTTTCTGGCCACCTGAGGAAGGAGCATTTATTTTCGTGTTTATTGGCTTAAAGGTTTTTTTGACAAGGCAGTTTGGTACGCGAATGCATATTTAACAGTTTTCGTTTATGCTCACGCATAGCATAAACAAAGGCTACGTCTGTGAAATGGAAAATAGTTCCAGAGTTCAGGGGTTAATACCATGCAAAAGAAATCAAACGAAAAGACTTTTTAGCCAAGAAACACACAGAAAGAAAAAACATAGCATCTATTTTTTTTCTATCGAATTCATTTGCTGTTTTTATTGAAAACTATTTTCCCCCGGATTTTTGATATAATTTTCCATTAAGGGGTGTGCGTCTCACGTTCGTAAATAACAAAAAAAAAATTTGTAGATTTTGGTGTGCTTAAAACGAATCTGCAAACCGTTTCCGTCGCAAAAAAATAGTTTTTATGATATAAAGAAATTACTTTTTCGAAAAAGTGGCGATCACTTTTTCATGTAAATTTAACTTAAAATGAGCACCCACTTTCTAGCCACCTGAGAGAGGGGGGGATTTTTCCCATGTTTATTTGTTTATGCTTACGCATAGCGTAAACGAAGGCTACGGCTGTTAAATCGAAAATAGTCCCAGAGTTCAGGGGTTATTACCATGCAAAAGAAATCAAACAAAAAACTTTTTAGCCAAGAAACAGAAAAATGCCCCTCTCTCAGGTGGCCAGAAAGTGGATGCTCATTCTATGTACAATTTACATTGAAAAGTGATCACCCACTTTTCGCAAAAGTAATTTTATGAATGTCATGAACATTTTTTGTTTGCTACGTAAACGGTTTGCAGATTCGTTTTTAGCACACCGAAATCTACAATAAAATATTTCGTTATATATGAACGCGAAACGGGCCTTAAAGTAAAATAATACCGGATTTTTTTTAGCAGATTTGCCGTTTAGTTGTACAAATATCCTCAAACCAGGTAATCACTAAAAGGGGTTTTTAAAAGTCGTCACCTGTATCGAGCAAAAGTTTAAAACCACCGATTATATGCCAGCCTATATCATGGTAACATATATTGAGTGAGTTCCTAACAGTATTTTTTATAGTTTTTTAGTTTAAACTCATTTTCCCAAAATTTCCCCAAACTTAACGTGTTCAATACAGTCTGCCGCCATTTGCATTTTTCAGATATACCGATAAACATTGAATGTTTTTGAACCGATTATACATTACATAAAAAACACTAAAATCTTATCCAGTTAGGTAGAACACTTACCTTTCTTGCCTTTGATAACATTTATTTGTTATACAGGGTGTTTCAAAAGTCTTGGGAACATTACAAATGCGTATATCTCATGAACTATTCCAGGTAGAAAAATGAAACTGGTGTCATTTTAAAGCTTGCTTAATCAAGTTTTGGTCATACTAATGATTTTCGTCTTATCTTTCCATGTGCAGTAATGGCCTTCTCTAAACAAGACAAGGCGTTTTGCGTCCTCCAATTTGCAAAGACTGAATCGTGGACATGTGTTCAGCGTGCATTTCGCAGGAAATTTAAAAAAGAAGTCCCTGAAAGGAAACCCATTGTCAGATATCATGCTAAATTTGTGAAAGATGGGTGTTTGTGCCCAAGTAAGCGAACAGGTCGCCCTTCAACTTCAGAAGATGCAGTTGAGCAAGTCCGGAAGCCTTTCAGCAGAGCCCCCGTAAATCAGTGAGAAGAGCCAGCAGGGAACTTCAGCTTGCTCCAGCAACTGTCTGGCGTGTCTTAAGGAAACGACTGCAAATGGTACCTTACAAGCTCAAGTTGGTCCAAAAGTTGAAGGACACTGATAAGCCACTTCGCCGTGACTTTTGCATTGCAATGCAAGAGAAGTTGGAAGATAACGGCTTTGATGACCGGCTTGTTTTTAGCGATGAGGCGACCTTCTATCTGAATGGCAAAGTTAACAAGCATAGCACTCGCATATGGGGTACTGAGTGTGACTTTTTCCTTTGGGGCTTTGTCAAGCAACAAGTCTATGTGCCGCCCCTTCCAAGAGATATTGACGAACTAAAGGCTCGAATAACGGCAGTTGTGGGAACCATTGACGTCAAGATGCTGGAACGCGTTTGGCAGGAAATGGACTATCGACTAGATGTCTGCCGTGTGACGAATGGTGCTCATATTGAGCAAGTTTGAAGATTCCCCACAAAACTTGAAACTTTAACCTTTCCAACGGTATCAATTTCATTTTTTAACTCCTAATAGTTTTTGAGTTATTAAAAATCTTTATGTTCCCAAGACTTTTTAAACACCCTGTATATTTATTTTTTGTACAACTTCTTTGTATCTGTGTTTAATAATATAAACCCTTATCATTTAATGTAACGTTTAGTCGGCTCGAAAAACAGTGTTTATTGGTGTATTTGAAAGCTACAAATGGTGGTGGACACTGTTGATTACTTTAAGTTAGAGAAAGTGAGTTAAAACTAACAAAACTATACAAAATACTATCAGAAACCTACTGATTTTGCCAGCCTATGTCATGATAACATATGTTCGGTGAGTTTCAGACACTGTGTTGTATAGTTTTTAGTTTTCAACTTATTTTCCCAAACTTAACCTATTCAACAGAATTCGCGACCATTTCTGTTTTTTGAGCCAATTAAACATTTTACATTACATAAAAACGCTAAACAATTATCCAATTAGGTAGAAACGTAAATTACCTTAGCTTTAATTTCATTTATTTGTTTTTGGACGACTTTTTCGAATCTGTGTATAGTAACCCCCCTCCCCCCACCATCAAACAAATATTAATTACTAACTTACATTTTTTAAAACAACAACAAAAAAAAGCATTTAGCGTTTCAACATTTTTGCTACGTTCGGCTTCATCCACTGATTGTTGGTCAAGTCCAAAACATGAATGATTGACAGAAACTCTCGAGGATCCAGATCAAATTCTGCAAGAGTACCATTTTTTTCAGTTTCGCCTTCTTTTTCACTTTTTGCAGCGGATTGCTGTACTAATATATGAAACATGCATTTTCTCTTTTATTAATTTTTTCCATTACACCAAATTGAGCCACTGCAACGCGTGGAAGGGTACAGCTAGTATATATATATATATATATATATATATATATATATATATATATATATATATATACATATATATATACTTTCTTTTGTTTTTGCATAAGCAGTGACATGTTGCTAGACATTCATGAGCATGTTTCGGTCAGCTAGTTGATAGCAACTAGAAACCTCTTCAGGCCATACAAGTCATTGGAAATCAAAGTTTGCAATGAAAATATCAGGCTTCAAGTGTCATAGAACATTTACATCAGGAGAACCCCTGAGATCTTGTTAAAAATAGGAATGCACATGAAAATTGAGTTGCATATAATGAAGAGAAAATAGAGGTGTGAGTCATGGCCTTTGTTAGAATATAGAAAGAATAAATAAGAGAGAAAAAAGAAAGAGAAGTAAAAGTTAAAGTGAAAGCAAGAGAAAAAATCATTTTAAAAACAGAAAGAACCAAAAGTAGTTCATCTTCTTTACTGGAATGACGTCTGGCCTTTTTTTGGACGGGGGTTAAAGAAATGAGTACTTGTATGTGTGACCATGTATTATGGAGAAATAATTACATGCTCTGAAATAAGATGTTCGATTTATTTTTCCAGAACATAATCCTAAACAATTTGTGCTAAAAATGTATAAACCGCCCAGACATTCCCAAGCTCTCGACAATAGACGGTCAGTTTAAACGTTTAAACAGATCGGATTAGTCACGCAAAAAACACACTAAAGCAATAAATATTCTCTGAATTTCGTTGCTTGTTTGTTTTTAGTTTTATTGCTAGATGCGACTATTGATCTTCATAAGCCGCATTGTCAGTCGACGTCTCCTAAGATTAAATATGATATAAGCATGATGTGAAGCCCGCCACGCGGATATTACAACACCCGTCTCCTCACTAAATTCGCCGCATGTGAAAGCAAATGTAAATCATTAGTATGCTACAAAATCCATGGTATAAAATATTGTAAAGAAACTTCAAATGTTTCATAAACTCAGCACAACAGTTTCCTTTAACAGTTTAGAATGTAAGAAAAGTTCAGCGTCAAAAATCACGCCATTATATAAGAAATACAATGCATCTATATTTTGAGTAATGACTCGTTATTCACTTAAATATGTAGTACGTGAATTCACATGCGTTTATAAATTAATTCACACAAACGTTAATCTGAATTGAACATTTTTTATATGTTAACAAACAAATATATATATATAACTATATATATATATATATACATATCTACACACGCACACACACATATATAAATATACAAATATATATATACATATAGATGTATATATATATATATATATATATATATATATATATACACTAGAATAACATCTGTCTGTGAAGAAGATACCGGTTGTATCGATTAGTGTACTAGATGTAAATCCAATAGGACTTGCGTTGTTATTAAATAATTCTCAATGCTGTCTATTGCTGGTATATAGCCTGTTTATTAAAAAAAACTTTGTTTGTTATATATGTGCATACATGTTTCAGTGGAGTTCCAATTCAGGGGCATTATCATTGCATTAATTATATCAGACTCCTTTTAAAAGAAGTGCATGATTAATAAAAAAAACATGAATTTGAACCGATAATCCTTTACCAACCTGAGAAGACGAATTCTAACTTAATTTTTTTTTACATAAGTTTTAATAATTATGCTGAAATTGTAAGGAAATTTTAAGATGATATCAAGAAACATATATATTAATATGAAGTATTTCACCAGTATTAATGTTTTGGGATGGAAGACACAGGTTTTAGATTCTTGTATAACTGCCCAAATACTAGACAGTATGTGTAATCTTCACACGTCACTATTATTGTCATCATTATCATTTAGATAATAATAAACAGCAGCAGATACCGGAAGTAAGAACACTTTCTAAAAGGATATATAGAAGAATATAAAGTCGGTGCTAGATCTATAGCATCAAAACTTCGGTTCCTGATTGGTCCCCTTGTATTATCAATATCCTACGGTATTAAACGCGTAAGCTGGTTAAAAGATTCCGGAATAATAATGCGTCTTTTTTACAAAGGGCAAATTACGACAGAACAGAACGTGTAATTATGTATAAAAAATTCAGGGTAGGAATAAAAACATTGCTATTATTTATGTAAAATTATCGGTCAATGTCAACAGATATATATTATTTTCGAAGATGTTGCTAAGACAGTCGTGTAGAATATCCAGAAAAATTCGTTAGCAAAATATTCCTTGTTTTTTTTTTCGTTGTTTACATGCGATACTTAAAGCGTTGCCGATCCGGAACTGTATTTCGTTGTAATGTGAAAAATGGTGAGTGTTTTAGGTAAAGTTTTTAACTGAAGAAAAAACAACATATGTGGACTTGTATAAAATCGCCGATAATTTTCTGCCATAGATCCTAAAATTATCATTTATTGAGCCTTATCAATACTTTTTCTATGATTGGACGGGCGTATGTTCAATAAATGTTTCTTAAAACTATTTCTATCTAGAAAATATCGTTTCATATGTTAAATTTACTATACCTTTCATGACATGTGTGATGACATAGGTATTAAGCCGTCACCTCCCGATTTATTAACTCCTTTACATCTAATGCTAATTGAGAACAATGCACTCCTGTTGATATTTTATACATTCTCGATATTCAAGAGACGAGTAAGGCTTGTTTACTCCACCACATTTCTCTGTATCTTGTTCGTTTTCAATACACCTTTCAACTCGTGCTCCGAGTTGTATTTTCGTGGGTCCAAGGTTGGTTCACACCAAAATGCGATCGAAGACTGAAACAGGTAATCCACCCACTAATTGGTGTCGGGGATTCGGTACGATATACTTACGCAAATAGTCCAGCCATTTTACATCAAAAAATTAACGGAAATTACAGGAAACGACATGTAAAATTAAAAAAAACAAAACTTTCAAGTAAATACAAAATATCAAAGCAAATCGCAGACAGGCTGTTTTATTTTTAGCTGCGCACGTTCCCCTATTTTTTCTTCGTACTACGAATATTTATTGATCGAAATAAGCACCATCAGTATCAACGTTTTCTCAAACGAGAAATAAGTGTATTTATGCCAGTAACGTAGAAACTTGCGTTCTAGTGGATATGAAGTCGTCGAGATGGATGAAAAAATTATAGTCGGTAGGTAAGTATTCTGGAGAGTATGGCAGATTCCCCAGAATTTCGAAGCTGAATTTCTGGGTCGGTTTAGCTACGATCGGTCGACCATTATCGTATAGAACAAATTCAAATTGAATAACGCTGGGCGTTGTCGAATTTTGAGATGCTTTACATACATTTGTTTATAGTACATCTCTGCCGTAGTTGTTTTGCCTGCATAAAAAAAAATATGCTGTAATATATGAGAGCGTTTGCAGACAACTAAACAATTAGTATAATTATCTTCTGGTACAACTCAAGTTTCGGAAAGTTTCGTGGAGTTGTTCGGTGTCTACTCAGCGAGCCGAGCGTCGCCGTTGTTGCAAAGTACCCACTTTTCATCGCAAGTCACTATCTGGCAGAGAAAGGGAAGATAACACTTCGTAACGGCGATTCATCTTTATAAAACTCTCTTTACTTTCTCTCTTTCTCTCTCTCTCTCTCTCTCTCTCTCTCTCTCTCCTTCAAGTTGTCGGAAATGTTCGTATACGTAACGCTTAATTCAGGAAAATGTTCTCGAACAGTTGATAGTGGACTGGGTTCGACTAAGGCTCTTTATCGATCGTTGTCAACATCCAATGGCCGACCACTATGCATATCAGTTTCAAGACTCCTTTTGTCGCCACGAGATTTCTTAAAACACCATCGTGCTGTTCGTTCAGTACTAATTCTTAGACCGACCGCTCCGTTGATATCGAGAGCTTATTCAGCAGCTCTAATGCCTAGCTGGAATTTAAATAAGAAATTGGACGAATTTACTACTTTCCAGCTTGTATTGAACGTGTCGAAAAGAAGACATAATAGTTTCTAAACGATTGTAATTAAAACGACCGATAGAGCGAACTGATATATAAAGTAAAAATAAATGTCATGATAAAAGGTATTTGAAATCCAAATTCAAAATTCGCAAGAACTTTCTGCCCAACCGAAGCAAGAAGAGTAAATGTTAAAGGCATCTCCTTCTTGGTAATACCCTAAGAGTTACTGATAATCCTTTAGGAATAAGGAAACAATAAGGAAATGATAAACAATAAGTGTTTACATTGTGAGGTTGTTACAAAACATTTCATGGAAGACATGAGGAAGATAACGTATTGTCGTGTTGTAATCAGAACTGATGCTTAAGATAATAGTTTAACAAAAAATGTTGCTGTAGTCTTTAACGAAGAGGTTTATGAGATTACGATATTCCCCGATGATTATATGAAGCTATTAACCAAGTGAATAGCTCAATATAATAAAAAATGTATCGCTTGAGGGATCGAACATATTTTCCTGTTAAGCAGATGAGATAAAATTCATGGTATTTAATCCATCATAAATGATCTAGAATTTTAATTTGAAATGTATGTCTGCAATTATTGATTTTCTACGATTTGCATGAGATTACTCTCCGTATAGACTTTCAACGTAAACGATCAGGATATGTCCATTATAATCTAATATGTAGTTTCTTTTCTAATGTAAAACTTGTATAGACCATTTACTTAATTTTGTAAATATTGTTGCTTTGTTGTGAAATATGCTGAGGACAATATATATATATATATATATATATAGTTACTGCTTACAACAGCACGTTTGTCAAAGTCAAATAAATATCTGACGAAGAGATCTTTCTCGAAATATTCTATTACACGGATATACCACCAGACCGACTCTCCCAAGTGACCACTGTGCAAATATAAATATACTGTGTATATGAAATATGAAATTGTACGCATGTATTTATAAGTTCTATTAATAAATTTCTCACATGCTTCAGCTTGTGTCTTTCCGTTACTTCTGCATTGTACCGCCTTCTACAATTCTATTTAAATATATATATATATATATATATATATATATATATAAGTATATATTTATAAATACATAAAATTATTTACACACTATTTATATAGCTTACATATATTACCTAATAAAGATATATATATATATATATATATATATATATAGAGAGAGAGAGAGAGAGTGAAAAAATGAGAGATGCAAACGCACGTATCTACCGAACTATGCATATATTTACATATATATATATATATATATATATATATATATATATATATATATATATATATATAACAAGAGGGGGGAGAGAGAGGGGACAAGAGAGAGATGCCTGTGTTTGTGTCTGCAATGGAAAAGTTGAAACGAGTTAAACACAGTGATAGATCATGGAAATAGGTGGGCCATCAATTCCGTTTTAATAAACGAACAAGTTAAAAAAAGGTTAAATCTCTAATTTATTGAAATAGCCTAATAATTATGTTATTTTATTCATTATTGTAAAATAGCTTTGTGAAACTCAAAACAGTACAGTCGCACGTCTTATATTCTGACATGTTGTTTACTAATTTCAATAAAAATAAATAAATTACATATTTTTTAAAGATTTCTGATAATCGATATAAAACTGGCTAAACTGTCGTGTTTAATGATTTATTGAGGTGTTAAACTTGTTTTTCTTTTGTTTTTATTTCCATGCGTTTTCTCCTTGACATTTATTTTAGTGGTATAGTTCATATTTACAGACTCAAACACACGAACACACAAACCTTTTCATATATATATATATTATGTACATACAGTAATATCTTGCTACGATGTGCAAGACGTTTAAATCATATTAGATATCATCAAGCAAGACAAATTATGGCGCAAAAATAGAAATGTACCAGACCTTTTTAAAATTTTGACGTAAGAAAATGTGTCAAAATTTGAAACGGTCTGTACCTTTTTTTTTAGTTTTTGAACCTTAATTTTTCTTGTCTTATAGTATCTAATATGATTGAAACGGTCTGCTCATCGTAGCAAGGTATAACTGTATTTACATAAAAAATTGAAACATATAACTTGCTATCTTATGATTGAGCACTATCAACGACCCTTGTTGAAATTAAATTATTTTCATTTTTTGGATAACATCCCCCCGGAAAGAATATATATATATATATATATATATATATATATATATATATGTGTGTGTGTGTGTGTATGTGTGTGTGTGTGCGCGTGTGTGTGTATGTGTGTGTATATGTGTCTGTGTCTGTGTCTGTCTGTCTGTCTCTGTCTATGTGTGTATGTTTGTGTATCATGTCAAAATAAATGATAATTCTACGTATCTAGAAAATCTATCATACGGCATTATTATGTAATCCCATATATAATAATTTGATTGCAGAAAGTTCTCTCATGACCAAAGTACACAAGGTTTACTTCAACGGAGGCAACACACAAATTATATCTAGACTATTTTCCAGCATATTATATAACTTGTGAACGCCATCCTACACACATTTACCCGATATATTAAAATCTTACATGACATCATATCTAGCGTAAATATATACAATGGATGTAGCTTCTATGTTTCCCACGAAATAAAAAGTACTACTTCCGCTCCCAGTCGACAAAAAAAGGTGTTCTGCATACTCCACACTGAAGTTTTACTATGATTACATGGACTTTGTTTTATAATTACATTTAATAGACATCGACCAACAAGAATATAATGTTGTTTTTATTTTACAGTAGATATATTTCTGTTTACTTTACGCGATCGAGTTCTTATCACTGATATCATGACTCAACTTTATAATATTAAGTTATTTCGAGGGTCAGATTGTCATAGGTTCGTCGTGGCGTAGTCGATAAATGCGTTTTAAACTTTCACTCTTGACCTCTTCGGTTAATTTTCGTTATTTTTCCCCTTGACCAGTTTACGCCACTATTAGCAATTTTTCAAGGTATATTTATATTTTTTATATTTCTGAGACACTCAAATGAATCAGATAGCAAAATAAAGTGTTTTTCCTAATCACCATAAATTTTATTACATAAAAATAGATCATTAAACATAATTTATTTCCTTACAGGTATATAATACAAAGCTTATTTCATAAATTTTACAATAATTATGTTTCTGTTGTACAACACATTGCATTTAAAAAAAGTTAATATTGTTCCAATCTCATAATTGTTTTACTTCTATTGTTCATAATAGAAACAAAATCCTGTACTTAATTTTCCACTCACAAAAACGTGTGTATTATGTAAAAACACAAACTGTGTTGTTTATACGGTGTATTTATTCTGCTTACTTAAAACTGTTCATTTCTGAGAAACCGCGTATAATTTTTAAATTATAACGTACATGTGACGACAGGAAGTTAGGTCCCTTGAAGTAATATAGGGCCCGAGAGTGTTTGCTACCTTAATCCAATCTTCCCAACAAAAGACATGTTCTGAACAATACCCTGAAAAATACCATGGCCACTACCCTGTAAAATAACCTGAACCATACCATACGCGCCAGCTAGGTTCGCACGAACCAAAAGGCACTGCGGCCACTCAGAAAATTGCGTGTACATTCCGAAAGCAGTTTTTGTGGAGTGTTTTTCGAAAGCCGTTCCTGGGTGTGTCTATTCTGAAAGTCATTCTTTACATGAAGATGTTGGGGGTTCTTCAACAACAACAACTACAACAGAAACCGCACTTTATAGTTTTATGCAAGGAAGGGATGCATGCAACCACCAAGCAATGCCGCTTATCGGGTACTGCCAGTTGGATATTAATAAGTAATGTATTTATCATAAGTTCTAATGGTGTGTGGATATTGCTTCTGTCACTTATCCTTGCTGAGATAGACTCCAACATACGTTAAAAAATATATGGAGCGTTTCATTATGCTATGCATTTCCAGCTAGTTTTCGTAGGTAAAACATTTCGGCCCTGTATTTAATCAACCGTATCTTACATTGAAAATGTAAGACTAATCACCAATCTTTTTTTGCCGTTTTTGTAACATATCAAATTTGCACAAATTTTCTTCATTATTTCAACGTATTCTTCTCACGTGTAACCATATAATTATTATATCGTAAGGAGGAACGTATCCCCATAACCTATACATCTATTAACGAAACTTTGTCCCCACCATGTTGCCCAAATGACAGTCTTACATTTTATGTGTATATTACAATCTTGTCGTGTTATAATCAAGTCTAAACGATGTTCAACATTCTCATGAAGTGTTATATATTTGAAGAAAGAACTCCTAAAACGTGACTGTTTTACTTAATAATATTTGTACATTATAAAAATATGTTTAATATACAGTATAAAACGTTATGACATAAATCAAATAAACTAGTATGTTGCTATCTTCTACGACTAATTAGCAGCGTTGATGGAAGGGAGGTCAATTGTTTTGCTTTATAGAGTGTTGTTATTGGCCAATTGAGAAAGTGGAATGTGGTGTTTATATATACTTAAGGGGAATAGAGTTTCATGCATGCCCTATGACATGCATGAAACTCTAGTAAGCCTTGTATGCATCTCCTAATTAGGATGATTTTATTAAATACTTTATAACTGAATTATATGTGTAAGTAATCAAAATGGTATACACATGTGAGTATATTAGTAGTGCGCCATTGTGTTCTTGTTGTAAATTCGTATGCAACTGTATAACGCATTTCGGTTCAGTTAGTTACTGTTATTCACGCGTGAGATTGATCAGACTTGTATATGCGTCCATGAAGATAAATTTTTGCCTTTCTTCGTCCGGTTAAAGTCCCGATGACCACTGTGGATCATAAGTTCTGGATCATTCTGTAACTCCAGCTTGTGGAGTTTGTCGTGAACGTTTCACTGTTTCTTTCCTTATTTTAAAGTAATTTCTAATTTCTGATCAGTTTATTATTATACGATACATTTGTTACTTTTGCGGTTCGAAACGATTGTCATTTTTTGATAATATTTCAGTTAGCATGTTCTTGTAGACACTGTTTTGTACATGAAATTTAAAAAATGTACTATTACACCGTATAAACAAAGACAGTAGCATTACATCAAGTGAATATTAAGCAGTTTTCAGTATCACAATTGGAGTTCACTACATTCTTAAAACCTAAATGTAATTCATCGTAACAGGAAAATATAGATCAACGTATATAATACGTTTTTTTTTATTTCACCTTGGTAACTTTTATTCATGTAAGTTTTCATTCGTCAATTGCTACCGAAAACATGCCACAATTGAAACATGTTACGTAGAAAATCGATGCCGAATGAGTATTCAGATGACATTTTCATATAGGCTGCTAAGAAGCTACCGCACACTGGAATATTTGATTCAGATATTGCACTCGGGAACATGTTTCTTCTATCTATTTTAAAAATTAGCAAATTGCGAAGATGTTCCTCTTACAAACAAATATTGGTTAACGAATAAAATGAGTTGAAAAAAAAAAGATTCGATTAAATAACTAAATGTTTTTCTTATTTAAAAAAAATCTATTAAGAAATATTTCAGTCACAACCTTCAAATAAATATATAGAAAGAAATTATTCTTTAAAAAATACGCATTTACACAGTCGAATTCAGAAATTCTTCTTCATATCGAATTATGATGCAGAAATTATATTTCTCTTCTATAAAAATTATATTCTTTACATAAATAGAAAAAAAATGAACCCCCATTCAATAAAATGTGAACATTTTAAAAGAAAAAAAACTATATGATTTGATATCAAGAACATTCTTCATTACTTCGAACTGGGATTAAAAAAAATGCGTCCATTCAATGAAAATGGATTACACTTTTTTAATGAACCTTCACATGCTGATGTGTCTCATCTCAGATTGAGAAAAATAGAACTTATGATTGATACTCATTTTTATTCAGCACGTTTTTTTCTTTATTGTATGGTGATGCTTTATCAGAAATGTAATTTATTCTAGTGAAACAAATAGTTAAATATAATGTTAGAGAAGGTTTGAACAGCAAGAACTCTTTGCTGTAGTCACGAAAGCTCGGTCCACCTAATAAAGATTAATGGAATGATAATCAAATGAAAAAAATTCAAATTAGACTAGTTGCTAAGGAGGCGTAATCCCAGCTGTAATTCACTTACTAAGCGAAATTCTAGTTTATAATAATCAGATAAAGCTGGTAGTTAAAGAACGTAAATCTAGTGAATAAAATCCTGGATTATCATAAATTGTGATAAGGATTGTTAAAGCCAGAATAGAGGAGAACGAAAGCAACGATCACTAGCAACTGACTCTTTTACCACTCACGCAAATTCGGGGAGTTCTGAAATTTATAAGTACTCATAAATTCTAGATTAGTATGGAGAGGACTGTGGCACTATTTGTTCTGATGCAACTTTCAGCGTAGTAACATAAATATTCGTTCTGAGTGATCAGGCCTGTCACGTAAGAGTAAGGCAATATACTTCCCATAATCGCATTCTCATCTCTCTCTTTTTCTTTATCTTGCTCCATTGCTTTCGCGCAAAAGAATTAGCCAAGGAAGCCTAGCTAGGGTAAAAGAAAACTGTTGTAATTAAAGTATTAATGTTTAATGCATAAAATTATTAAATAAATAGTTTAGTTCTTTTTTCTACAACCTCTGTTACGTGTCATTTGTCTCCACCCAAATAGACTTTAAATCCAGAATTCGATATAAAGTCGGCATTAGAGCCAGATCGACCCAAGAACCAGTGAGCTGAACTGAACATAAACAAGCAGAAGAAGTCAACAACACTGAAGTATATGTTATCGTATTATGAATACCGTTTGGTAATACAAGCAAACCCTGACTTCGTTCGAATAGCGATCATTTGTAAACATTGGCGGACCAGAAACGTCCCAATGGTGGCCAAGAAACAAACCGCCAGCAAACGAATAGGTTATAATTTGGTACCTATCGTTTAATCATGTCTAACACCCGAGGAGCTGATTTCCTCAAGCCCGGCAAAAAGGCATTGTCATACTGGTTGCCGTTCTCTGGCGGTTTCTTAATCGAGTATATCTCGTATATTGCCATAGCATATATATATATATATATATATATATATATATATATATATATATATATATATATATATGTGTGTGTGTGTGTATATATATGTGTGTGTATATATATACGTATATATATATATATACAATTTGATTAATACTATATATATATATATATATATATATATATATGGTATTAATCAAATTGTTCTCCTTGAAAATCTCTTCTGCACATATTTGTCATTTACCTGAGAGATATACTACATCGAAAAACAGGAAGAGTAAAATGTTCAGAAAAAAACACAATCGCATGAATTGTAAAGAAACAACGACCATTCATATAAAAGTTTGACATAGCTTCCACTACAAATATTTGTGAAAAATATTCCAGCATGCATAGATCGATAAAAACCATGCAATCAAATCAAACGAGAATGCTGTTTGAATATCATGCGCAGTGGCTTCTTCGATCTGACATTTTTATTGAAATACATACAGAATTTTTGAAGTAAAACTTAACAAAAAATCTATTTCATTTCAATTTTTTTAAGAAGCAGGAAAAACTCAGTATTTTATAGAAAATATGAGAAGTATGATATCGATTAAAGTATATTCGACCTTTTCATTATATCCCATATTACTCGATCATAAAATGGTTGTACGCTTCTCGCTGAGCGCTATGCAACTGTGTATGATAAATAAATACAAAAAGACATTTTCGTAAAAATAATTGTTTAACAATAACGGATTTTTTTACTGAATTCATTCAAAAATAGTTATTTATTTGTCATTTCTAATTTTTGGAATATTTCTCATAAAACATGGATATTTATACGCTTTCAGTGTATCTCAATAAATACATATTTTATATTTTAATAAATCGTTAATATATCTCTTGTTTCTCTCTCTACCTCACTCTACACACAGACACACACGCACACACACACACACATATATATATATATATATATATATATATATATACATATATGTGTGTAAGTTAGTGTGCATATGTGTGTGCAATACTAGTAATCTTTTTAGCAAAGAAATATGTGAAAAGATAGTAGAAGCTGTACACGATTAAGTAGGGAAAACTAAAATAGGGAGAAAGATAATTGGAATGGAATACTTAATTTCATCATTAGGTCAACGTAAAAGTAAAAAAAACCTAAGATTTCAAGATGAGCCTTTATGCTTTATATCAGAATATGAGAAAACAGACTATAAATCTATAAAAAGCTATATATACATACAGCCTCAGGAAGTGAAAATATAGGTAGACATAAGATAACAGAAAGGAGCGTATATGATAGAGTAGGCAATACATAGGAACGGATACCGGAAAATATATACAATACATATAAGAAACATTAGCGAAAATGGGAAACATATATTATCAAATATTGAGTACGCTCTTCACATTTCTGTAGATATTTTAGTATATACTCTCATGCGACACACTGACAGAATGACACTTTGTGCAGCTTTATTTTCCTCGAGAAAATGACGCAAACGATAGCCTGCTTAACGCCTTGTCTCGCAGACTACTAAATGAAGCAAAAATTGAGGTGCGTTTGAGGTTATTGTAATTCTGAACAACTGCGCTTTCAGCCATTTCATGGAATGAGGGGAACATGCTCTACCGCAGTATTTTACCGGCGATGTAATAGCAATGTTTTCTTATATAAAATGTAACTCCCTAATATATATAACACACATGCAGCTCCAGACCATGGCATTTCCACCATCATGCTTGATTATAGTCATGACTTACTTATCCTTGTATCCTCACATGTTCGCCGACACACACGCTTGAATCGAACGGAACCTAACAAAAAAAATTGTCATTTCATCAGATCATAAGACATGGTTCCAGTTAGCCCTGTGCTTTATTGTCATGTCTTAAGCAAACTGTTTGCGGGCTACTTCTTTTATTGTCTTCAGAAGAAACTCCTTTCAAGGGTGGCATCTGTGCATGCTTGCTTAATATATAGTGATGCGTATAGGTGGAGCACTAACATGGTGATCCCCACCTTTTCAATGCTGGCTGCACTCACACGTAGATATTTCAATGCGAAGTACTTAACGTGCGCTCAATTTCTTTGGATGATCTACCCGAGTTCTCACTGGGCAGTCCTCTTTTAAAACGCTGGATGATCATAGATACTATGTTGCAGCTCATTTACAGGGTGTAGACAGTTTTCTTATAGCTTTAGCAATGTTCACGTAGCGCAACAAAACGATTTTTAGATTCTCAAAAAGTGCGTCGTCATATAGTGAATGTATTGAAACTTTTACTAACCTGCATGGGAAAGGTTGAGAGCTTCACTACAAATTTGATCGCACCTGCTCCCCCTGCATACATGAGCCTAGTAAAAATGTTAAAGGTGTGATGTTTTGGAGGGAAAATAACAAGCAGTATTCAATTTGTAAATTTACGAGTTGAGGTTCCCAAAATGTACTCAATTATTTGGCAAGAGTTTAGTTCCTGATGCTTATATTTTCAGTTTATTTGAGGTGTAAATAAATTAACAGAATAGATTGCATTGTGCGAAGTGTCATTTTCTCAGTGTTGGTCAATTATGGGATGCACTTTCATATTTAAAGAGATCCGAAGAAATATACTCACTTTTGTGAAACACTGTATGCGAAAAATAAACTAAACATTAGATAGTTAGTAAAATAAAGTCCTTAGGGCACTGTCTTGTAGATATAGAGCGATGGTAAGGAGTTTACTGCTCCAAAAATTTAGGTAGAGATCTGGAAGTATGTATTTTTAAGAAAATTATGGGGAATCTGTGACTGAACAATGAGAGATATGAATGCACGTTTTCAATTCGAATGTTAATAGATAAATAAATCGAAAGATATGTGTGCATTAATCTATCAAGATAACTATTAAAAAACGCTGTTTACTCAACAATGGATCTAATGAATTAGATGCCAGTTGAAGGCAGATTTCGACGCTTCAAAATATAAAGATGATATGAATGGTAATAGCTTTCCTCCATGTCCGTGAGGTAGTACCGACAGTAGACAAAATCCCCTCTACTAAATATGACATAGATGAAAAATAAGCGAAGTATTAAAAAAACAGCATGTCATCTAGTGTGTTCGGCTAGTAAAAAATGAATGAAGGTTTCAAATATTTAGGAAAAAAAATAAATTAAAAAGGAACAATTACAGATAGAGGTAAATTAATGTTAAATTACAAAATATATAAGTATTCAAATATATAAAAATTAATTAAATGACTTAAAATACATGACTGGAGACAGAAAGATAGATAGAATGGATACTGAAAATAAGAGAATGGATAACAATTTTAAACAATAGATGACGTACATAACATGTAAAGAAGACACTATCAAAGAAAACCAGCGAAACCAGCCGCCAAGCTGCGAAGTAATCGAGGAGATATTCAGAATATGGTAATGACTGAGACTATATGATATCAAATATAAAAAACACCCACCGATTTCTAAACAACCCCTTTATCAAGAAATGAATCTGGTGTACGTTGTTTGTATATGGAGTGTTCTTTGTTGCTGTACACGGATGTTCTATTTGATTGAAACTGTATCGTTCTTTCTGATCAGCTCATGTTAGAAAAATCTGGATGACGTAAAATAATGTATTGTTCTAATACGAATTAAACAGTAATGACGTTTTCATTTAACTGGCACAAGTGAAAGAGATTTCTCATTTAGTGATAGGAGAATAATAGTAGATCTTTTCGGCAGAATGTTATCTTCCTCTAAACTCTCCAAGTTTAACTTCTTTTGAAGCCAGTCTGCTCGCATATTAAATAAATTATGTTGAAACTGAATTCATTTAAATTATATTTACAGAAACGCGAATCAGATATTAGGTAAAAAAGACATTCTAAGCAAAAGATTTATATTTTCCTCTGAAGCGTATCTCCACGAGAAGAGTCTGTAATGGCATAGTGATAACCGATTTTTATGCACGATTAAATGATTTCTGTAAAAAATGGACAAAACTCGAAAATTGCATTGGAAGTAATTTTTTATCTTGGAATTTAGCTTTACTGTTTATATATATATATATATATATATATATATATATATATATATATATATATATATATATATAGGGTAATGTTTAAGTATCGACATTTTTGGATGTAGGAAATTATTATACTTGGGGTGTTTGTGTATCTGAGTATGTATTATTTGATGAGTGCAAAAGAAAACAGAAATTTCACTGGACCATATAAAAGATAATGTAAAATTCAGTGAAAAAATGTCTGCATGCTTTTGTGCACAGCATGTTGGTGTAAATCGGTCAGTTCTTTTCAAAGAATTTGACAACGCACGGATACAGTTGTATCACATTTATTTAAATTAAACGAAGGCGTATCTTATAAAATTCAGTTCATTTAATAAGGAAACTATGTTAAATATGATGATACCATCGTCTGACATTTAATTGTCTTCGTGTGAATATAACATACACTGAACTTACGCAATGGAATTAATATGTCATTCAGAAATATTTAATGCTATTACTAAATAAACAAAAAAACTTAAATCAAATTGTACCAGATTTACCATATAATGGAAGGCTCGAGACATACACATAAACTTCAGCTATCCAGTAAAAAAACTTCACTTGAATAACACTTATCGATACACTAATTGAGGAGACGTGCTGATCGACGCAATATTTAAGATGTTCGATCTTGGCTCTCCTTTACTTTACCACTGAACAGCGATGGACGCAAGCACTATCAACACGAAGCAGAAAATATATTAACAACCTTTTACGGTGCAAAATCTCCCGCGAAGAAAGTTTTTTTGGGCGGCTTACGTATACACAATATATAAACTTTTGCAAACCGTGAAAGTAGCCTGACAGGTATCATTCTGGGTGGTATTTTACAGTATGTTTGTCGAGGGTTCAACTTCGTTAATCTGTCTGACAGAAATATGGCCATTTCTGTTGGTTTTAATTGTCGAACCGAAGTAAATACTCTACATAACCTAAGGAAGTGTACTATTCCTAGCCTTACTTTCCAGATTTCGGATGGAGCAAGTTTATCTCTTGTAATCTGATACGCCTGTAACGGGAAATGCCGATGAGTCTACTCGACTTTATTTTTGCAGGGCCAATGTATTCGTCCGGGCCTCTGGCTACTTGTATAGCACTATCCGACGTTGTGATATATCGGCTTGTGGCGAAATAGGGTCAATACTTT
This sequence comes from Euprymna scolopes, assembly GCF_053919585.1. NCBI lineage: Eukaryota > Metazoa > Mollusca > Cephalopoda > Sepiida > Sepiolidae > Euprymna > Euprymna scolopes. The sequence continues at coordinate 57,426,763 of NC_136487.1, forward strand.
AAATCATAATATGCCTTACTGGCATAATTTACTTCTCTCGTTCTCTATGTATTCTATATTTAAATTGGGCCACAGGATTTGCATAAATTGTTCGAATTTGTATACGATATATAACACCTTTACGGAAAAGTTAATGTAGAATCAAATAATTTTCCTGAAAACTCCTAGTTACAAGACAGTATTTTATTTTGTGGCATTTCAACAGAACCCATCGATCCAGAATCACATTGCACAGTGAAAGCAGACATTGCAATTTGGCAACAGACTAATCTTAAGATTAGAACGTCATTGACGCGTGAAGCTTAGAGATGCCAACAACAACAACAACGTTACTTCCAAGAAAATATATCTATGCATGAATTGATTCATACTGTACTCAATGCTCTCTAGATTTTATAAAATGATTCTAATAGTTGTCAGAATAAGAATAAATAGTAATTCTGGTGTTTACAGTTTATAAGAAACTTCTATATGAAAATGTTACATGCGTAGTATATTTGAAAACCTACTATGAAGCGTGTATTTTTATATTTTTAACACTTTAAATAGCTGATATTGTTACATCAACTAATAGAAAGATTTATTCTGAGAGCGACATTCTTTTAATTTTTACTTATAGAAATTTTTGTAAAAAAATTTAAAAAAAATTCGCGTACAATAGCAGTTTTATTTTTATAATTTAATAGTTTATTTCAGAAATGTATAATTTGTTAATCATAATACCGATATTGTGTCGTTAGGTCTACTTTTATAATAGGGACTACATACGTATAGATTTTTTACAGCGATATGCTTGTAACCTTTACATTTAAATTACTGTATTGGTAATACAATCGGGTAAATAAAGATAGTAGTGACTTATGGTAGATACAGAAAAAAGAGATGCAAGGATATTTGGTTTATATTACATTTCAAAGCAAATCCAGAATCTATGGATGTCTAGACAAGAAAACACTACACTAATAAGGCAAGCTCCAACATAAGCAGAACCTTTGCAGATCAAATACTCTATGTCGCCTCTGCAGTGCAACTTCTCTTCTACCAGATTTGATATGGAATATAATTACTGTAGTAAAAGGCGGTGAACCATTTATGCTTTACGCTCTTAAAAATAAATGTCATTAGAAGAAATAGGTCCAATGCATCTTAGATATTGCTAAAAGCAACGAAAATATAAGTTAAATCTAGAATAATAGCCAATAGCTTGAACGATAAAAAATTGAATAGATTTCTGAATAAAAAACGGCTGGTATACATAAGTTAGTGAATTTCTCGTTTGGTAACTAACAGCACTTCGTAGTCATTATAATCCTTGCCCCATCAAAATATCTAGATGCGAATAGTTCACATGAGCATGGTTTTTAAAATGTGATACAAGCCTCACAGCTTAAGCCGATGAAACACAACGTATTTCTAGTAGAGACACATTTACTAGCACAGTACAGCCTACAAACTATCGACTGACCTGATTGCAGACAGCATCTATTCACATTTAAACTCCATAGCATATATAGAATTAGAAAACAAGGGTGACGTTTTGATTTATAAGACCTCTGTTAAAGACGAAGGAAAGACGCAGGGGGCGTGAGTATGGCTTTAATGTATTGCCAAAAGGATTATAAATATAATCTAGCTCACGTGTAGCTGCTGGGATCATTTTTGTGTATTTAAGATTCGCCCATTAGCGAGAATATGAAAGTGCAGTGGTAAAATCGGCAAATGAGAATATGTAGACACCATGGTAGTGCATATGAAAATGTGGTAAACACAATGGCATAAAGCCACACTAATGGATCTTTAACAATCCCTGACCTCAAGATCCAAAATACAATAATACATGGAGGTTCCTGTTGCATTTACCCTTTTATATTCCAGTGGATACTCAAAGCAACATACTAATTAAATGCTGTAGTGGCTTAAAAATGATAAGAAGCTTTTATAAAAAGTAAAATTACCATTTTTATCTCACTTAATGTATTCTTGGATTCTGTTATATTTAGGTTGTATTTGCAAACACTGTTCTTTTATTACATCTTTTGAATTGAGGAAACAATAATTTGGAACTGACGCTTGTCACGTTTTAAGAGCGATAACTGCTTTCCATTTGAGTTCAACATAGCGAACAACCGCTACCCCGTATTAATACTGCCGATGTTAACTCTTTTCCAAATAAAATAGAAACATGCAAGAACTCCGTAACATAAGCGAATAAGATATTTAGATTCCTTGAAAGCTTCATGACAGTTTAGAATGATAATATGGGAAACTGCATTAGTCAGTTAAAAGGTCTGTTTGGTGAAGGGTTGATCAGACTGGCGGAAAAACATGAATGAAAGCATTCCTGTGGTTTGTTAGAATTCTGACATGTTTCCGAAAAATAACTCAGCACTTTAAACGCTGCGAGAATATTGAGTGCATCGCTGCTAGTCATATTATATAAAAAGAACATCTGTAAGGGGTTATTTGAAGTCTGGAATTCATTTGTGTCACTCAACCGGGTTTGCTTCGAAGCGCGTATAAGCATGTATTTATGCATATCAGAACTTCGTAGTTATATGAATTGCTTATATAAACAATAAAACTTATTCTCGTTCATATACGGAGAACAAATACAATAATATTCAATAATATTAAATATAAATGTTAAATATAACGTATGTTCTCCCATACATGAATAAATTGTGTTAGAGTTAGCTAACATCGAACTTTAAATTATGTTGTAGAACAACTACTGTAAAATACGAAAAAAGAACGTGTGTATATTTCAACTAAGGGACATTTATCAGAAAGAACAATTAGATATAGTTATACAGGATCCTTCTAAAATGCATTTTTCTACGGATACGCATGTAGAAATGCTAGCTATTAACCAAGATAATATTCAATATGATGTGGTACATAGAGCTTTTATTTGAACTTTGTTCAATAATTCTGTCGGGAGAGAAATAACAAACAGGAAAGGCATTGTGGACATTAAAATGAACTCTAGTGTTTTGAAACTCGTTATTACTCCGGTAATTATGAGAGTAATCGGATTCACGCGAAGAAGTGTTATATTTAATTGAATCTTGTTAATAAAGTGTAAAACATATAACAAAAAATTATAGTTAAAAAAACGCATTAAATATTAAATAATTCTTTCGTTAGAGTACATGAACGGGCGGTAAAAATCCCTGACATCGATTAAATGACCCAACCCTACATAAAAACACAAGATATCCTGAGAGGTGGAAATACTTGCTTTATATTAGGATAAATGAATTGCTTATGAATGGTAAATGTATGAAAAGCAGCGATAATTACTATGTTTACTAATGATGTAACACTTCAAATCAAAACAGTACTGGTTTACTTTAAATTAAAGTTATCGAGTAATAATAACATATCTTATCGAATGCATGATATATGAGTGTGTCATCTATATTTAATAAACGTGGGATGAACATCCACAATCAGCAACGTATTTTGTCTTAACAACATCAGTTCAGTGAATCATCTTTAGTTTGCCATCTTATCAGTGACAAATGTAAATTGTTTTAAACAAACAGCATAGAAGGAAACATAGACATCTACCAATATGCAATAAACCAACAAACACGCGCTTAAATATCCAGAGGAACACATGTACAAACGTATTTTGAAACACCCCCAATACACCCCCGCCACACACACGCATATTATATATATATATATATATATATATATATACATATATTTATATATATATATATATATATATATATATATATATATATATATATATACCTGTAATTGTCTCTGTGTGTATCTGAATGAAGAAAGTGTAAATAAGTTAATAAACAAATAGGGAAATAAATAAATTAACAAATTCGCACCTAATCAACCCTCTTCTCCAAGAATGGCGATAGAAGGCATCCCTGTCGTACGCCAGTCATTATGTTGAAACGTCGTGTCAACTGTCCTCCGTGTACAACCTGAAAAGCCATTTCCTCGTATGACTCCCTGATAATTCTCGCCATCTTTTCTGGGATCCCATAGTGTCGGAGGAATTGCCACAATATGTTGCGGTGTATGCTGTCAAAAGTCTTGACGAAGTCCACAAAGTTTATGTACAACGAGGAATTCCACTTATTTCTATAGATATATGCAGGTGTAAGCGAAACATTTCATCCTCAGTCTGATAATGAAATGAATATGCATAGGACACGCTTCTTTATATAGACTGATACACTTCACTCCGTCAGTTTGTATCATATAAGCGGTCATCTATTATTTATGATCCACATATCTTCATCCGTCTTCTTATAAATATCGAGAATAATATTTAATAATTGATTTTATAATTTGCAAATCATGATATTGCTTTCTAGTTTTTCTAAAATTACAACAATTTTACGCAATTTGTACGTGCTATATTTATAGACACATGTCCCAAAGAGAGATATATACGACTCCGATATAAACCCACTTAAAAAAATGTTTGTATTAACAATGAATAAATCTTTGGCATTCTACTAAAATTATGACAAAATATAGAAGTTAGTATTTATGAAGTTATATCGAATTAACAACCTTAAAATACTTAATACGTTTTTTTTTTAATTAAAAAGGATTATGACGCACTGTTTGCGAGAAGTATATAGATAACACAATGTAAATATTTTCAGAGTCTGACGATAAAGAGTAAAATATGTTTATAATTGCTAATAATGTGATTGTAAATGATGTTTAAAGCATCAATTATTTGTATTAACAGAACAGTTTAACGTCTTTAGACTTAATATGGAAATTCGGTAAAATAGCTTTTGTGTTATTTTATCATAGTATTTTATCCCTTAGAATTTGCTATCTGTTTGCCGTTCGACGCCTGCTCTTACTATATTTACTTTTTTATGTTGATATATTTATTAAAACAGATACCAGTGAGCTTAATAAAAATCGAACAGTTAGGCCAGAAATAATTATTATAATACATGCTATCTGAAAGCCTCTCCATTTAGCTAATTGCAAGTTTCTTCGGATGTATTGAGGCAAGCGAGCTGCAAGTCCGTAGGAGTTCCTTTCGTTTCTGTACGTTTATAACAAGCAATCACGTAAAAAAACTAGTTCCCATTGAACCACTTAGGTTTAGCAGCAGTGAACCACGTCAGTTCTAAATAGAAAATTATTTGGAATTTCCAGGTGTGTATGTTCTCTACGTTTATCTCGTTCTGGACTGCTTCCTCTTTGAATTGGACTCAAGCGGTGCTTATTCAGGAGAAATGCCGTTTGGGATTGTGCAACGATTGCCTCATAATGACAGGTGGAGTTACCCTTACAGATAATATAAAAACACACACATACATACATACACACACATATATATACGTATATATACATATTAAACTATATATATATATGTATGCATACATCTATATCTATACACACACATATATACATATATATATATATATATATATATATATATATATATAACTTACGCTAAATGAAAATGAACATGAACAAAACGAACAAATTGGATTTTGTGAGTATCGTAAAATATATTGTAATTCGTTTAAATACCAATAACATTCTCGTCTGAAAATTCTGTTTACAATTTCAAACAAGTTTTCAATAACACAGACACTTTTCATTCAAGTCGGAAGTAATTTCACAAGTACGATAACATCACACAACCGTCATATTCATTTTGATTTTCATAATAGATTATTTCATTAAGCTTGAGGCTGTTTTGCAATGTCCGCTAGTAATAAAATCCGTTTAATATTATACATTTTCGTGTAAAGTAAAACTATGTTAATTTTACGTCTTGAACTCTGACTATTTTTATACATTCATCCACTATCTAATTTCAATGAGAAAACGCCACGATGTTTAATTATCTTTAAATGGCTTCCTTCATCTTTAAGACGTATAGATATGATTATTTATTTTATTTAAAGTCAGTTAGACTTAACCCACATTTTCTGATTTGTGTAAAAAAATATATGATTATAATTCGGTCACTTATGCCCAATTATGCAACATGTTTACACTTTATTATTTAAAACGGAAGTTGCAGCACTGAACAGTTATTTAACTATTACAAATTACCGGTGACATTGATTGTCATGCTTGACTTAAAATAATTACTCATATTTTATAACAACATTTTCCTATTAAGTTATTTAGTGAAATAATTAAACTTTAATTTGCGTATGTCGATTTCTCCAGATAACTTTGCTATTCTTTGTAGAAAACTTTTCCAACGTATACAATTGCATTTTTATAGAATTACTTCTGTCCACATGCTACGTTCAAACAGTTTGTAACATAGTTTTTGGAAACAGGGCAGGTTATTTAAAGCCGCAGTCACTCTTGCTATTACTGGGTGACTTTTGTTCTGAGTATAAGTATTATAAGTGTGTTCCTCTTTATTCTAACTTTATTTTACAGTCTTCGATTAATATATTATTATTAATTTATGATGGCTTTTCTTTTAAAGTCAGTATATGTTTCCTTAATAAAAAGAACAGCATTTCGAATGTTATATTTATATTTTTTTATTCCCAACAATCGGAGTGCTACCCCAGAAGACAAAAAGAACGTTCAATTATAAAGTTCCAGTGTTGTGGAGAGTTCATCAGAATTGAATTTCGAATTTCTACTCATTTAAATGAGAACTACTTATTATTAGGGCTGTGACGACAGCATATTGTTTCATTGTTTTAACTCTTGAGTATATATCTGTTAATATACTATATGTTTTTATATAGAGGGATGTGGTTCTCTTTTGATTAAGTGTGTATTACTGTGTTGGATGTATACTCCGGAGTAAACAGAATAAAAAGAATAGTCTATAGTTACTTATAAGTCTTACTTTTCATCAATCTTATGATAGGACATATTTCCGGTATGAATAAAAACTTTTAGCGTATCTTCAAGTATCAATGGAATTTACTCAATTAACATGTTTTCATTCGATTCGGACAATTATAAGCAGACAAGTATATGTTTCATTCGATTCGGACAATTATAAGCAGAAAATTATATATTTTCATTCGATTCGGACAATTATAAGCAGAAAATAATTCAAAAGTTCAAAGTTTAAAAACTAAATCCATTTATTTTTTAAATCCATTAGAGACGCTGTAACAATGTTGGATAGGACATAATCGATTTTAATACTATTTCCATTCAGTCTTTGTAGATGTTCTACATAATTTAGCGTACGCATGTATACCAATACAAGTATTAATAACCAATATACTTCTCGTAATATATCTAATAAAATGATTTAATATGTGTAGTTTCTTTCAAAATGTTTGTATTTTGTCTGTAGATTTAATATTTGTAATTTCTTTTTGTAGATTTAATATTTCTAGTTTCTTTCAAAATATTTGTAGTTTCTTTCTGCAAAATGGTATGTTTTACAAACCTCTATTCTCTGATGAGAAAAAATTCAATTTTAAAACTTCGCAGGATAATGTCTTTAAATATATTTGTACTGTTTGTCGGATAATTTAAATTTTGTTAACCTTTCTTGAAGGCTTGTTTATGTTTTTTTACAATTTAAGTACATTTCCAATAATACGTGTTATATATATGTATATATATATATATATATATATATATATATATATATATATATATATATATATATATATATATATATATGGCGTGTCGTAGTCACAAATATTCTTTATAACGTAAGCCTAGTGTACACTGCGCCGAAAAAGCCCGGATGTACCCATATTCAATATATCCATTTATCTTGAGCTAATTTTAGTTTTAACATATTGTCGTTTCCGTGTGTATACATAATTAACATTTTTATTTCGTCATTTCTTACCCAATCCTTACAGAGACAGCATTTGGCACACTTGTATTTCTGTCGTTGAGGCAGGGTAAACTTTCACTGGAAAATGCTGATTATGTCATATAAGACTTGTGTTGGTATATGATCACTATTTTTATGACCTTTGCTCTGTGTCTGATTTTAAATTAATTCCAATTTATTTGGGGGCGAGAATATGTTGTATTTTAAATTATATATTTCTTCTCTCGTTCTTGTGGTTACTGTGTTCAAGATGTTTTTTTCCCACCACCAAGGCTTTGGAAAAATTATTTACTGGCCTATACACTTAAATACTCTGTTTTTGTTTCCTGATGGGTTTCTCGCCAGAAGATTCAATATTAAACACAGGGCGTATTTTTCTTGCGATAAACATGACGTTGTATTCTTATTTGCATCGCGCTATTAAATGCCAACATATTCTGAGTGCTTCTTTTATTCGTGTCCATGCCCCGGTTATTCTTCTGGACTCGTTTGAATATGTCTTCAATTGATTTTGAGAGATTTTCCGATCTTAAATTAACAATTAGTTGAACAATTTGCAGTATTCTTCAAAATGCTTCATATGAAACCGCTTTCATTAGCACTGAGGTTTATTAAGGGTTTTGGGATGCTTAAATGACTACGAATGCTGTTAAGGGCATTTATCGTACGTATTGCCGTCGGACGTTAGTACTTAACAGTTTTTTGCACTTTCAAGATGACGAAGTAATACAATCAGTTGATGTCGATGTGCATTTGTGTGTATGAGGCATCGTCTGTGATCATGGTTGATCTTTTACCAATGGGTTCTTACTGCTAGTGAGTATTCTCTTATTGATTGACCGCATTTTCTATGGCTTTATCAATACTTGGCAATTAACTTCTCATTAATGATTACATTCGTAAAAGCCATTAATAGCTCGTGTAAAAAATATTTTGAATTGTCTTTTTTGCATAGTAGTCAACATTGTTACCCTATCTACGTATAGTACTACACGATCACATATTAAATATTGTGACACACAGTTTTCAGGTTGTATCAGATCTGCTTTGGAATTTTTCAAATAAAGTTATATTTCTTAGCTGTTTTTTTTTCACATATGCTAATGTAACGGTTAGTTCTCCAAGTATTGCATGAACGACTTGATAATTCGCTTTCATTTAGCACTGCCTTTCTCGAGTGGTTCCATGTATTTTAGTAGAACTCCTAATATTCAATCGGCGTAGCGTATTATTAGAATCACACGCCAACTTTGTAGTCGATTTGCGATGCAAGTTATATCTTTTTTCAATCAAAATACTTTCATACGAGGCTCTTGATCAATTTGCATTATAAGTACTATAAAATATTTTCACACCATAAACCATTGCTAGACTATAACTATCAATTAGTGTGTAATTTTGGTACGTGCTCGAGCCATATGTATTATTAGTGATGTGGATACATTTTCTACTAAGGGAACCCGTACAGTTGTGACCAAACCAGATGTGATAGTCGATAATTACCCAAGAAAATGCTTAGTAAGAACTTTTTTTTTCTTCTTATGGCATTCCCGATGTATTGCAATGTTTCCTTGCTAGCTGGAAAAGAGAGAAAGTAAAAAGGGCTTGATATGTAATACGTGTCTTTTGTAACGGAAAAATAAAATTCTGGAAAATTAAACACTATTGCTGTGAAAACGTAGTAATTTTTTAGTTTGGTTATGTCCTTTTTAAAGGTCACACCCTTATCTGCCTGGTTTGTGAGAAAATGTAAATTTTGGCGAATAGGCGGGTGATGTGGCTAATTATCCAATCATGACGAACATGATTCTGACGTTGTGAACAAGGATTGATGGATAGAGCATAAAGCAGCCAAACCTCACCCCACCTGTCAATTTATAAGTCATTTCAGAGCAAGAAAAACGGTTGTGGGTCATTTTTTGTTGGTCACCGTGGTTGAGAGCCCGCGTGAAAACAGCGTTTACTGAATGACCGATAAGCAAGGAGAAACGGTTGTTAAAAAGAGGAAATAGACCCCGTTAGAATAACTATAGACGGACTGTTAGAAAAAGAAAATATCATCGATATTTTTTAATTTTATTTTTCTTGTTGATAAACTGTACATATTTATTTTTCTTCTTGTAATAATCAATTCTAATAATGAAAGCTAACCCCAACGTCCGCGTCGATTATCTATCGTTTGTTTACTTGTTAATTTACTCCAGTGACAGGAAACGATATTGAAGTGATCTTTTATTTTGCGAACAGCAAACGAAAGGGGGGGATCATCAATCTACCGCATCCAACACAGGGCCGCAACGTCATATAAAGCCTGTCATCGAAAAGGGTGTTGAGACTGCGCTATCAGATTTTTTTTTGAGGGGGTGGTCGATCCGAACCACCTTGAACTACTTTTGTAACCGGGTGTTTCTGGATACTTAAGTGTTATATTAGTAATTATAAAGTATACAACCCATCATTTGATGTGATACTACAATAATTTATCACTTCGGTTCACAATGTACAAACGATATGTCTTTTTACAAACCGCCTTAAATTTTTTTTTGAACACTTGTATTTATATCCAATTTTTCTCCTTTTTTATCAATTTATTTACTGATATTCTCAAACTATATATTTTGGAATATATACACTGTAGTATTTAACTAATGATAAGATATCCTAGATTAACAACGTTTTAAGCTGTGGGCACTTTTCTAATAACTGTTTCTGCTTTTCTTATTTCAATGATATGCACAAAATACTTCATTTTTGAAAGAACTCTATTTCAGGAATCAGCTAGAATCGATTTTCTTCAATTCTCAGACATATTACTCTAGTAAAAACTTCGTGATGCGTTTCAATTTTCATTTTAATAAAAAAATATCTAGAAATACCATTGTATATTTTATAGCAGCAAACAATGTATCTATCATAAAGTGAAATAGGCTTGAAACTGCATTCTATCTAACACGGAAACAGAAAGGTAATGCATACTTCACACAAATCATAGTAATGAAACACTCTACCACTGCTTACTTTAGGTAATATATTAGTGAGGAATATTACGTGATATCGAAGTTCTGTCAAAAGATCACTAAAATATGTCGATATATGATGGCATACTTCCATTTTCATATATATATATATATATATATATATATATATATATATATATATATATATATGTGTGTGTGTGTGTGTGTGTGTATGTATATATATATATAAATATATATATATATATGTGTGTGTGTGTGTGTATGTATATATATATAAATATATATATATATATATATATATATATATATATATATATATATATATATATAATGATGGCTAGCCCATCGACTCCTAAAATTAAGCAATTTTTTCAACAGTCCTCATTCCGAGTATCGAACACGGGAGTTAGCTTTTGGGTTTTAAATGGGTAAAGCATTTTCTTTAAATGTGAAGCCAAATTCTGCATTGGGGCATATACTGAGTCCTCCAGAAAAGGAAAACGCGTATGAATTCACTTTTCTAAGCCGTAATAAATAGTTCTCTTTGATTTTTTTTTTGATTTTCTTAAATAATTAATGTGCTACTGAAAGAATTCATTCGGTAATTCCCTATACGATAAACAGTATCATCAAGTCAGTAGCAAGACTATTTTATCAGCGAATAATTTTCATGTATTTTTGTGACAAAATCATTCGTTTTCCCTATGTTGTTTGCTAACTGGATTTCTGGGAATAGTGTTGATGTTCCGTGCCTTCTCATTCGATACATTACAATGGGTCTGTCGTGATCAAACTGGGATGCCATCATTGCGAAATTTTTAATATCACGATGTGAAAGGCTTCTGTTTGTGCCCTTATCCTTTCTGGAGTTTGTGTTGCTGTTGTTCAGGAATAAGGCCACAGTTCTTGGATTCGTTTCCAGCTCCATAGAAAATTTTTTTTTGCTGAACAATCCTTTACGAGTCCAGCAACAATAGTTTCCTGTTCGATAACCGTAAATCTCCCCCTTTCTGGCATTTAAAACGACCCGTAATAAAGCGATGTACACTATAAATTCCTTTATAATGAATAACATGTCATAACTTTGTAAATATGGCCGTGATTTGAGGATAATTTTGGGAAAAACTTACGTTAGAACACTCTTTTAATGATAAAATATTCATTATTTTGTGATGTAAATTAAGTAAAATATTGATATTTTACTAATCTGCAATAATGCAATTGACGCAGTGTATATGGTAATATATTATATATTAATTATATTATAATATATATATATATATATTATATTATATATATCATGATTATACTATGTATAAATTATATATATATTATATATTGTATATAATAGATATTATACATATATGACATACATATAATATATATTATTATATATCATATTTATATATATTATATATATATTATATATATACATTTAATATATGGTATTTATATGTACCTTTAATATATTATATATATATATATATATATATATATATATATTATATGTATATTTATATATATTATATATATTATACATACTATATATGTTATTGTACATATATTAAAATTATGTATTATATAGAGTATGTATTATATATATTATATGTGTATTATATTTTATATATATATATATTATACATATTATATATATTTTGTACATATTATATATATCATATATAATAAATATTATATATATCTTATATATATATTTGACTATTCGTTATATGTACATATATACTATATATTATAATATATATATATATATATATATATATACATATATCATAATATAGCTAATTATAGTGATTCAATGTGATTTAAAAAACCTTTATTCAAATCAAATATATTTTTCTGATGCAATTCCTATTTAGATGGGATAATACATAGATTATTACGACCAGTAATACTTTTAAATTCTTGTATATATATATATATATATATATATATATATATATATATGTGTGTGTGTGTGTGTATGTGTGTGTGTGTGTGTGTTCCGAAATTGTTTTTGCGTCCTTCTTCTTTATTACTTATTTATTTGTTCGTTTACTTTACTTATTTCCTCGTTTTTTTTAATGTTTCTTTTCCTTCTATTGTTACTTTACTGAGGTGCCTTTAAGTGTCTGAGATTTCTTATCAACATGTACTTACTGATATGTGTGTGTATGCGCTTATGTCTTGCCTTGAAAGGTCTGGACGTGTACGTGCAAATACATAATCGTACATACCTGCGTGACTTGTCCAGCAGATGATATCTTCTTGTGGCTAGGCTGCCATCTCGTAGGGAATGGTCACTGCTTCAGACAGACGAATTGATAACACAAGATGGATTCTAAGCTTCAATTCTTTTTATTAAAAACCAAGCCTGGCACCCATGGTCGTCGGAGACCTAAGATTTCCCGTCTATCTTTTCTACTGCCCAAGACCAACTCTCTCCTGTGGTCGTCAACCGGAAGCCTCAACCAAAATTCCGTGTCACCCCTAATTTCCGGTACACGTAACCCTTTATTTCCGGTGCATCTAACCTAAGTCATTAAAGGTGACTGAGTTTGACGGATGTCAAAGCTAACCTTCTCTGACCCTGCTAAATAGATGATGGCAAACCAAAAATACTTATATAAGTGCTATTTCTTAAAACTACCTAGCATTTACACTGGGATTCCCAATACTATATATATATATATATATATATATATAGAGAGAGAGAGAGAGAGAGAGAGAGATAGATAGATAGATAGATAGATAGAATTGGGAATATATATATATATATATATATATTCCCAATTCTATGCATATATAATTAGATAGATAGACAGAATTAGGAATATATATATATATACATATATATATGTATATATATATATATATATATATATATATATATAGAGAGAGAGAGAGAGAGAATTGGGAATATATATATATATATATATATATATATATATATATATATATATATATATATAATGCAGTAGCTATACAGGTAAGGAAATCCAGTGAATGTTGGTCTGACAAAAGTCTGACAAAATATTATTGGCTGTAAAGACAATCCCAGATAAATAAACACATCCTAATCTACAATAAAGCGCAAATAAATAATAATATAGAAATATAAACTTTATGATGTGTAATTTTTACATTTCAAATCAAGAATTATTATATGCAAGAAAAAGAACGCATTTCAATAAGTATAGTTCCTTAAGCTTTAGGTGTTCAATGTGTACACATTTTCTCAGAGTAGAAAATATTAGCAAATATTATAACGGTTCATACCTAATTTCCCTCATACAATAAACATAGAAACTCATAATAAAAAGTTTTCTAAAGGTTTTTAATCATAGAGAATGGGAAATCATATGTAGGTTCAAAATGAAAAGTATATTGATTTTCATATCCTAATTGTATGGTAAATTCCGAAGTTAACGTCTTTAGTAGTCGTATCCGCTCCGTATTTTGAATCTTTTACGGCACACGGTAACAATCCGAAGTTTTCATAATTCCTTGGTTCTTTCCTTTGTTTAGATGATGCTTCTGTTAAATGTATTATTATATAAGTCCAGTGAAGGGTTTAAACACATATTCTTTATATATTTATTTTATATTTTTTTTTATAATATACAATTTTCAAAGTCTAGTCTCAATTAATTTCTATTTGTGAATAAAAAGAGTTTCTGGAGACGGACAACGCAAAATGAAATGAAATAAATAAATGAAAAGAAAGGAATTGCTCATGCATTGTACTTTTAAATAAGCCGAAGTGAAAATGTATCCAATTGAAATCATATTCTTAAATTTAAGCGGGTTGTGGTGGGGGATTCAAGTATAAGAGCTAAAGAAAAGAAAAAGGAAACGAATAAGGAAAAAGAAAAAACGAAAAAGAAGAAACGAGAAAGAACAGGGAAAGACAGAAAAAGAGATAATAAGGAGATAAAGAAGTACAGACGGGGGAAGGAAGAAAAAGAAAAGGGAAAAAGAGATTTAGCTACGAAATATTTAACCGCCTGGACAGATATGTTGACGGGTTCGAAATACAGGTCAAGGAACCTAGACAGAAGCATATGCAGAAGAAAAAAAACGAAAAGAGAAGAACAGGAAACCAGTATGTCATAAAGGAATTCCCCGCTAAAATATTATTAAACCCCAATATATATATATATATATATATATATATATATATATATATATATATATATATATATATATATATATATATATATATATAAAAGGAACTAAGTCGGTCGGAGGAAGGACAAAAAGTTTTACTCTATGTGCACAGTTTAAACGTTGCAAGATGTTGAAGGTTCAGTTTTGACATGCGTCATTATTAGTGCCAATTGTCCAAGGCTATAATTCGCTTGAAAGGTCGTTTTTGTTCCAACAAATGCATTAATATCATTACTGGGCATTTTATACACTAGTTTAGCCAGAATTAAGATGATAGTTTTATATTCATGCAGGATAATACTAACATTCACACAGCTGGAAATGTCAAGTTGTTCCTTGAAGAGCATGATATTCCGTATTTTGATTGGCCTGCGAAATCTCCAGATTTTTCAGTCCTATCGAAAACATATAATATCAAGCATCAGCTACGCAATAATAAAATCTAAAATCTGAAAAATTTAGGACAAAAATTAAAGGGAAGTGGGATGCCATTCTACTGGAGTACTGCCAAAGACTAATTCCAGAGAATGCCCAACATTTGCAGACTGTCTAATTGCAAAAGGGGCATGCTACTAAATAATTAATAGTTCATGGTTTTCCTGTTGTATCCTTGTTCATTATTGTTCTAAATCTTCATTTAAATAACTATTTTCCACTGTACGGGGTTCTTATTTGCCTTCTCGATTTGAATTTCCTTTTGTTTAAAATTGACGTGAACACTAGGATGTTCAATTAAAAGTCTAATATAAACAAAGAAAATTATAGAGGAATAAACGCAAATCAAATATATTATACTTCTTTAACCAGTTGCATTCAATTATCTTTAATATTTCTTAAGAATGCGAACTTCTTTTTGACGCTCCTATCTCTCTCTCTCTCTCTCTCTATATATATATATATATATATATATATATATATATATATATATATATGTGTGTGTGTGTGTGTGTGTGTGTGTGTGTGTGTGTATACATTTTTTTAATATAAATATATTAAGGTAGGTCGTTTTTTTCACTTTCCCCAGAATATTAGAAAATTGCACCAACCCGAAGTTGCTGCTGGACTTATTAAGTACTTATGTAAAATATAGATTAAATGCTTCAGTGTGTTTTTTAGCGTTTTGTATATATAGACAAAAATATACTGAAAATTCTACGTTTATGTGCGCTTTGTCTAGAATATTCGTGTGAATACAAAAAAAAAAAAAAAAAAACACACACACCAGTATTTCAAATAAGGGGATGTCTTTTTATTTTTTTTATTTATAGTTATGTCTCGGAAGTAGAGTGAAAAACACATCTTATTTTTCTTTTATTAATATTTTTTTTTTCCTTGTACACATTTTTGTGAATTATTCCATGGATTTCTGCCTTTGGATTATTATGGACCATCTTCTTCCAATTACGGGATTTCTTTGGATTTTACGTGTACAAATGGAAATTCTTTTAACTTTCTTGAAGTTTTACATTTGGATTTTACCGTCACTGGATTTTTTTATCTTCCACCAGACTATCCATTAATGTGTAATCACCTTTTTCTTTACCATATTCCCTCTGCTTAACTTATTTTGTTTTCAAGTAAGATCTTTGACTTATTTGTTGTTTCATCAAATACTTCTGCATGCAAAATCCGATCCTACATTTTGGTAATTCCTACTCTCTGATGAGAAGGAGAGTATTTCTTCGAAACTCCACGGATTAAGGACTATCCATTTATCTAGTGTTTCCTTTTCAAATTAAATATGTTTTTAACTCATTTCAAAGTGTTTTAACATATTTCTATTAACTATTTGCCCATATTATAAGCTCTATTTCCTATTTGGTATTATCGAGCTTTTATATCTGGCTGAGATAAGTTTATAAATATTAATTCTTTAATATTTATAATTTACTTTAATTTTTCCATCTTGGATCATTTTGGTAAATTCAATTGTAATTTTCATATATATATATATATATATATATATATATATATATATATATATATATATATATATATATATACTTGTGTGTGCCTGTGTGCGTGTCTGTGTGTGCATGTGTCTGTGCGTGTGTGCATGATTTTTGCCATGTAATTTCTACTGAACAAATGATTATAATTCTCTAACAAGTACATTTGTGTACGGCAAAGTACACATCAGATTTGGAACGATTAAGTACATATCAGGTCTATCTAACAAGAGTGTTTTTTTAATGTAGAATTATATTCTTGCAAAAGAAAAACGTCGGTTGGCAATGTTATTCTTGATATTTTTGCCATATAATGATTTGTTTCCGCGCGGTTTTCATGAGCGACATTATATTGAGAGTAAGATTTCCCAACGGAAAGTATCGTTGTACAACGTCCAAAAAATACCTTACATAGACAGATGCAATCGAGCAGAAAGATGAGATGATGTCCATCACAAATTGTGGAAATAATTCGCCAAGTGAAGGATAAAACAACTTGGTAAAAAGATTATAATGCACCCAAAATAAATTAAGGTTATTACTTCAGTTAGCTGATACTCTTATTTCAAAGCTCACTTATCTTACTCTGATATATACTTTTTAATCGCAGCGGCTCATTATTTCGTAACTTTCTATGTAATAATGAACAAAATACAACATAAATATATGTGAGCCAAATCACGTGGTTTATACAGAATGTAGTTAACTAATTTGAGTTGAAGGATTAATATTAACTATAATGAAACCTTTTGTCATAATTAACATATGCATTAAATGTAAGAATTAAGTATGTTTTCTATTAAGGTAAATAGCACAACTGGAGAAATGAAAGAAAAAGTATAAAAATAGTCGATGTGTGTGTTTATTTATACTGATTTCAAGTAATATCTGCATTATATGAGAGAGTGGCAATATTGTAACATTATCTTGGATGGATTATATTGTTCTTTTACACGTTTATGAGCATATCTAGCAGTGTAGTTGTCACTATTTTCTTAGTTTTGCAAACTTTCGAAAAGCAACGCATTTGCCTGTTTACAAATCAAATGTGTTTCTTTTATATGGTGTAAGAACATACATCAATATCCGGCAATTAATAAAATAATAACATGTGTTTATGAAGTACTTTGCAGTTAATGCGATTGTTGAGAGTAAGGGCTCATGGACATGACCACATGGGCATGGACATTTTTTACGCCATTAAACTAATGTTATTCTTACCTTGTTTTTGTAGAATCCAAATGAATGCAGAAGTACATATAATCCTTGCCGGACCATGGAGTTTGAGGAAGTAACAACCGCAAAAAGCAAGAGTGCGATTTGCGTCTTTTCTCACTTCGCGAAACTGGCATTAGATTTTTCGGAGTCCTACCTAAGGACACGTTCACGTATCTAATACATACTGAAATGCATGCTTATGTACAGTGATTTGTCAGAGGCGTTTGCTGCCCTTAATAAAGTTGGCGAAACAGTTTTACATTTATTGATATACGAAATTTTCCCAAGACTCGAAGCACTAATACATGTTATAACAGATAACGGACCAGTAAACCTAAAAAATCTAATGAAAAAGGCATATTATGACTTTAACATGCATCACGTAACCGCGTAGTTTTATCACACTCAAAGCAATGGTAAAGTCGAATAGTGTCATAGAAAGATGCATGATGTTTAAGTAAGAAATGATCTTAAACTTGCCGAAGGATGACGAAAAAAGGAAAGAGAGAAGAAATAAATCAACAAAATGGACAGATCGTGAAAACAGAAACAGAGGAAAGTAAAAAAAAGAAACTAATCAATAAATAAAAAGAAAGAGTAACGATGTTAAATTTGCCGGAAAAAGAGGAAACACGGAAAGAGAGAATAAATAAATTTGAGAAATGTGAAGATCGGGAAAACGAAAAACCGAGAAAAGACATGATACCCCCCTAAAAAATTACAATAAAAACAAACTAAAAGAAACGCCGTTATAGTTGCCGAAGAACGGGAAATAAAACAGAATTGAAGTATTATCATTTTTATTTTAATGAACGAAAATGTATACACTTTTTGTGTAAATTTTGTTTTTATTTTTAACCAACGTAAAAGTAAGAGTGGTGCGTTGATTTATTTATTTTTAACCGACGTAAAAATAAGAGTGGTGCGTTTCACCTAAACTGCAGTCCAGATTTTATGAAAACCTAACCCGGTGTTTGTCCGTAATTGTCTCCTACAAAGGAACATAGACGGCGTAAATGGGTGACGGTGGAAGTGTGAATTTATTAGAGAGAGAAGACTTTACTACTTTCATTGATCGTAGCCGGTTTTGGCAGTGAACTCTCACCAGATAAAATATAGGAAGCTCCGATAAGCGATGTAGTGGATAGGAAATATGCCTATAACACACCTCAGATATCGTGATGCAGTTTGTGCACAGTACACTTGCGTAAAATGTTTAGAATATCAATCCTATTAAGGTCAAACTAGTAGGGGAAAAATGAGTTCATTGTATTTATATAGATAGAAGAAGAGATAAAGCCTACCAAACTAGACGTAAATATGAACGGTGGAATTCCGTCTATATAGGTATATGAAACAAATAATCTGTCTTTTATAGCAGTTTGGATCGGTTTACAGGCTCTGTAACAAAGGCGGATGTTGAACACCTCCAGACAGCATCTATCGTTAAGGAGTGCTCCCCACCACAGAGAGACCGTTAAAGAAAAACTTCATTGGATTCTTCAAGGGCATCTATTAATTTGGACAGCTAATCAGTCACGCATTTACTCGGATAAGGGATCTGATATACCGTTAGAGAAACGAAGGTTTGTGGTGCATTGTATATCAGTAAATAGTTTATAACAACTCTTCCCCTATTTGCATCACTAGCGGTTCACTTAATATTAATATAATCTAAAAAGAGATTAATAAGATTACATCAAGACAGTGAGAGTTGAAGGGGGCAGGGTGAGAGAGAGAGTTGTTAAAGATTGGTAAGGACTATATTCTGTTTTTAGTCAAGTTACGAAACACTGTGTTTAAAATAAAAGAACATTCTATTCTTTCGCCGGTGCTAAATATAGAACTGCTTCCTGTTTTAACTGAGTGTGTGGAATAGTAGGGAGTTAATTATTAATGAAATTAACAAAACAGGAGCTTGCATGGTGCTGTCAGCTGTTATTTACTCGATGACATTTTTTTAGATTGAAAAGTAGTTACCATTTTTGTTTTACAAAAGGTGCCCCCACTTATCAAGTCCCGAAGGCCACTCGATAATAATGGTTAATGAGTGTAAGGTAGTCAATCGAACAATATCTTAGTAATCGTTAGTAATTAAAATGTAATAAATTGGATTACTTAAGAAGACGTTTCGGTTTCGTCGAGAAGTTGTTTACGTTGGTGTTGAAGAATACTGTATATATATATATATATATATATATATATATATATATATATATATGGGGGGCGTTTGTGGGTGTGTGTTCGTGCGTGCGTGGATGGCTGTGTATAAAGCACACAGCACATAGATTTATATAAACATATTTACACATTGTCTGTTAAAATAATGTTATAAAACACCTGAAAAAATGGAAGAACATGAGAACATTGTATGGAATATATATTCATACATCAGTGTAAAGAATGAACGGCACCACGACTTATTACATGTGATTGCAAGATGATGACTCTATTCACATTTAAATTTTCGAAAACAATTTGCCGATTATAGCAAAACTATTTTTAGACATCGGAATACAAAACGAGAAGATCGGCTGTTTGTTAGATCGTTCGGGAATTACTGGGAAGTTGAACAGAAATTTGTGAGATTGCCTGTGGCAGTCTTAGGATAGACAAAGATATAATTATAGAGTTGAAACAAAAGAGAATGGAAAGGGTATGGCGAAAACTTTATATGGTCTGAGAAATAGTTTTCGAGTGGAGAAATGTATTTAACATTATGGTAGACGAACAAGGTTAGCGGATCGCATCTTTAAATTGGTGCATATCTGGCACTGATACATAAGTTCTTAATACATACGCGTTAGGAAATTGCCAGTCTTATTCTATGGGCAAAATGTTAGTATACTATGTATGTCTATAACGTATTGAAAGTTATATATATATATATATATATATATATATATATATATATATATATATATATATAAAGCTGATTTGTGTGTGTGTTAGTCTGGTCACGAATAGGCTCCTATATTGTTAACTATTAAAAAAAACTGATTACATATAATAATAGACGATGTATCGAGACACATGAATGGGTAGGTATGATCTGGCAGAACGGGGGTGGATTAAAACTGTGGGGTCTGCCTTCGCGCCTGGTCCACAAAGTATGGAAATAAAAAAATTAAAAATAAAACAAAACGTTTACAAGTGTTTTTGATATAGATGTGCATAAGAATAGTTTGATAAGTATGATTTAAGTTTAATAGGGATGGTATTATAAAATTGTGGGATCTGCTTTCGCGCCTGGCCTCTATAGAATTGGAATAGGCACAAACTTTAATAAAGACTTTTCATATCTATCTGCGTATGTATACTTTGATAATTATGTTTCAATTTGAAGAAATATAGTATAATAAAATCATGGGGTGTTCGTTCGCGCCTGACCTCCATAGAATGGAAATATGTCACAAAGTTTAACAAGGTTTTTTTTAATATAGACCCACATAATATTGTGATAAGTGTTTCACTGTGAAGCGGTATAGTATAATAAATTATGGGGTGTGTCTATTTTATTTTTACTTTCATCATATTTTGCTTTGGTTTTGATGCCCCGAAATTTGAAGCTATCTCTTTGCAACCCTTCCTTTTCATAACGTATCATACTTTCATATATCAGAGTCCATTTTCTGTAGTCTGTTTTTGAACCCAGTAAACGACGGGTACTTTTTCTAGTATATATATGTATATATATATATATATATATATATATATATATATATAACTATATATATATACTTCATTTACTAAAATAAAATTAATATACGAAAGTATAAATTTATGCGTAAACTTCAAGTATTTACTTCAAAAGTGCTAAATACGTAGATAAAGCTAGTTAGTAAGTTATAAAATATAAATGGCGATTAAGCTACACTGAATATTCCGCAGTCCATCCACTCTAGGACTCTTCAGTCTTATACGCATAAGCCTGAAGAGTCCTAGAGTGGATGAAACGCGGAATATTCAGTGTAGCTTAATCGCTATATATTTTATAACTTACTATATATATATATATATATATATATATATATATATATATATAACATTAAATGAAGATATAACGTTAAATGAAGAAAATTATAATATATACATAACTTTTCATAATATCAGAACATTAATTTAAAAAAAAAAACATGAGAAAAATATATTAAGGTCACAACCTTTCTAAACTAAAATCTCCTCATCAGAAGAGAATAAAGACCAGCATTATAAACACTGAGAATATGGATAGAACGGGATAATTTTATTTAGATCAGAAATAATAACGGCATGAGATATGACAATATATTTAACATAAGGATAAAATATAAGAGTAAATAGATTTTAAAAATAAAAATATATAACTGGAAGGAAGAAGTTTCATACACGTACCCGGTCGAAACTGAATAAATACTTGTTTTCTTATTGTTTTATTTAAACATTTTTCGAACATTTACAAGTCTTTAATCATAATTATTAAAAACGTATCTGTGCAACTTTCTTTGCTTTTAGATTGTTTTATTTATATATCTGCTCCCATATACCTACTTTCCGTTCCTTCTCAATTCTTACTTTCTTCAAGTTATTCTCTCTTTTTTAATATATTTTCCTTATTTCCTCTTGTCTAAGCTCTTCTTTACTGGCCATCATAGTTGCTCTTTTTACTCACCTATATAATAACCTTCCGATTTTTTATTCTCTTGTCACTTCTTCCTTTTCAGCATACTTTAATCCTTTCGTTAAGTTATATTGTTGGTATTTATTAAATATTGTCTATTATTCGAATGTATTTCCTTTGATATATTATACCTACATTAATATGTTTTAATTATCTTATTACTTTATTCAAATTCGTAATCTTAGCGTTACTTACACAGTTTTTTATTGACATTTACATTTTGTATGATTCTATCTCATTTCTTCTTCTGATACGCTTCAGAGTTTCATATACTACAAATGTCTATTTGCTCTTCATCGCTTTTTGTTTTCTTTATTATACTGATGATAAAATAAAGTTATATATAACTTTATTATACGGATGATATAATAAAGTTATAACTATAATTGTTCATCATTTCTCTATAGTCCCGTGTAGCCGAATGTGTACCCCTTCTTTTTTTCTATATCGAAATATTTTGTTTTCTTAAAGATATAGTCTTTGTGAACCTTAATTTTGTATACACACATATATATGTATGCGTTTTTTTCTGTATGTACACATGCATATATATATATATATATATATATATATATATATATATTTAAATAAGAAGGGGTCACCGACAATGTGTATTTTTTAGCATTAATTTATTATTCCGTGTTTTAGTTTTTCATTGAAAATTATGTGTAGATCATTGTAATAATGTTTTTAAATCATTGAAATCGTTTTTAACGCGTTTCAGATGTTCTGTGAAGCGTTCTATTTCTCTCGTTAGAATTTATTAACCCATTGCATATATATATATATATATATTTGTACATATATATACATATACACACACACATATATATATATGCAAAGTAATAAATAGAAAACGCAGCTATGTACAAAATCATAAACAATATAATAAACACTTAACAATAAAAATAATATTGAACACTGCCACAAAGATAAACTTACAAAAAGATTTTTTAATTCTCATGTTTGAAGTGATTTACAGTAAAACTTTACTGCTAATGTACTAACAACTTAACTTATAAGTTAATAGATTATAGTACTGCTTCTAGATTTGGAATATTACCTGCATTTTAGTAAATAACCCTCGCTTTGGTTTTTCCGGCAACATTCACCAATATCTAACAACCTTCAAAAACGTCATACTCGGTATCCTCTCATTCTGATGCGTTTATTTCACAAACACATGTACCGCAATACCGAAATTGCATTGAGACTGTGACATGCGACAAAAAATTCCTAATAAAAATATGATTTTAATATTGTTCTGCAAAATCTATCACATCATGATAACGTTATTTGAGGTAGTTGCATACACTTCTTACTAGATTTACATTCATTGCCATATTGTTGTCTTTATTCCAGGGTACCAGATTAAATATATTGTTTACATTATACGAAAGTTAGACAAGCATTATCAACATCTAATAGAGGCAATTATATTTAAAAACAAAAACGTCTAAACACATCCCATCTATTGTAATTACAGGTAAGATATGTTGGCATGTGTAATATACAAAGCTGAAATAACTGATAGGTATGCAGTACAGCTTGTCAATTCTGAAGAAAACCTGGTCTTACAAGTACATCAATTTAACACTCCGAGATGTATTAATAAATGCGATTATTTTATAGTTGCCTCATGCGAATCTATCAAGATGAAAATACTTGAGAATAAAATGAAATAAGAATCTTTTAAGATAGATATAAGTTTCTTTACACACATTAGACCTGCCCATCTCCCACATCCTTTGCTTTCCTACTACTCTAATTCGAGATACACAAAGCCAATTCACAAGGGGTGTCTATAACTTAGTGTCAAATATAGCTAAAGCCAAATAAAGTAGATTGCTATAAAGTTTAAATCAAATGGAAATGCATTTCTTACTCTAAATTTCATATCAATACTTTATTGTATATACGTATCGCAGCTATACATGTTTGGTTAATGCATGATTATATTTCCAGACTTACTCATGTGGATAATTTGAATAAAACGTTTGATAAGCACAATTGTTTGGATTATTTGATGCAGGATTTACATCCAATGATTTACGATAAAACTAATCCTTAGAAAAGCAGTTAATCTAGTTTTTATTTAATAAAAATTCGGAAATTAGAAAGTTAAATCCTTTTAATAAAGAAATATACACAGGCGCACACACGCGCATATATATATATATATATATATATATATATATATATACATATATTAAGTTATGAAAATATATATGGTAATTAAGACGAAATATTCTCTGTAGCTTAATTGCCATATATATTTTATAACTTAATACCTATCTTAACATATGCATCGAGAACTGTTGAAGTAAATACTGAAAAATTAAGAATAAAATCATGTCTTTGGATATTAATTTTTGTGACTAAGTAAAATGGTTATATATATATATATATATATATATATATATATAATCAACTAAAGGTTACATATAGCAAAAACATTTATACCCTTTCTTAATAAAAAAAAAACTATTGCTAAATCTTTATATACATCTGAATGGACAAAATGGAGGCATACGAATTCAAAAGTAGAAAGAGCTGTAAAGACGGGATTTGTCCAATTAAAACCCTACTATTCTCAATAAGTGTTCGCCAGAAATGCGATTACGCACCTCTGCGTTCGATAAACGTACGTAAAAAAACTTCTTTTAATGTCGCATTCTCAATATCTGAAAAAAGTATGGAAAATAGTTGGGTTATGACCGATTCAGTTCAGTCATCACAACAATGCAATATGAGATCACATGGTATCTAATCGGATTGACGAAAACACAGGAGACATTGCTTTCAGAACTCTCCTCGTATAACAAATGACGTATGTCTATATATTTTATTTTGACCATTTCCGAAGTGTCAAGTAAAAACTGGCCAACAAATGTCTCTGACATGTTTCGTACAATGGAATGTTCTGTTTCTTTCGCGTCCATCTTTCATGTCTACCTTTCTGATATTGCACTGCGGGGTACAACATGTATGTTTCTTTATAACAATATAACTAATATATTAGCTTGTTTCAGTCTGAAATGCGAAAATGACATGAATCTCAAACAGATCAAACAAAATAAAGACAGGCAGAAATCTCATATAATTTGTTTTTTCAAGAATAAGAAAAATATACAGAGTATTATTTTTGTTACTATCGTCAAGCCAGAATTGTATCAAATGAGTAACAGACAAATTACCTGCAAATAAGTATATAGCTGCTGAAATGATACAGTCATGCAAATAAATTAAAACCATTTTCGTTATAGCCTCCTAAACGCTCAAGAATAGTTGACTATTGAAAATAAATAATCAAGCGAGTTTTCCGAACTAGTTATCGAAATAAATCAAGATAAATATAGTTATCATTAGGCATTAGAATCATGAGAGATAGCGAGAGCAGCAGAAAGTGCTAAATTATTCATGAAATAAACAGATGATGAACAAAATTATAAGCTAAGCGTGGTCACCCCCCCACATATATATATATATATATATATATATATATATATATATATATATATATATATATATATATATATATATATATATACAAATTTACTAGTGTCTGCGAGTTCATTCCTTATAGACTCCGATACGGGTGAACATATTCATTATTTTTAATTACAGAACTTTAGTTTATAAGTCTGGAAGTGATTTTACCAAGTTTTGTCTCAGAATGCCCCTGATAATAACCGATAATCGATAATCGAAACCGTTATCTCATTCATCTATCACCGGTAAAGCCATTTTTTCCATGTTTTCGTAAGCTACGACGCTAGCAGCTAATTGAACAACGGGCTGTAAAAATTCTAATCTGCTTTGTGTGTGCGTGTGGGGGGGTGCGTGTGTGTGTGTTTTGCTTTTTGATTTATTTATCATTTTTGCATGGCGTGATCTGTAGGTTCGAACTCCGCACATAATTTTTTTTTCATTAACTCCAAAGAATTTTATGAGACTTTTAAATTTACGAATCTTTTTTTTTGTTTTGTTTTGTTTTGTTTTTTGCATGCTCAAAACCCGAAGTAAATTTCTCAATGTTTTTTTTTTTTCGTTAACCGGAAAGAAGTTTATATAAAGTAATTTTACAAAAACAAAATAGTAGGTTCTCTAGAGTGCAATGTAGAAGACCATATGTTGGACTAAGCTACTGCATGAAGGCGTGGGAAGCTTCCTCTCGGGCAATTTCACCAATTTCGATGACAATAAAAATATAGGAGTGTGAAATATCTGTTGATCATCATTCAATACCGGCAACGTTGGTTGTCCCTGCTAGTATATATATATATATATATATATATATATATATATATATATATATATATATATATATATATATATATATCAGTTTCCAGCATGCTGAAAATATCTAGAATTGTTGGAAAAATACACCAAGATCACGTACTGCAAAAAAGAACGAAGAATGAGCCAACTGAAAACTCGCCGAATCAATATACCCAGTTCCATGTATGTATACAAGAAGTTCTCTACAAAAAGAGGATCATCCCACTATGAGCAAATTACAATCATAATAGCTGCTCAAAATTAAGGTTTGATAAATATATCTTTGAAGTATTTAAGTCTCATCAATGAAAACAAGAATAGGGCATGTCGCACCTCAATAGAAAGTATGAGTCTCCTTACGTTCAACTGTAATATTCTGTTGTGGGACAGCTTCTATGCGTTGCAAAACAATAGGGTGTGTAAATATATCCCCTTGATCACCTGTAAATAAGTTAGATGTCGTATGCAGCAGCAAGTCCTTGTAAACATACAATAAAAAGCAGTTAAAAATAAGCCAAACACCATCCAGTATATGTTACATGAAACGGTGGTCTCCTTCTCATGGCAATAAGAAGGCATACTAGATAAGTGAAAACAATATTAGGATAAGACTAGAATCGAAGCCTGTAAGAAAGTGTTAACGATAATGGAAATGGAATGTAAGAAATTCAGTCCATTGTTAATTCTATTAAAAATAGTTAAATATTGTCTTTGTCGGAAAAAGAGTCTATTATCAATTCTTTTAGAAATCTGGATATTAAATATGTCAATTAAATGAATGCACAATGCGAGTAAAAATATATTGTTTTAAAATAGGTTAGAATTCGATTGAGGATTCTTTGCTTGCCAAAAGTGTGTTTGGGCAATCATTTGTAAACCCACTTGACTACATCACGTAAGTAACCACACTTCTGACGTTATAAATAAAATACGATTTATCAATATAGAAATCTGAGGGTTCGAAGTAAGGTGGATGAGGATCAGATATTCAGAGCTGATCACAGACGGTGATATCCAGCTGGAGAGGAGAGTCCCTTTGTAGCTAATGGGGGAAAATAGACCATGTAAATCAAAGTTTGAATTCAATTTAAAAGCAGAAAAATAACTGTATTCTTCAACTCTAACTTCAGTAATTACTGCCGTCCATAGATGTTGTCGTCGCCTTACAAGGATTTTGTCAATAAATCTTTTCGTCGGCCTTGTGTAGGATATAAACCGCTATCTTCAGCCAATGCTCCCCTGATAATGTAGAGATTCAACGTCTCTATCCATGGAGGCACGGGCGATTAAAGTTGGATGTTTGTGCTCTTTTAAATACAAGTGTCTTTTACCTGATCTTCCATTTGCGGGTCCGTACCGAATCGTATGTATTATTTGATTAGTGGAATTCTTTTCAGATGAGTAGTTTGTATATTTGTATTTATTTACTAACCTGGTAGCCCGGCGTTGCCCGGGTGTTTGTAGGTATGTGTTGAGCAAAAAAAAGAAAAGTAGTAGAAGGGAAGGCGGGCTCGAACCCCTACCGTGAAGAAGGAAAAGAACGTGAAAAAATGTGGCGTTTTGCTGTTGCTCCCATCGCCAACCGGAAGTGATGTCGAAAGTGTAGGCAGACAAATATACACACATATATACGTACATTTTAACAGACAGGTGAGATTTATATTATATATTATATTGGATGCAATATATAGAATGGTTTAAAAAGGTAAAAGAATAAAAACTCGTGTGCCACCACCGAGAATCGAAACAAAAATGTTCAGCTTACGATTTATTTTTGCCTCTGCCGACAATGACTGGGCTATGTAGACCCGTTTACTGCAAGGTTAAAAATTACAACATGAACCAATAGCTACTACGTTATGAGTGTATAATGCCGGCGTTCGACCTTCACTTGACAAATTTAATTTTTTTTTAATTTTCACACTTTTACGCTTATTTTTCCGGGCTAAACACAAAATATAAAGTTCCGCATGTATTCAAATACCTTATATATGAAGTTTCATGTATGTAGACCAAAAACTATCGCAGGACTGTAGTAGACAAAGTTTGTTAAAGAAACAATAAAATATATATGGAAACAATTTTGTGTTTAGTATAAATTTTTTACGCAAATATTACGGCAGTATACATCATGTACAACAACGGAAGGAATATAATTGCAAGAAATAGTTAACTAAAGATTAGCATCCCATAAGAAAACCGAAGAAGGTAATTGGGAATTAATTAAAGTGAATGTTTAAAAGAATATAAAAATTAGCTAGATCTTTTACTAGTGAATGCAATTCCACGACCCATATATAAGGCACTTATATTTTCTTTTTAAATAAAGAGAGAAAGGGATTTTAATATGAATATCTATACACACAGGACAAAAAAAACAATTAATAGGAGTATAGATTTGCGGAATATTATCTTCATCTTTTCTAGTTGTTATTTTACGATTAAACATAACTATTCCGTCGTCGTTAACAACGTGACGAAGACCAGTGCAATAGTTGTTCAAAACCTGGATTTATAAGACTCAAAATCCAATCTTGATCGCCCTCCCAGTTCCGTGGCGGAGTCCATAGAGTACAAATAGAACATTGCTACGAGAGTTAAACAGCGCCGATTCAGGAGAGGTTTGGCTGGTGATCGCGTCACCCTTGTCTCACAATAACATACGCAGTTGCACTTACAGGGAATAATATATATATATATATATATATATATATATATATATATATATATAAAGATATATATATATATATATATATATACATTTACTTCTTAAATTTAAATTCTGAAATCCAAATATAGGCAGATATATTCGAGTTAAGAATTTGTTGTTTGACAAAAGGAATATATAGAAGGGGTTATATTAATTTCCTTAATCCATGGATTTTCAATTAGGTAGAATATCGGTCCAGGGAAGAAAGCAGTAATCCCATATAACAAAATGCGTGGTTGCTCCTTATTGATATTTCGAAAGGTATACGGGTCGACCGTGTTCGTTGGTGTTTTGAATGCGTTTTTATATATGTAATCCTTGACCAATATTCTGCCTACTTGGAAATTACCCCGGAGGACATTATACTCCTTCCGATAATGAACTGCGCAGGTTGTATGAAATTCTCTCTTTCAATAATTATTTTCATATAACAATCATTCACCACCAAAAAACTATTTTCAATATTTGTGCTGAAAAGTAAAATAAGTGCTTTTTCACAACTGAACATTTTGTTAACTGCATTTCATTTCCTCTGATGGTATGAGCCATTATTTTATTATTCCATGGATTAAGGAAAATAATATAACCCCTCTATAGATTCCTTTTGTCAAACAACCAATTTTTCACTCGAATATATTTGCCTATATATTGATTTCCGAATTAAAATTTAACAACTAAATATATATATTGCTCTATTCTTAAATATTGAGCTTTTCTTTTTTGGCTAAGATCAGCCTAAAAGCGTTACCTCTAGTCATATCTATCAGGATTTTCATCGAATTTTAATATGTGTCTTTTATATATATATATATATATATATATATATATATATATATATATATATATATATATATATATATATATATTTACTTATATATATAAATATTTATATATATATTTATATATATATGTTTATATATACATTACTTATATATATATATTTATATACATATGTATATATATATATATATATATATATATATATATATATATATATATATATATATATATATATATATATATATATATATGATAGATTCTCACGTTGGTTTAGACGCATGAGCTTCTGCCACAACAATTACGTTGCTCGGAAATACTCACTGATGATTACTTTATACTAGTGAAGACTTTGTTTAGATCCAACCACACAATTTTGATATTACTGCTAATTTTTGACATTGCAGATAACTGCCACGGACCAGAGTATACATTAGACAGCAGGTTTTTATATCAGAGTTTTCCTTTCCTTGATGCATGTCTTTATGAAACTTGGGGCAGATCTCGCAAGTGAATTAATGCATCCGCAGATGCCAACCTGGACATTTCTAGGATTCTACGCGGTGCATGCAACGCGATAGCCTTCATACATAGTAACCAATCTAGTACTGGCCAGGCATATATTCATATTATTGTAAAATATATTTCATGATCAGGGTTAAAATGTGGTGACGTGTGGGCAAGGTAAGATGTATGTGATGTGTGCCACACTATATGATGTAATATAAATAGGGTTTTTTTTCTGTATTTGGTGTACGCATTAGCAAATGGTCATGATTAGACATGATTTTATTTTATTTTTTCAAATATTTTATTGTAATCTGTGTGTTTTACTTGCTCCATAAAATTCATATCATAGCATTGTAACAATTTTCTGTTATTTTTAGGATACCATTCCCCTTTTACTTTTGCTCACACATTTCCGCAAAAACACTTTTACTATATGGATATGCATTATTAAAATGTAGCTGAAGTATGATGATAAATCCCATCATAAAAACATATGGCATAACAATTTTCGACGGAAAATTTGCGGATTGTATTAACCCGTATTAAGAACATACGGAAAACAATTACATCGGCATATGTTTTTGGTTTACTAAATTTCCCATTACTCTATAATATCCGAATTAGGATGTTTATATTTTTATGTGACATTCTCCGAACCAACTTTACAAACTTAACGAATAGAAAACAGAAATAATATAAATCGCTGAAATGTATTAATTGTAAGTTGTGCATTTTACCTGTTCTCAGCAGTAATATGAGTGTTTTCATTTTAATAATGACATCCAGCTTGGATAATATATCAAAGATATGTTGTGTATTGCAGCTGCGTTTTAAAGTCTATATATGAAAAATTAATTGGTTGCGAATTTAAGACAGTACGTCTTATTGTACGTGCATTTTATGAAGCTGCTAACAGTTAAGATAAATTACCTATTCAGAATAGCTTAACTTAAAAAAATTTGAAAAGATAATGAAGAAACTAAATTTTAAAATACTTCGATATAAGCTTAAACTCATATTATTTGCATTCATCGTACTGCACCTATAAATATGGTTTTCACAAAGTCTCGGTCGATATAACTTCCGACCTTCTTCAGGTGTAGTTTTTCGAACTCGGGAATCTTTCTCTCGAACTCGGGAAGTTGGACGAGATTTCGAGTAGATCCCTCTTATTTACTTGTTCTGCTAACCATGACTGGGTATAGTAGTTTGCAATTGTATTTTGTGGTCGTCCACAATGTGGATTTAACTTTCAACTTTCAGGAGAGTACCACTTTTTAGAATTGATTTTTCCAAGTATGCTCACCTTGCGGACCGGTGGCGCAGTGGTTAAAGTACGTGGACGGTGTGAAAATGACACCCAAGATCAGAAAACTTTTCTCATCGATT
Source organism: Euprymna scolopes (assembly GCF_053919585.1). NCBI lineage: Eukaryota > Metazoa > Mollusca > Cephalopoda > Sepiida > Sepiolidae > Euprymna > Euprymna scolopes. The sequence continues at coordinate 57,459,197 of NC_136487.1, forward strand.
TACTCCATTTTTGATCGTCTATTTGAATGACGAAATCCATTCGACCAGTTTAAACCCCGATAAATATAGTTGACATGTAAACAAGTATTATTAAATGTTTTTTAACGTCTGTAGAGTGATCTAATCATTATATGATGATCATTTTCACAACGTTACAAGTACCTTATATTTGTCCAAGTCAGAGGAATTCAAATAATACAAATAACTAATACTCTTCTAAAAAAATTACGAAACGTAATGACTTTTAAATCATATCTTAAAAAATAAGTAAAAATATAAATAATTAATATATAGCGATCTATTTACAACAATAAATAACATTATTTACCAAACATGCATTTGTTAATTTTCGAAACTCAAGTAATCTTCTAATAGGATCTATTAAATTTAAAAAAAAGAAACTTCTATTGGCATCTACGCTCATCACTGAAGAACGTAATATTTTGTAATGTGTTTGTTCTTCGCTATTTTGTTAGCGTTTATATATCCGTGAGTGGTTCTCAAAGCAAAAAGATTTCATAATTTCTTTGATTTTTTTGTGTTAATTAAGATTCGATTCTTTTGCGTAGTAGAAGCGAAACGTGAATATATAAAGCTGGACTCGTCTTTTCAAAACATTACTTCGTAAGGTTAAAATATTCTATTTTAGAAATCCAATGAAAACTTGTATATTTATTGTATATTGTGATTTAGTTTGAAAAATTCACGGTGGTAGGAATACTTATAAAATAATAACAAGGCATTTTAGAATCATTATTCTTTTGTACTCATTTTGTTAGTATAAGTACGTCACCGTAGATGACTGCTTCTGGAGAAAAACTGTACATCCAATCTCCTGGTCAGAACTATGATATAATGAGATTGGTTTTAGTGGGGGGGGGAAATGTAATAGAATAGTTAGTCAAATTTTGTGAAAACAGTGTCTCTTTATGTTGAATTTAAACATTCTAGAAAGCAATGTAATATTGTATAATATTGTTCTCAAAGGAAAAATCATTTTTTAAATATTATTTGAGCCTGACACATTCGATTGTAATCGATTTTATAATAACAACGTTTGTTATAATGATTTATTTTTCTTTTGGTAACTCAAATTTTTGGTGTTGCTAATCTGACTTTAAGCCCAAGAAAAGGGCCAGAGATGTACATCTGGTTAATAGTTGCATCAAAGTCAGAATCGATGTGTTATTCCTAGTTGTCGAGAAAATAAATTAGAAAGAAAAACTCAAAAAACCTTTTTAAGCATTTCCACATGTGTAATTCGCAACACAGGACAAAAAACTAAGAAAATAGAAAACAAAAGCATTACAACATACACAATTCTGTTTTATTAGAATTAATGGCTCTGAAACAGCCAGGAAAATTATAATTAATAAACTATTTTCATATATTTAAAAAAAAAAACAGCAAAACTCGAATTAAATATTTCAATTTAACCATTACTAATGTTGTCGAAATACACCCCGTGCCAGAATTATATGCGAATCGATATTTTTGGTGCTAACTCCGATAGTTTTCAATGAAAGTTCGTGAAACTTTGCACGTTTTACGGCAACACTAGCTTATGCGAAGATATACAAGTTTAAACTGATCTGCGCTATATCAAGCAAACAGCAGCTATTTTGGAGACTTGAAGTTTTTTCAGCGTGCCAACTTTATATGCAAGATGGGACGTAAATGTGCTTTAAGTCAAGCTAAGAAGTCTAACAGTGTTTAAAGGTTCCAAATAATATTTACACCTTAGAAATTGCAAACGAATTACACTTTGATCATTGTACAATCAAAAATATTGTACTAACCCTCAACTTTGCAACAGACGTTCTGACAAAGGGAAAATTCGTAAGAACTCATATCTGTCACGTCGAACAAGAAGCAAGGTCAAGAGAGAAGTCCGCCGTAACCCACTTGAAACTAGCTAAAAAAGTTATTAAAAAATCTGGCGTTCCTGACGTGTCATAATCAACTTGTTGCCGTATTCTGAGGACGATTGCAAAATTTTGAAAGCCAGAGGTCCGCCCTCAATTGAAAAATATCCACAAGAAAAAGATGATGGAGTGGGCAAGTGACCACATGAAGGTGAATTTTACAAACCGTTTTGTTCACCGATGAGTGTCGAGCGACACTTGATGAACCCGATGGGTGGAGGGGAGCCTGGTACCATAATGAGGGTCTACCTCCCCAAAGGATCAGGCGTCAACAAGGAGGTGGTGGTGTGATATTCTGGGCTGCAATCTTTATTATTGTTGTTCTCAATTTACAAATGCCTAGAATAATTAATGCTTCGATGATCTTTTAGACCTTCACCATATTTTACCATTGGTTTGCATATAAAGTTGGCACGCTGAAAAAAAATGCAAATCACCAAAATTGCTGCCAAATCTTTATTACTGTGTAGATAAGCTTAACATTTTAGAGAATTGCTTGCGTTACTGTTGCCATTTAACGTGCTTAATTTCAAAAACTTTCATTGAAAACTCTCAGGGTTAGAACAAAAACATCGATGTGCATATAATTCTGGCACGGGGTGTATGTGAAAAACTTGTTAAATGTGTTTACTCGCTAACAATATAAAACCTGGAACTCGACTTTGATACAAACGTCAAAGACAACCTCACCTCTTATCCGACACATTCCTTCCAAATTAGGAATACCAAAAAAGTAAAATTAAAAGAATAGAAATAAATGTAAAAGAAAAATTAGGAGTAGGGAAATAAAATAATATATTTTCCCTAAAAAGAGTTGCTTCTGCAGGATCCTGTGGAAAAATAATAATTGACATAATTTATTTATATTTGTACAAGATCAGTTCAATCTGTTAAATGTAAAGCATTTGCATTTAATACATGAATTTATTTAAAAAAAGATAAATTTAAATAATAACCATGCAATTATGATGCCTGGTAAAATGTATTATATATTTTGTGTAATATATATATATATATATATATATATATATATATATATATATATATATATTTATATCGGATTTATTTTTATATGCATATATTTTTAACCAAAGTTTTGAATCAAGCTATGTTTTGGTACATATGCACAATTTTAACCTGACGTAACTCAACACGACATTAATTTCCAAGCTTCGCCAATTATGAAAGCGTAACAAACGCTACTAAAACATAAATGGAACATGTCCTAATACATTTAACAGAATAAATAAACAAAACAAAAAACAACGAGAAACAACGACCTACAGTAACATTTTTTTTGCTTTATTTTTTATAATACAATAAGTTTTCTTTACTGTAATTCTTTTGTTTGTCCAGCGAAAAAGTTCAAAACAAAATAGATAAGCAAAGTGTTTTTAAAAGGCTCTGTGAAACAATAAAAGACACTATTTAACAAAAAAAAGATAAATGAATTATATTTGTTTTTTTGTTTTTTTTCGGTAATGGTTGTTCTTGACATGAGGAGATTAGGGAGAGATGTCTATTAAGACAGTTGTTCTTAACATGAAGAGGCTTGGAGGTGTCTATTTCGAAATTCGTTCCTAACATTGGGAAGTTTTGGGAGCAGTATTTATTCCGAAAGCCGGTCTTAAAATGTGCAGGTTGGGTGGGGGATATTCCGAAAGCCATTCCTAACATGGGGAGGTTGGGGTGCATTCCCTGCGCGTGCATCTCCCCCCACATCTATTCTTATGAGATCGTCTTTTGGCGATGATGCACACCTTGCTACAGGAAACGCATTTCTTTTTTCAGCAATATTTTTTCTTGACAATATGAGACCACTTGTTCCGGCGTCATCAAACATTTTTCACAAACTAGAGATATTCATTTTTTTTTTGTTTCCACAGTTTTTAGATATCACAGGCGTGTGGTGTTTAATGAATTTGATTTTTTTTATTTCTTTCTAATTTTTGTTTTGGAAACTTCTCCTGATACTTTGCAAATGATTGGCCGATCGACGTTTTACGTCACATTACAATCAAACCTGAGAGCATGACGTAATGTTCCGAGCAAAGCCGACCAGACACTGATTACGTCTAGTTACAATTATGCACAAGTACCTATATTTTTATTATATTCAGTTGTGTAGTCGCCACTGGCATCAATTGAAATGAATGTCTCTCGTCTTGAGGAGGCCTCAAGTTTTGATAAGCTTCTGGGCTGGACCTTTACTTCTGATCTTAAATGGAACACATACATCAAATCTGTAGCCAACGCCGCTGGAAAAATAGTGAATTCTTTGTATCGATCCAGTTGATATCTCACTGCTGAAGCAATTCTCTATCTATATAAAAGCCAGGTACGTCAAAGAATGGAATAATATTGCCACATCTGGACAAAAGCTGCTAGAAATTACTTGTCCTGCTTTGATAGAGTTCAGAATAGACTTCGTAGCCTCGTAGGAGATGTCCTTTTCTCTTCCCTGCAACCTCTATCTCACAGAAGAGATGTTGCGAGTTTCTCTATGCTTTATCGTTATTTTCATGGAAAGTGTTCGACTGAGCTTCAATCTATGGTCCCCCTCGCCAAACCTTGACAAGAAACACTCATCTAGCTGAAAACACTATCAATAATTTCCCCCACTCTTTATCTGTGTCTTAATCTTAACGTAGATTCCATTAACAAAGCTTCTTTCTTAGAACTGCACGCCTGTGGAATTGTCTTCCACTTTCCTGCTCTCCAGCTGACTACAATATGGTTGTCTTCTAGTCTAACGTAAAAATGTTATTGATGAGCCGTTCCAATTGTAAACAAATTTACCGAATTTCCATTACTAACGATACCTATATTGCCCAATTTCTACTGTACACTCTTTAACTCTTATCCTCGAGTGACATCCTGGCCTTGAAAACTGGTGATCTCTATGCAATAAAAATGTAAATTTGATGCAATCCGGTAAGATAAATTGTTTTAAATTTTTGGAGATGAGATTGGTATTAATTTTGATTGTTTTGTCTATCACTCTCATTTTGGAAAGTGTTCTCCCAATAGAATCTTTCCGACCCTTAGATTTTGTGTGAAAATTACCCGAAATCAACACCATATGAATGTACACCTGGGAACCGAATATTTTACACTGAAAAAGCTGTGGGGCCTGAAGCCCAGGGTGCTTTAAGGGTAAAAACCCCATTTTTGAGGGATAATTTTTTTTTTCCTGGAAAAATTTATACTTGTGTCTAAATATGGATTTTGAATGGTACATAATATAATTGCTTTTACATAGAGATCACAACTTATCAAGCCAGGAGGCCACTCCAGGATAAGGGTTATTGCCTGTACAGTAATCAATGGGATAGTATTGTAGTAATCGTCAGTATTGGAGATTCGATAAAGTGCCTTACTTAAGGGGGCGATTCATCAAGAATTTTTTATATTGGACTTGAAGATATCCAAGTTGTAGTCAGTTGCAAACAGTAAAAACAGGCATTCGGAAGGGAGTACCACATGCGTGCACTTCTAAGAAAGAAGCTTTGTTCATGGAATCTAATCTTTAATTTTGGCTCAGATAAGGAGCGGGGAAAATTTCTGACGTTGGTTTAAGCTAGACGGGGGTTTTTAATTCAATTCAGATTAATTCACCGTTTGTCATAAAACTGTGCATTTGGCTGTTTTACCCTGATGTTTTACATCCGGCAAAGTATTTAAATGGGGACAATAGCAAATAATCAGTCGAATAGAATACAGTGGTTGGCTTGTGTTTCTTATGTATCCCTTTTTCTTCTCATTTTAAAAATTTAATAGCATATTTATACTTTTATATTTATTTATTTCATTTTATATTACTATTTTTTCTGTTTTATCATTTAATTAAATGTAATTATATATTGAGGTGAGTAAATAGATGAATAAGTACTGTTTATATCAATTTATATTCTACGTTGTGTTTGAAATATTACTTTCTGTTCTTTTTCTATTTCCCATATTGGATTTCTTTATCCTTTATTAAAATCATATTCGTTGGTTGATTGTTAGACTGAATATTAGATCGATCAAGTTTCAATACAGTATATTGTATAGTGTATATTTGTATTATATATAGAAGAAATATAAAATCAAGAATACGAAAGGTAAGTGCCAACATTTTAATTGGGTGTCTATATATTATAACAAAACAATAAATATTTTTTGTAAAATAGACCAATAAATAAATTCAATTCATTTATCTAATTGATATATTAAATTTATAATTTCACAGATTCTTTATCCATGAAAAAATCTTGTGTACTCTTTCACATCTCTAGAGTATCTTATGTGTAAATGGAAATGTTTCTTTCAGATATCCCTTAAGAGAAAAATATAAGTAGACTGAAACTGAAAATCCTGTAGTGATATGTGTCGTGAATACATGCTCTGTTTTCAGTTTATTTACCAAACCAATATCAATGAATATTACTATATAACGTCATATATATATATATATATATATATATATATATATATATATATATACGTACTAATATCGAAATTATTCAAGTTAATAATTACTGAGTGATCTCTTAGTAACTCCCTGTAAAAGTATCAGTTCTGAACAGAATATCCGACATATCAAGGTTGATTTTTATGAAATTATGAACAATTTGAAGAGAACGGTATATTAATAATGTTATCCTGTTTTTACCAGAATACGTCGTTTTACTATTAAAGTAATCCAAGCATGTAACATAATGCGCAATGCACTTAGAATCTACAAATGACTATCAATCAAGAAGACGGGAGAACTTGAGGGAAATAATTCTATAGAAAAGAAACATTTTAAACTATAGTTGCTTCTATATACGACCAAATGATGATACACAATTATACATTATACTAGTACTCGAATATGTTTTAGAATATAACCAAGCCTATTTATATTTACACATCAATCGACTATGTAGTCGGTAGAGTATTAGTCAGTCAAATATAAGAACGCACATTATAAACAGATATATTTACTGAAGACAACACACTTTTAGTGAAATCGAGAAATGTTTTGGGATTGATAATTTACTAGAATTATAGACAACGGGTCGAGCTTAAATAATATTTTCATCGCTTTTAACGCGTACTGAATAGATGCATTTCACCCTATTACATTTAATGAAATGTGTACTCGAATAAAGAGAAAAAAAACTGATTGACATTAAAGAGAAAGAGCGAACGACACTCCACAGTTGTGTAACCACATGGTTTCAACGCGAGGATTTCATGTTTCTTTGCAGGAGAGGCTGTGCGGTTTATAGCGTATCCGTGTCGGCGTCTTCAACGCATCCGGATAAACTATCGGTTCATATATGTTTGCCTTTCTCTATCTAGTCTATTCACGATATAAACTTGCATATACTACGTTGTCTCCGCAATATCTACAGCAGATATGCTAACGGTTATATGCCATAGGAGTAGTGGATCTCTTGACAAAGGCTTCCCTTTCAGGGCAATTGCTTTTGACATATCAAAGTCCTTCGATGAGATATGGCACAAGGGCCTACTTCACAGGATTTCCAGCGACGGTATAACATTAAATCATAAAATAATTTCTCCGATAAGTTGATGGGCAGAAACCAGATGCTCACAGTATTAATGCCGGAGTGCCTCAGGGCCCAACTCTCTTCCTGATCAACATCAATGATCTCCCAAAACACATTCTTAAATCATTCGCTGATATATATGCTGATGACACGACCATCTATGGCAACACACCAATGGCCGTAAATGACAAGGTTCTCTCTAATTCTCTTTCTTCTGATCTTGAGCGCGTGGTACAGTGGGGGAAGAGGTGACTGGTTACTTTACATGCATCTTGCAACACATAAAATATCTTATAAACCATGCAGCCCAGTATATTATCTTCAGTATAATTGATGTGTCTGACGTATACTGGCAGATTGAAATTTGCGCCTCAAATCGGCCTATACTGCCTTTCTATATGAAAATCGTCTATATGAAGTTACTGGAGTTTCTGCATTTCAACCTTTCATGAATACTTTTATTTCAGATTGCCTGGAACCTAGTAGCCAAGTACGTCCAAGGATGGAATACTGCTGCCATGTATGGGCAGGAGCTGCTAAAACAGCCTATCTTGCCTTGACAGAGTACAAAATAGACTTCGTGGCTTAGTGAGGGATGCCTTTTTCTCTACCCTGCAACCTCTCTCCCACAGAAGAGACGTTGCGAGCCTATCCTTGTTTTATCGTTATTTCCATGACAGGTGCTCGTCTGAACTCCAATCTCTGGTCCCCCCTCGCCAATCTTTCACGAAAAACACCCATCTAGCCGAATCCACTGTGAAAAATTTCCCCCACTCTTTATCTGTGCCTAAATCAAAACGTGGATTCCATGAACAAAGCTTCTTTCTTAGAACTGCACGCCTGTGGAACTCTGTTCCGTCTGCCTGCTTCCCACCTGACTACAACTTGGATGTCTTCAAGTCCAACGTTAACAAATTCCTAATGAACCGCCCCCTTAAGTAAACACTTCATCAAATCTCCACACTAACGTAATGTACTTGCAATAACCCTCATCCCTGTGTGGCTTTCGGGCCTTGATAAGTGGTGACCACTGTGTAAAAAAAAAACTTTTATTAGGGTGGCATAACAATTTGCGATAGAACCAGGAGGAGTACGACGTAATTTTTTTATCGTTTCGTTAAGGCTGCCTCTACATACAACGAAATAATTCGGGAAAAGTCAGTTTTCAATTCGTTCTCTTAACATACTTTGATATAAAACTTGTAATGAAACACTGATCCCGACCGTTTGACACTTTTTTTTACAAATGCCTTCCCCCGTCCGACTTAAAATCATAAAAAAGTATGTTTGGTATATTTGCCTACTATTCAAATATATACCTAATAATTTATTATAAATTTGCCCACTAGTTGAAAATAAACAATTATTGATTCCCCTAATTGTTGTAAATCCCTTCGAACAGCAGAAAACATTGCGGAATCTTTAAAAGTTATCGATGATAAAGTACCGTTTGTTATTGAATCCGGTACCTTAGAAAGAGTTATCAGAGAGACTGTCTTACAAGCTGAGAGACCTGTAACATTAATTTCCCGGTCGTTTAATCCTTCTTAAACGCCACTTAATATAGTCGAAAAACCAAAAAAACAAAAAAGCATGCCATCGTAGAATGTGCACGTAGACAGAGACAGCATTACTTGGAAACAATTCACTATTACGGGCCAAGGAGTGTATCCTTTGTGTAAACCTGCTAATTGCGGGAAAATTAAAATCGATAAAAGTATGCGGTGGAAAATGAAACTTCTTTTTCAATATGGTATAAAACACAGTCATGGGAATGAAAGTGTTGTCGCTGTGCGTTATCGTGAACGTGTGGTACTGTTTTTCTTCTTTGGTATAACTTAAATAAATTCATAATTCTTTAATACATCCGTTAAAACGTTATAGTATTTTGTAACGTCACATAATGCAATATTAACTCAAGGAAGTCCGGCTCGTGACTTGTGACTGTCCTACTTGTGCTAAAATAAACCCCCAATTTCTTAATTCCCCAACTCATATTCTTATCCGTTTTACTGCCCCGTTTTTACGCCTTTCTGTTGATTACAAAGGACCTCTGGCGCTATACTCGTCAGGTTTCCGTTACATGCATATTGTTGCCGACAAATATGGTGGATTTACTTTCGCGTTTCCTTGTGATCGATCTTGTCAAAACAATGATAGAGTACTATTTTCTCTATCTTTAGATTTCTCGCATTTATCCATTTCGATCGGGAACTTACTTTTACGTTGGGAGAATTCGAGCAATTTCTGCTACGCCTTGGGATTGGATCCAGTAACGGAAGAGGTAACAATCAACGATTATAACCCAAGAGGTAACAGCCAAGATGAGCGCTGTAATGAAATTATATGGAACACTTATCTTAGATTAAGAACCTTAATGGTTACGCATTAACGCTTAGCAAGACGTTCTACAGGATGTTTTAAATGCTATCCGCTTTCTTCTATTCACAACCACTAACGCCACTCCATCGGGAACTAATGTTCAATTTTTAAATGCACTCTTTCACTAGGGCTGCATAGTCTGTTTAGCTCTGTAAGCCTGGAAAAGTCTTTAAAAAAAACTGATTTGGCTGCAGTAGCAAGTAGATTCTTATTATTGAAGTAGTAGATCTGCTCGAGACTAACCCTACGCATGCGAGAACTTGACATCGTAATGCTCGGGAGGTTTCGGTAGCGTTGAGATATTTGGCCCATTTTCCACAATCTCAGTATCTTGGTGCCAATCCATGTCCAGATCGATCTGAGGATTCTGCTTAGAACGTAAATCTAGATCGACATCACGCTTCTTCTGATAAGGTGCACCAAGACATACCTCAAGATTCTGCTGGCAACGTGGACCCGAACCGACCTCTGGATTCTGCCGGGGGCGTGAACCCCGAAAATCTGCCATATTCGCCTGGTGCAAGTCCCGAGTTTCATATTTCCTACAAAGACACTTCCAGTGGTCAGCTGTCTTTCAATGGTCGAGCAGGGATTGTAAACTCGTTCAGCGGCATGATTTTTTATACTTATAATAATACGTTTCACGTAAGTAAGAATATTATATTTTTCTTATTGTAATTTTATTTTTAAAGTGACTTTCTCTTTATTTATATATCTCCTCTCACGTGATCTTGCCGTTTGTATTTTTTGCATTTTCTTTTATTTGAATTGATTTTTTTTCATTAGCATGCATTCCTCGTTACTTGGCGAATTTGTCCTTGTAAAATACAGTTGAATAAAGCTTGGCAAAATGTATTTCTGCTTGCGTCTCCATTAGACCACGCATGCCATCTTTCTTTCTTATTTAAAATTATTCTATTTCTTGGTATTTTTTACCAATTTTCGTCATTATTTATTTTTTCTCTCCACATTCATAGTAAATTATTTTTATTTCGTGTGTAACCTATTTAGTGTAAGTTTTTTCCTTACATTTTTAAAACAAATATCAATTCACTATTTAAAACATATATTTCGTAAGGATGACAAACCTAGGAAATGCATCATTGTTATATTTTCATTTTGTTTGGTTCTTACTAATTAAATAAACATAGACATGCAAATTCAGTTTATTGCCACATGGTTTTCCACGTGTTCCTTTTCCTTTAAAAAATTATTTCTCTCTTGCTTTAGTAGCTGAGAATTTTGTTCAACAAGGCCTTGGAAAGAGGTTTTGTTTTACGTCTTCATTTACTTAAACATTGCAATTTATTGAACAAAATTTTATTTCCCTCATGGAGAAGATCATCCGTCTGGACAAATTTGACGTATCCTCGGAAGACCCTCAGGCTAGCACGCTTTGGAGACAGTGGTATCGTAACTTAAATTACTATTTAGAAACTATTGCTTCGTTAAACCCAGATAAGCTCGAAGTTCTTTTTTCTAAACATGGCTCCCAGCGTTGCTGACGGTGTCGAGGGTTGTTCAGAATTTGGAAACTCTCTCGAGTTACTGAAAGGTGTTTACAACAAGTCTCCAAGCGTTATTCATGGTAGACATCTGCTTTCCACGGGTCTGCAACAAGAAAACGAGTCTGTCGATCAATATCTTCAGGTCTTGAATCGACTTGCCGCTGACTGTTACTTTAAAGACGTTACTGCTACTACTTAGCGGGATGAATTTGTCCGTGATGCGTTTATACGTGGTCTCCGGTCCTCAGTAATACGTAGATTATTTGACACTGATACGCTAACTCTCAAAGAGGCTACCCATTGTGCTAGGTCTTTAGAACAAGCTCACTTTCGTGCTGAATGATACGCTTCCTCAATTGGAGCAGCTGCTACTACTACCATTACTCCTATTAGAACTAACAATGTGTCTACTGATCCTACTACTAAAATTTATGATTCTATTGGTTCTCCTATGGAGTGTAACTCTGTACAATTCTCTGCTGCCCTTCCTGCTCATGGCAAGTGTTACAACTGTAGAGGGAGACGTCACTCGATTCATGATCGCCGTCATTGTCCTGGTCGCGATAATATATGTCAAAACTGTGGTAAACCTGGTCATTTCTTTCAGGTTTACCGTTCTACTATGCCGACACCTTCACTCTCTACTTCTGCTCTTATGGTAGTCCATGCTAAAGGTGGTTATAGGTACCCTCCCATTACTAAAATTATTAAATTAAAAGAAAAAATAATAACTTCCCTCATAGACAACGGCAGTTCTGATAACTTTATCAGTGCTCGTATTGTTAAAACAATGCCGATTTCTATTTCAAAACATAATTCTGTAATTTCTATTGTATCATCTGCCATTTCTCTCAAACCATCGAAGAACATTTCCTTCAATGGTTGCTAGTATAAAAAAATGACTTTACAGTGTTTCCTGATTCCTGTGTGGATATTATACACGAAGTGTCTTTTTTAAAACTACATCAAGGTATCACTAGTTCTTTTGGTGGACCTAAGGATATTCTAAAAATCTGCGCCCTTACAAAGATCAGCTGTGCCCTGTGAAATTGTTTCGAAACGTAACCCCTGATTGCCAACTTATTGTTACTAATCCTGAAATTACCGTGCGGAGGATGCTCGATTCATTGAAAAGGAAATTCTATAACAGCTTGAGGATGATGTAATTGAAATAAGTTATTAACTATGGCGTGCTAAGATTGTTGTGACTTCGTCGCCTAATAAAAAGAAACGATTAGTAGTTGATTTCTCAAAAACTATTAATTGTTTCACCTTACTTGATGCATACCCTTTGCCTCGGATTGAGGATCTCGTTAACCAAATAGCGCAATATCGTATCTTTAGTACAATGCCTCCTATAGTTATTAATTCATTTGTAAAAACTAAAGAAAGACGTTGCCGAATCGTCTGTAAAAGTTATTGATGATGAATTACCATATCCTATTGAAACCGATGCCTCAGAAAAGGCTATCAGAGGCACGTTCTTACAGGCTGAGAGTCCGGTAGCCTTCTTTTCTCGATCGCTAAACCCATCTGAAATTCGACTTCATATAGTCGAGAAAAAGGCTTATGCCATGGTAGAGTGCCTCCGAAAATTGAGAGACCTCCTTGTTTGGAAGCACTTTACTATTGTAACAGACCAGCAAGTCTTATATTTTATGTTTAAAACTGCTAACAGAGGAAAAATTAAAACTGATAAAATAATACGGTTGAAAATGGAACTCCTCGCGTTATCATACGATAAAAAAACACCGCCCCGGAAGTGAAAACATTGTTGCCGATGCATTATCGAGAGTATGTGGTTCTGCTGCTTCTTCCTTGGAGGAACTAAAGTTACTACACAATTCATTATTACATCCTGGAGTACAGCGCTTTTGGCATTTTGTAAGGTCACAAAATATTCCATATTTAATTCATGAAGTTCGGCCTGTGACATTTCAATGTACGACTTGTGCCAAAATAATACCTCACTTATTGGATTCTACTAAAAATACACTGATCCGTTCTACTGCTCCCTTTCAGCGTCTCTCCATAGATTACAAAGGACCTGCACCGGTATCTTTGACGGGATATCGTTATATATTTACTGTCGTCGATGTATAAAGTCGATTTCCTTTTGCTTTCCATTGTCGCGATTTTTCTTCCCAAACCGTAATCCAGTGTCTGACAAATATTTTCTTCATATTCGGACACCCCTTATTTATCCGTTCCGATCGAGGAACTTCGTTTATATCGGAAGAATTCAAAAAAATTTTTGACGCGACTTGGATCCAGCAACACTACTGCATACAACCCAATAGACAACAGTCAATGCGAGCGCTACAATGGCATTATTTTGAACACTCTATTATTAACTCTGGAATTTAGACGATTACCCATCAGCGCTTGGCGAGATGTTCTACAGGATGTTTTAAATGCTATCCGCTCCCAGCTGTGCACAACTACAAATGCAACTCCTTACGAACGCATATTCAACTTTGAAAGGCGCTCTTCTACTGTTACTACTTTACCTGTTTTGCTCTGTGACCCTGGGGAAGTATTATTAAAACGGTTTGGTAGCAGGAGCAAACATGGCCCGATTGTTGAGATAGTGGAACTCCACGAAACTATCCCTACACATGCAAGAATGACATAACGATGGCCGGGAACGACATAACGATGGCCGGGATGATTCAGTAGTACTGACACATCTAGCTCGCTTTCCACGCTCTGATCGACCTCAAATTCCTGATAAAAGTATTCAACCCGACATTGCAAATGCAATCACGACCCCGTTAATAGAAACAAGTTATGTTAATACTGCGCATAATACAGAAAATGAATTCAACTATAAAAGTCAGAACCCCGAAAACCAACCTTCGCAGAGGACCACCGGTTCTTCGAATAGTGAACTACCTCCACACCGATCTAAAAGAATTCGCAGACCAGTCCAGCGACTGAATTTATAAAACAAAAAAAAACTATTTACAATCTCTTTTACAAGTGGTAAAGTTTGTTATATTTTCATTATTTTTTTTTTGTTCTTACTGTTTAAAATATTTTCATTTAAATTGTTTTGTACTTACTAATTAAAAAAATAAATATGCAATTTCAGTTTCTTACCACGTGATTTTGCACGTGTTCCTTTTTGTTAAAAGACTGAGTTTATCTTTTCTCACTTGCTTTGGTAGGTGTGAATTTTTTCAATATAGCCTTGGAAAGAGGATTTGTTTTACGGCTTCTGACAAATACTACATATGAAATGAAAATGCATTGCTACACGTTAGCGATTCTATATCTTCTGCTATATAGTAAATATAGCAATCACACTTTAATAAAATATAGAGAAAAAGTATGCTTCCTTTTCAAATTCAGTTATCTTGATGAATGTTAACTTCTTATTGACAACAGTAAGAGTTCTAGATAAAATAGTTCTAGTTTGCTCGGAAAATATCTCTATAATGTTAAAACCTGGATAAGGCATTAATATGTTCGAACCTTCGCTCAAAATGCGTGTAATATAATGTTGTTAAATTATTTAATTTGTCGAGGATCGAAAGAGAAAAACAAGAAGCTACTTGATGTAATGAGTTTAAATAAGATCACTTAAAAATACATGAACTTACTGTAAGTATAAGATGGTTAGGCAACAATTTTGTCCATGAAATTACAAAACTAAATAAATCGGCTTACAAGACTTCTTAAATAAACTCAAGTTACCCTTTCTAAAATCCTTATAGACGTAGATGTTTCTTCATACTTAATTGGGAGAAGCTTTTGACGTATGCCTTTTTATAATAAGTAAGTAATAGCTTTATGCTAAGGTAAAATGAGGATATATTTTCCACTGATTGGGTACTATAGTAATGCTTTGTATACCGTAGATCTTGGACGCATCAATGTCTTTTCTTTTGTATTATTCTGAATAAGAGTGTTTGTTTTACATTTTCATTAATAGTCTCGATATTTTTAATACGTGTTAACCCTATGATTGTTACGGTTTAATATCGTGGCGACAACATATAAGAAATTATGTTGCATATTATGTCACGCTGAAAGATATACTGAATTCATGCGGAATTTCTAGAATTTTATATTTTAATGAAAACCAGTACCGCATGAATCCATTTATTTTTGTAAATAATGTTTTTTTTCAAAACGTTTATTCTCATTTAATTTCGGTAATGCATTTTTCATAATACGTTACAGACAAATGTTGTATCTGAAGCACCCATAACTCTGTGTAATAATCTGCGCAACTATTAAATTATAAAGAAAATATCAAACTTATTTAGCCTTAAAAATACAGTTTTATATATATTTAGCATCTATTAATAACTGTTTTAATTTAAGTGGTCTTTGAATAACTTTTCGCTAATAATTGTTTTAAATTATTGAAAATACTTTTACAAAATAGATTCATGTTTACAAGTCAAATGTATTTTTAAACTGCTTTTTATGTTCTACTGACAGGGGTTTTATTGATTTGCTTTTTAACCAGATCACAGATAAAAATTAAGCCACAGAAAATAGCAGTGCATATTTTTGCTTTTTTTACTGAACTGTATTTCCTTCTTTTGTTTTTCATTTTCACCCCAAATAAGGCTCATTGCCACTTTGGTGTAGGAGGCTACTATCAGGGAGAGCAACTGCTGGGACACTATATTAGGATTTGGGCAGCAAGGTGTCGATTCACGTTACACTTGAACTTCTGCCATGTCAGTACAGTTAGGGAAACAGGGGTCTGGAATGGAATTCAAGAGTCTAACGGTTCTGGGGAAGAAACTGCTGGAGTAGAAATATCTTTTACATCTAGGGATCTCTACTGTGTGTGGGTGGGATTTAGCTGCCTGTCGGGTTTGTCAAGGGTGTCTACCTCGTGGGGGCACAAGTGTCTGCAGTCCGTCAGACCATTCACTATAAAAATACTTGCAGAACAGGTAGAGGGATGCAACGTTTCGTTGATTGGACAAAGGCTGAGGCTTAGATGCCAGTTCAGGGCCCATCAGATTGGCGACTCTTTTGAACCTTTCCTAGGAGCGAGAGACTAGCAGCAGATTCACCAGCCCTAATGTGACAACAGTACTCCATACATGGGCGAATGGTGGCCTTATAGAGGTACAGGATACTTTCAGGTGTCAGTAGTTTTCTAGCAAGGTAAAGAGAGCCTACCTTTTTCGCAGCGGCCCTGGCAATGTTTTCTATATAATTGTTCCAACTCATGTTTCCTGTGAACGTTAGGCCAAGCAGTTTGAAAGATGTACTCTCAGAAAGGGAGTCACTGTCCATTGCTATTTGTGGCAGAGAAGGTTTCCTTGTATTTAACTTATTTTAAGTAATTGTGTTTTGTATTTCTTAATAATATCACTGTACCAATTGTAGTTCTATTTCTGTCAAATCAAGTCAATAGTATTTTTATGTCTTGCATTAAAGGCATGGATATTTACATGTCGTTTACCAGCAAATTGTCAAGCTATTTTAAATAAAATTGCTAGTAAAATTTTATTTTCCGGGTCGTTTGGTATGAGTTGCGGATGTAAATCCAAGGTTGGAACCACGGACAAAAAAACACGGGGCATGGATTAGGTCAACGAAAGATATATAAACCAAATAGGTTACAAAGACAGCATAAAGATTAAGCTCCACTTACTCTTCCGTGGTGTCCAATATGGTAAGCTGTGCGCGCTTCGCACTAGTAGCACTCTTGCTGATTCTATGATATTGCGATACAATTTCTTTAGAGTGTCATTATTGGAAGAGTTTATGGTGCAGGATACTTTTCGTCTCAAAGCAGTAATATTTCAGTTATATTTCTTTCTTTATTTTTGCGATCTGTTTATTGAAGCGTCGTCTTAAGGGAAACTATTATTCGACCAATATTTGCTTAAATATATATTGGTTTTATTAAAGTGTAATCGAATGTGTTCAATAGCTCTCATACTTTTAAAAAATAGAACAATTATATATAATAACCCTTACATTGCTTGTAAACTTTTCATATATTTGTAAATAAGGCCAGTAAAATTAAAATCATGCATCAGAATTATTTTGATGAGGTAATTCATTTCACAATTACTATGCGAATATAAAAAAACGTGTTATAAACACGTGTTCAGGATTTATTGCGATTTAATTATAAACTCTGGATATTATTAAAAGTCTTAATCAAGATTTGTAAGATCATACTTGAGGAATGTTTTCAAATTAATCGGAGCAAAGATATGATGACCTAAATTGGATCGTACGATTATTTTAATTAAAATTATTTGTCGCCCTTAAATTCTGAAGAGAATCTGCTGTAAGAGTTTTGTAAATAGCTTAAGTAAACACACCTAAAATACATATAATAATATTAGTCCGTACTTGTTTCCCTTATTTGCCTCTGAGAATCGTATCCAATTACAATAATGATCCATCTTATTTTTTTGGATTACTTGTACTTTCCATAATGGTCCATATTTATAAGTCCTATATTTACGAACATCGAGTAAGAGAAACTTATTTAAAACTCCAAGTAAGAGAAAAAATAAGGAGTAAATTAAATCAATTAAATTTCGTCTTATTTTCTTTAAGTGTAAAACGCCAGTCGTTCAGTGTTTATTTATAAATGGATACAAGCGATCGGCAAATAAGTGTTGCCTCTGGGGTTAGAGAAGAATTATACATTCAGGATCCCGTTATGTCCATCAAAGAGAACATAAACTGTGGAGATCATTTGCGAAACGTTCTCAGTAATTGGCAAGCATGAGAGGAATCTTACTGCTAACATTAAATTCTACGCCTTTGGTCTACCACGGATTTCCTCCAAAGTTCAATCAACACACGCATACTGTTATACAACCGCCCTTATAATCGAATGTGCAAGGCTTAGTGAAATATCAAATACATTCTCCTATATCATTCTACATAAGATTTCTCATTTTCAACTATGTTGAATTCTACGAAACGTAATATCTTGCTATCAAAGTGCATGTAAGGTTACACCTGAAGTGTTTAAAATAAAATAATGTCTAAAATAAATCCAGACGCATCGAAGACGAAGCTAGAGTGTTTCTCGTAAACAAAAGAATAAGGTTTATTGCAGAAGAATGTCAATGTCTTCTAAATATTCTTACAAAGTAACCAATCCTGCATCTTCGCAGATATAGATCTGAACACCCCACCATTTAATTGCTAAGAGATTTAACCAACTAAATTGTAATGTTATGAAGAAAATTTTATTTGTTGAGATATAATAAACTTAGTTTCGAATCGCGGACACTGAGGTATCAATTTAGGCTGGGTTTGGAAATTAGATTTTTATAATAGAAGAAGTCATTTAAAATTAAATAACAAATAAAACATGCTTCCCCTTTCTTTTTAAAAGGTATGGCAGGTTATTCTACAGTTAATATATCAGATTTCAATATTGTCGACGGAATATTCAGATAAGCGTTTGGTAGAAAGAAAGGAAAATAAAAGAGAATCGTGAAACGCAGAGTCAGTGAAAGACAAGAAGAGAGAAACCGAAAGAACGAACTTTTCCCCCTCTTCCGTTGACTGCGAGAGCGCGCGACGATCGACAACGACGAAGAGGAGAAATACGAAAAAGAGAGGAAGGAGGAAACACAGTGAATCACTAATTGACCTAAGGGAGCGTTCAGACTTTCCAGAGATCTGGTGAAGGTCGGGTAACTATGCTAAGATTGTTTAATTAATCCCGGACGACAGCGGATATCACAAAGGCTTGAATTAAAGTTTGCTTTATTGTTTGAAAATCAAATATAATTGTTATTTTGTGTAAGATAACAGGAACTCCCAGACAATGTAGAAACGAGATTGTATTTGTTGGCCTGTAGAACCCAGTACCAGGGGTTATGAATGGCAAGGTTTAACCTTTAAAGTAATGGGAATTAAATGTTGATTTTGGTCCATGATTGCAAAGCTAGTGATATGTCTGAATTGGACACCCACAATTCGCAATTTGGGGTTCCCCCACATGCGTGTCCTAATTTGATTTTTCCACCCGAACTCAAATCCCACTTTGATATGATAATTCTGCTCGAAATGATGCAGATTGACACAGATTCTCGAGATGAAATATCGCTCCCCGAAGACGTGACCATCCCCTGCTCCATCCGCATGAGATGGGGGTCTCATAAGAGAAGAGAGATTTGAAACCTTGAAATTCCGTTAGAACTTCACGTGTATATATCTGTAAAAAGTATGTAATTTTTGTGAAATTAACTCTAGTAGAATAGAATGTCAAGTGTCTGTTTTCTTCTTGCCTGCGTGAGTTTTGCTATTATTTTTCAGCTTACCATGACTTTAAGTGACCATATCTCTGTGAAGCCCGAAGAAAAAAGGGAAAAAAACTTGGAAAAAAAAGAAAACGGAAAAACATAGAAAAACGCACGTTTGAAAAAAAAAAGAGAGAAAAAAAACACACACACGCGTGAAGGACACAATTTGAAATAAAAAAATTAAAGAAGAGAGGAAAAGAGAGAAACGTGAAACCCAGAGCCAGTGAGAGAGAGAGAGAGGAAAAGAGAAACTGAAAGAACGAACTTTTTTCCTCTCTTCCGTTGACTGCGAGAGCGCGCGACAATCCACCACGACAAAGAAGAGAAAGGGTAAAAAGAGAGAAAGAGGAGGAAACACAGTGAATCACGGAAGCGAACATTTTAATTATCTGCTTGTCATTTGTGTAAATTTGGCCTCGTTATAGCAAAATAGAGGAGGAAAGAGAGAGAGAGAGAGAGAACTGTAAAATTAACATAATATCAGTACTAATAGTAATATTAGTGAGTTGGAGACAAAGCAGGAGGCTGTCGTCGCAGAGTATTTTTTTAATAATAAAAAAGAAAGTAACAAAAAAGTTTTATTGTTTTTTGTTAAAATACTGAAGCAAATAGCTTACTATTATCCAGTTGACGCTTAAACGAAGCTTATATTTTTGCTTACATTGATTTAAGGTTGAAGAATAAGAAAAAAAGAGAGAAAGTGAACGAGATTTCAAGGAGATAATTATAAAATCTTTTTTTTTATTGCATAATTGTTTTTGTGTTCTTTTTGTTGTTTATGCGATTTTTTCTCTTGCTAAAAGCTAATTCATATCGTGTACATTTGACTGTTTGTGCGACCTTAGGGGGCGTAGGGAGATAATCGATAATAATTATGAGATAAAAAAAATGAATTATGCGAATGTCGAGCTAAAACGTAAGAGGGAATTCTTAATTGCGATCCCAGCGTAACAGGGGATTGCGAGATGCGGGCATTTTAACAGCAAGAAGTGTGTGTGTGTGTGTGTGTGTGTGTGTGTGTGTGTGTGTGTGTGTGGCGTTAGGGAGCGATGATGTTGATGGCAGAAGTCAGGGATGAATTTACTTATTACTATGAAGGATAGAATGCCTTAGCAGGCCTCTCTGGGATGTTGGTTGATAAAGATATCAAGAGACGAAACGGCAGTCCAATAAATCCCTGGAAGCTTAGAAAAATGGGTTGATTCTGGTTGATGTCACAAGAGATCAACGACGGAAGTTAGGATACCCTTGAGTGACCTGTGGTCAAGGTCAAATGAGAGCTGTAAGAGAATGTCTGTAACTTGGGGAGTGAAAAATCGGAAATGGGATGTTACGTGGCCCCATGACGCACCAGCTACAGGACTAGAAGGAAAAAGGAGTACCCTACATCGAGAATAACTTAATACGGGAGTATAGAGTTTTGTTCACTTATTTTGAAGTGACTATTCGTTAAGTTCTGTCGATAGCGGTTTGGCTCTGATGATAATGATTAATGACTTTAGTTACATTACAATTTTAGATTGTGAGGAGAGAATTCCGATACTTGAATTTAGTTGAAAAAAGGTTAAAAAATGAATATTATTTTAATCAGTTCGTAAATTGGCTGAAACATTTTAGCTGAATTAATATGTATTTCAATCGGTGTTATTTAATTTAAACTTTTGAGAGTTGTGTTTTTATGTACGAAAACGAGAATAATTGGAAACATTAAATTTGGAGAATTGAATTCATTTTGTGAAAAAACATCTTTTGCTTACCTCAGTCTGGAGGGATTTCGTATTTAGACTGGACAGATTATAGTTGAATTCAGTTGCGAATATATATATATATATATATATATATATATATATACAGAGAGAGAGAGAGAGAGAGAGAGAGAGAGAGAGAGAGAAAAACGTTATTTAAAAGCACATAATATTTCTGTTTCACTGTTTTCTTTTTATCTTCACCAATCTCCGAAAGTTTTTTTTTACGTTTTTTCTCAAATTATTTAGGATGGATCCAAAAGTTTTTTAGCAAGCGCTTTCGATAGGAATGCTTCCATCATCCTCAGGCATATTTTGTTGTAACCATTTTGTTTTAAATTATATATATATATATATATATATATATATATATATTGCCACGGCCACGTGGTGCTTATTACAAGTTAGGTGGGCGGACATTGTTATATACATTTATACATATATTAAAATTCAAAATCTACTACCTTGTGTTTCAAAATATTTCGAGTGAACTTGAAATAAGCACTATTTATCTGAGGGTTTTTGTCTTAATATATAATGCGTCAAGTATTTTTAATCTATTAATATTATATCCGCTTTGCAACAACTTAGTATTCTCTACCATGAATATCGGAATTCAGAATAATGGCAGCCATGTTTTTCCCTAATGCTGCGATATTGAACTAGAGTCGAAGAGGTTACTAGTTAATCTTCGCGACAACGTGTTTGTAATATAACCTATGTGGTTACTAGAATTATAGATACACGCTCTTAAGGGCAGTATAATTGAGAAACTACATTGTTTTTTTTTCTTACAAGTTATTTGTCTGCGAAATGTTTTAGATTACGAGGTTGGTTACTTGCATTTTTTTATAATAGATAACAAATTTTAGTTTTATATCATTGGGAACCACGTATCGACGGATAATATTTTTGAGAATACTTTTATCCGTTTTTGAGTTATTGTGGAGCTGGTTACGGTAATATAAATGAATAGGTTGATCATATTCTTGTTGGATATTATTACTTTTATTTAAGTTGCTGATAGCTGGTTTTATTTGTCCATCTACAATAGATTTTTAAAATTGTTTTAAACTCAAACCTGTTATATATATATATATATATATATATATATATAAATATATATACATGCATATATATATATATATATAAATATATATACATGCATATATATATATATTACTTGAAAGGGGTTTACAAAGTGCATTATAGATGACGATAAACAAACCACATTTTTTTTACCTTCCGGTTGTTGAATGACGACACAAAGACAAACAATTAAAATATCGATGGTGATTCTTTATTTTATTTGACGGGTCGAAATAATGATGACGTCAGCAATTCAAATTCGGGATCTATCCTTTCCTTCGCTCCCAGAGGATTCTGACCGCAGCTCTCTCTCACTCTCTCTCACTCCCTCTCTCTCTCTCTCTTTCTTTCTCTGACTGACTAACAGACTCGACTTGTCTGCTTCCTCTGCTCAACTATCTTGATCGGACTAAAAACTAGCTCCTATATTGAGAATTCCCTTTTTCTATGACGTCAGATGTGCGGTCTCAAAACCTGACCAACTCACGTGGCTAAGCACACGTTCCAAACACAATTACGACAACAAAGAATTCTCAACTAATCCATCTTTAGCCTAACTTATTTATAATATGCATTGTTCATTCTTTCTAGTATACATTTTTAATTCAATTTCCATAAAAGAACGAACAATCAATTTCTTTTTACAATACAAACAATATCTAAACTATTTTATATAGAATTTAACACCAGTTAAATTCTAACATTCCAATTACTAAATCTATTTCTGAACCTTGCTTAGAAGGTTCGAGTGTCGGCTTATCCTAATCTCATTTTCCACTTATATAATGTTCTTAATTTCAGGAAAAGGGGAAATCCTTTTTTCCTATAAAGAGAATAAATGCTATTATTTTGAAACAATTTTTTAAACATTGAATTAAAGTGTGTTTTGTTTCTAATATGTTCTTTCACCTTACAACGTAATTTCGTCGAGAAAGTAGCATTTTTGGCAATCTCTCAAGTTTTGATAAGGTTGTCAACTAATCGATTGATTTTTCCATCTTCTTACTCAAATTTCACTTGCTAAACCTTTTGGCGTATTGCAGTGGTTTACGCCATATACCGAAAACGCCAATGAATCTTCAGCACAGTATCAATCTCTGCAGGCGCACATTTTTTTTTTTAATATCAAACAATGTAAGCCTTTGTTTACTAAATTTCGCACTTATTCCTTTTATTCATTTAACGGTGGTTAAAGACGGACATCTATAACTATGAACTTCCTCAGCTGAAGTCTTATAGATATACATTACAGCGATTTATTAGTGGAATAGTATATCAACAAATTTGTTAATTTGTTAAATTTGGCGTCATGCTTTTTTATAAAAACATATATTTATGCAACACAGTTTTGATTATTTTTCATAGCAGCTTCCATTGTTTTCAAAAATCTGATTTTTTTTCCTTTTTTCTGTTATGCTTACGGATCATGGTATCCCGATGTCTTGCGAAAATGCATATTCTCAGCATTTGCCAGACGTTGCTGTCAGAAGACATCGTAAAACCGAAAGCAATGACAAAAACAGATGAAAAACTGATGCACATCACGTGACCCGGGGGTGGAAACGTACAACATCTAGCATGGTATGAACCAAATTATCTTTTATCAGTTTTATGTAAAGAAAAGCGGAAATTTGCTCCTGAAATAAAACGAAACTGTCATAGAAACAGCGGTCGGTTTAGCTGTCATTTACATCTGTAAAACCTTAAGGAATTTTTTTTTTAAGATTGGGACCGAAAATTACAGATACCTTTTAAAATGAGAAGATTTAAAAGTTTTCGTAGTGAATAATGTCAATAATAATTTAAAAAAAAAAAGCTATAAATAATGCATCTTTTCAATTGCAGTAAAACTCCAGGATATGGTGGTCCCAGTATTCGTTTTTTCAGGTTACAATGTGGAATTCGATGTTTTTTCTGACCCCCTGGTTACCGCATTTACCCTGGATTACGGTGTTATCTATAATATTATTTAGTTATATACATGTGCATTGTGTACTGTACTGTATTTTGTTACTAATTTGTAATACAGTATACCGTGGTTCTACTGAATTAAAATTACCATATACATATTTGTAAAAAATGTTCGTCTTATATTTTCATTGACCTCTTTTTAATCAGTTTACAACAAAATTAATTTGCCGGTTAATATATATCGGTTATTATCTAGTTCAGTCATTGAGCTAATACATTATGGAGTTCCTTGTGTAATCTTGCATCAAAGCTAAAAGCTATATAACTAGTGTTATTCTTATTTTGTCATTATTGCATAATTCATGACAGAAAAAAGATATAACTGGTTTAAAACAGGGACACATCTATTATAACTGTATAGAGTTCACTAGATAATTAACAAGAGCATTGTATTAAACACAAGTATTACAGGAGGTGCTTTGTATATAAGCTTTTTATATTGGGTGTCAGTCGTCTAGATGTCCAGATAAAATGCCGAAATATCGATAAACACCGTGAGATGTATCAAATTAGTATCACATATTGTAAGTATTTTGACACTTTATATTACAATATTATGTCGAATGTAGTTATAGTCTACTTACTACAAACGCCATTTGCCTTTTTAAGCATGAGTAATATATTATTAACCTGTATTAAAATAATGAATATAAACAGTTTAAAATTTAACGGTTGAAAAAAACTAGACAAGTGCAAAATTTGTTTTAATAAACATTTATATATAGTTATATAAAATTTAATTTCCTTTCGGATTTTCGATAAACAAAATATTCTTCTTCAGTAAGCAGTGTTTTATTCTGTTTCTTTTTACGTGTTATGGTAACACTCGACACGCCCTCCCAGGTTAAAAGTTGAGGTAGAAGTATATCTATATGTCCGGTAACAGTATCAAACGTTTGCACAAACCCATAGGTCAATAATAATAAGAAATAATGCTTCTCAAACAGTGTATTTCTTCTTCTTCTTCTTCTTATTATTATTATTATTATTATTATTATTATTATTATTATTATTATTATTATTATTATTATTATTTTTATTATCGGTCCGTGCGTTCAACCAAACTTTTAAGACTGTTACCGGATATTTAGACGTCATTCAACCTCGATTTCCAACCTGTGAGGACATGTCGAGTGTTAACGTCACCAGGGCACGTAAGAAGATTAAAATGTCTGTATTTCCTGGGGAAGAATATTTTATTAATCGAACATTTGAAAAAAAAACAATTTCATTTTAATAAAAAGAAATGTTTATTAAATTCAAGTTTACACTCGTCTGGTTTTTACAACAGTTAAATTTTAAATGATTAATATCGAGTGCATCTCATAGGATGGAATACTTATCATAAGCATTTTTATATATTAATTCATATTTAATGATTATTTTGATATTTTTTTAATTATAAGCATCCTCTATATAATAAAATAGAAGTAAGCGATCTATAATTTGAGTAAAGGGACAGGTGCAGAGCCTCTTTATGTGGTATTGTTTGATCAGAATTACACCATGCATATTTGTGCAATCATAACATATAAAACGATGAAGATGAGAGTGTGTGCATATTATCAAAAACTTTAAAAATTGCACTTACGAACCAGAAAATATCACGATCAAACTCATACTATAAGAGCACTTTAAGTAATATTAATTAAAAATGATATTTCCAAAAGAATATTTAGGTAATGTTGTTTCATCTATTTAAAAGGTACAATTGATTTATTATCGTTGTAAATAAATATAGAAAAATATAAAAGAACATATAAAGAAACTAGCAACGCTAAGCACTAGATATTGTATTTGTAAATTGGAATATAAATGTATACGTTTAATATATACGATGAATATTTTATCTTTTACTCAGAATACAAAAATACAATAACAAAAATAAATGAACACATTCAAAACAAGCAACTATTTAAAACCTTAAAGCAGTATGATTTAGTTTAAAAGTGTATATTGAAGTGGTTAAATCCCAAAATGGCTGCCAAATTTTCTCTATTATAATTAAATTTCTCCTTTTTGTGGGTTTAATATTTTCCAAGATCATTTCCTTGACAATATTACACCATTGATACGAAATTATTTATAAAATGTTAACTACATGTCAAGTGAACATTTAATAAGCAATATTAAATGTTATTACTAGTATATATATATATATATATATATATATATATATATACATATATACATTCTATAATTCCTCTTAATCTTTTTCGTCCTTAATGAACCCTACGCTAGACGCCGCGTCTTTCCCATGCTACTTAGCACCATCACTACTTTCTGATGAGAATCACTAGGCTTCGAAATGCCCTGGCATAAAGAGCTCCTTCTATCCCCCAAATTTTGCTTGAATTCCATTAATCAATAAATGACCCATTCTATATCTAACAATATATAGTTTTGTGACTTCATTTCGTACTCTTGTTGTCCTGTTGTATACGCTCCAATAATATTTGTTGAGCCTGGAATTATCCAGATGTCTCCTATTGTGGAGTTAAACCCTCTCTTATATATATATATATATATATATATATATATATATATATATATATATATATATATATATATATATCTTTTGATGAATGTATGGTTATAAACAGATTAACAAATACAAAAACATGAATTGAAAATGGAAAGATAGAAACAGTCGATGGTTTTAAAATGTTTATATATTCTTTCAGATATCAGTTCATGTCAAATTTGCAGGATAGAAAGCTGGATCGTCTCATCACATTCTTATTGTAGTCATTCCATCCGTAAATTGGTTGTAGGTTTATTTTCACTGTTAAATATAATCAGTTCGGTTTTCAGATAATTTTGTGCATCAGGGAATAATACAACATATTTTGGGGCCAATTAATCGACAGGTTTTGTATGCGTACCGGAATACTGTATTGACGTGGAGCTTACATTTTCTACATTGCAAGTAAATGAAAGGTTCAAATCGACCAAAAATGTCTCTCTAATATGAGGTGGTTTTTATTTCGGATAATATATAGCGTTTCACGTGTCAAACTTAACATTTAATTGTTGAGTTGAGTCGAGTGTGTAACATAGACAGCCTAACGTAGCAATTGCATTTAATAAGCACGTTAACAGAAAGGTCAGGTGTATAAATTCTGCGACAGGGCGAGGTTCGAAATCAATGTTTCTGTTTAGAGCATAACTGACTGATGATAATTGAATTTTTGATATTAAACTTTTACTCAAGAATATATATCTGTATATATATATATATATATATATATATATATATATATATATATACGAACAAACAGTTAATAAAACATGTTAAAAACACTTTGAAAAAAATTAAAAACATATTTAATTTGAAAAGGAAACACTAGATAAGTGGATAGTCCTTGATCCGCGGAGTTTTTCAGAGTATATATGTTTTTAACTCATTTCAAAGTGTTTTTTAACATGTTTTATTAACTGTTTGCTCGTATTATAAGCTCTATTTCCTATTTGTTTTTATGGAGCTTTTTCATCTGGCTGAGATAACCTTATAAATATTAATTCTTTAATATTTATAATATACTTTAATTTACCATCTTTGATCATTTTGGTAAATTTAATTGCAATGTTTATATATATATATATATATATATATATATATATATATATATATATATATATAAAATAAAAATTGCAATTAAATTTACCAAAATGATCAAAGATGGTAAAATTAAAGTATATTATTCTACACAAAGCCGTCACCACTATAAACAAACCATCTCTGTGGATTTCCGAACAACGAGTCGTTGTGGCGAAACCTCATGCGTCAATACTTCGTTGGAATTCGTTTTCCACATTGTGAAAGAAAGGCAATTTTTAATATTGACCAGACAAAGGGCTAGGTGTGGATGAGACTTGCCCCGATAAATTCTTGTATGCTACAGAAATATACAAATGATTAATATCAATATATAAATGTGCTCATTGAAATTTTCACAATGGAAAAATCAAATAATATAAATTCATAAATTTATTCAGCGTAAATAGTGCTTTGATTATTAAGTACATCTGTCTTCCCAGCATTACATCTCATTTGAAAGTATGAGAGATAAAACAACTTAAGGAGAATGAAAAGGGGCAAAAGAGAAAAATATTTTTCACGTATTTTTGTTTAGTAATGTTTCCATATTTTCATCTTTGTATTGGGCAAAATAAAAATCACGAATTCGTAGAATAGGTAAGTATATATATATATATATATATATATATATATATATATATATATATATATATGCGCGTGTGTATGCGTGTATTGTTTGAGACAGAATGGAAACGTCTATTTGTAACTGTTAAGTAATGCTTTAGATGGTGTATTTTCTTGATTTAGTTGATTGATTTTAACAACGTTATTTAATATTAGAAATATTCTTTATCACAGAATCTCACGTGTTATTTATTTCTACTAATATTTATTTGTAATAGTTTTCTTCTTGTGAACGTATAACGGCATAATATTAAGTAAATGGGTTTTTAAGTTGTCATAAATTCTCCTTTTGACGGCTTGTGACTTTCAGAATATTGAAAAAAATCTACGTGTATTTGGTTGAAGAAACAAAAGTATTGTTATTTTCTCTCGTATTTCTCCTCTCTGTCCTGCTCCAACCAAGTCTACCGACCTGCTCCACAAACCCCAAAACCTCAATCATGAGAAATCTCCAAACAAAAAAAAAAAAGAAACGAATAAACCTAGGACCCAATCCACCAACGTAAACCCTTACTACAATGTCTCCTTCTCCAACATGAGGGGTCTACGTTCCAACATTCCAGAGGCTGAAACACAATTACAGGAGACGAAACCGGTCATATTCTAAGTGAAACTGGCATATGGCCAACCACTTCTCTAGAAGAATTCATAATTAAAGGATACTCCAACTTAACATCCTGATCTGTCCCCCACGATCGCCATAGGCAAGGAATATGTGTCTACATCTCAGATGGCTTTCCATGTCGTACGGATATCTCCAGAGAAGCCCCTAATTTACCTTATATGTGCTTTCGGGTGGCACTATCTTACACCACTGCATTTATATGTGCCCTCTATCGTCCCCACAACAGTGGGGTTACTATCTTTAAGAGCATATCTGAGAACATTGACCACATCCCATCTGCTCATCCTTCGGCTAACATTCACATTTGCGATGAATTCAATGTCCATAATGTGGAATGGCTGACAAACTCAAATAAAACCGATGACGATGCGAGGTTTTGTCATGATTTTGCCATTGCTTATGACCTCACTCAGATTTTCACGAACCCACTCCTGAGCTGTTTTCATGTTCCGTTCTATCTCCTCTGGGATCCTCTGACAACTCTGTTGTAGCAGTTTAGATAAAAATGAAATGTAATAATTTTCGGACGTACCTGTCCACCGTACTGTGTATCGATACTCTATGGCTGACTGGGATAGCTCCAGTACATTCATATCTGTCCTACCTGTGCATTCCATGTTTAAAAAGGAAGTGTCCTCTATAGTATCAGACCTGACCGAATGGTTCATTGTAGGCATAGACTGATTCATACCATCCAAAAAGTTCCAACAAAAACCTAACAGCCATCCATGGTTTTCTTCTGGATGTGCTGCTACCATCGCGCGCAGAAATCACTTTTTCCATAGCTACCAACGTAATCGATGCACTGAGATTAAAGCTGCTTTTAGGACTGCCAGAAATCACTGTAAAAACGTGCAAGAGAGCTATATGCCCAGTCTGTTAAATCCAAAGTAGCTGAGCAGCGGCTTGTTTCCCACCAGTTCTGGCAAATAGCAAACATGATCCTGAAAGGAAGCGTGTGTTCTATCCGAACTATCATCAATGGACCTGAGGTCATCTCGTTAGCATCAGGCAAGGCCAGACTATTTGCCAAGAACTTTGCAGCTAATTATACCCTATGCGACAATGACCATCAACTCCCCGTATTGCCTCCTATAACAGACAACACGCAATGCGACATACAAATATATGTGCGTGAGGTCGCCAAGCTAACCAAGAACCTAGATTCTAGTAAAGCAACTGACCCTGATGGCATGTCAGTTATAGTGCTGCAAAAGCTCCAACCAGAACTTGCTCACATACTTACAAAACTGTTTGAGCGTTGCCTTAAGGAGAAGTACTTTCCAACACCCTGGAACACATCATCAGTATGCCTTGTATTCAAGAACTCAGGTGAAATGGCATCTCCCTCTCAGTACATCAAATAAGTCTCCTGGGTGTCATGAGTAAATTGTTGGAATCAATATTAAATAAAGAAGTAGTCAACCACCTCAACAGAAACAACCTTCTTAGTGACATGCAATATGGTTTCCGGTCTGCAAGATCTACAGGAGATGTGCTAACGGTTATATCACACAGGATTAGTGAATCTCTTGACAAAGGTTTTCTTTCCAGGGCAATTGCTCTTGACATATCGAAGGCCTTCGATAAGGTATGACATAAGGGCCTACTTCACAAGATTTCCAGCAACGGTATTACTGAAAATGTTTTCTCTATCATTAAATCATTTCTCTCTGATAGGTTCATATGAGTAGTTGTTGATGGGCAGAAATCAGAGGCCCACAGTATTAATGCTGGAGTCCCTCAGGGGTCCATCCTGGGCTCAAATCTCTCCCTTATCTACATCAATGATCTCCCAAAACACATACTTAAATCATTTGTTGACATCTATGCTGATGACAGGGCCATCTATGGCAACACATCAAAGGCCGTAAATGACAAAGTTCTCTCTAATTCTCTCTCCTTTGATCTTGATCGCGTGCTACAATGAGGGAAGAGGTGGCTGGTCACATTTAATGCATCCAAAACCAAGCTTCTATCTTCTCTATCATCAATGCTCTGATCCCTATCTGGCATAAATTGAAATGGATTGCTCTCGTCTTGGCTGAAACTACTGTCAATAATTTTCCCCACTCTTTATCTGTGCCTAAATCCAAATGTAGATTCCATGAGCAATGTTTCTTTCTTAGAACTGAACGCCAGTGGATCTCTCTTCCGCTTGCCTGTGTCCAACCTGACTACAACTTGGTCGTCTTCAAGTCCATCATAAACAGACTCCTGACAAACCGCGCCCTTAAGTAAGACACTCTATCAAAGCCCCCAATACTAATGATTACAATACTATCTCATTGATTACTGTACACGCAATAACCTTTATCCCTGAGTGGTCTTCGGGCCTTGATAAGTGGTGACCCCATGTAAAAAAACGTTTATATAATGTATTTGCAATATGTTCTGGTTTATTTGAGATATTTATGGACAAAATATGTGTGTTCGTGGACGAAAGGTGACAAATTTAGTACGCATTAGTACGTCTGATGTTGTCGTAAATGGGGTATTAAAGTATAACTGATCCGTATTTTTGTTAATATAACCAACCACACTGTTTTAGTTGTAATACTCTGATCATATGAAATGTGCGTTCGTGACAAAATGACCATATTTTTACATTATGTTTATATGTAATTTCTGATTTGTTTTAGAAAGTTGCTACACATATATTTTATAGGTCACTTTTCTAAATATATGTCGTCCAATAGCAAATAAATTAATAAACAATTATGATTGTATTAATGGTATAGACTACTCTGCGGAACTTTGATTATGATATATAGGAAATTCATCTTAGGCAAGTTACTGTTTCACTAACTATATATGCGTGTGTGCGTGCGTGTGTGTGTGTGTTGATAGATATTATAAAGAAAAATGAAATAAGGCTGCATTCTTCAATTTAGAGAAATATATCAAATACGAAAGATGACACATAATTAAATTTTGTTGAAATGAGCATTTTGAATAAAAAAATTGACACACTATAACAAAACATACAAGAGGGTTGCTTTACATGCATGTATCAACAAGCTATCAACTAGGCTTGCAATTAATCAATTCTTTATTAGAATAGCAGGTGCTTCTGTTATGTAGAAATAATAGAAATCATGAATTTAATACACTGCTCCGCTAAAATACATAGTTATCTAATGTTCCACACCTATTTCTAAGAGTGACATGAAAAGGTAACTTGGAATACTAAAGGAACAAGAGTAGAAATAGGTCGCTGTGGCGGAAATAGAGCAACGCGAGAGAGAAACAGAAGAAAAAACTGAATAAGGAAACAGGAGAAATGAAATGAGTGGATAGGGAAAAGAACTGGCTGATTGAAGGATGTATTGATAAATATGTATCAAGAAAAACAGATATGTACTTATGAAATATGGATCATAATGCATATAGATCTAAACATAGTAAGCAAAGATTGTTTGGCAGAAGTCAAAACGTAATACTTGCTAAATAACGACACGCAATCAAATTCTTAATATCTCTCCTCGTTGAGGATTGGGTGTTCGAATTTAACCAAAAGCGTCACTTAACATCAAAGGATACTTAGTTGTTTATTGTAGCAATCCAGCTGCCTGCAGAACGGTAGGTGACTATACGAGAGAAAAACACCGTCTATAATTAGCGATAAGTTTCAAGAATTTACTTTGGAAACCATTATAATGTTCTCGAATAGAAATTGTCAGATGAATAATCGAATACACATAGATTATTGAGGGAATGTTGAATTGAATCATTTATTATTATTATTATTATTATTATTATTATTATTATTATTATTATTATTATTATTATTATTATTATTGTTGTTGTTATTATTGTTATTATTGTTATTATTAGTTTCGAACAAGTTAGTTGATATCGATATTTTTTAATAAAAATGTCAGTGACTTTCATGTTATAAATATTGAAAGAAAATAAGTATTGACTTGAAAATACACCCATATAATTAGAGGTTAAAATTAAACTTGTCTCCGAAAAATCATTTTCCTTTTCCCAACATGTTTTGTTTTTGTTGTTGTTTTTTTTGCCAAATATCAACGGGTGGTATGTAAATAATCTTCCTCGACAGAATAGATTTTCTTAAATTCTCCTTATTCAATTTCGAGTTGTCAGGAATGCTGCCGACAAAAATGAGTTTTTCTCTTTTATTGTAAGTTGTTTTCTTCGTGTTCCTGAATCACATGATTTTTAAAGATATATAAAGTACACTCTGAGTAAGGAGATTCTTGATTCTGTATAAAAATCTCCTATTCTTTCCATTTCGTTATTTTGAATTTGAACCAATCTCTTCGTACTTTTATTCACGTAACTTCGGATGTCCACACATATAAATTCGAACTGCCTAATCTATTACCTTTATTAATTGCTGTCTACTAAATAAAACTTTTCCTTTTATGCGTTTGTACGCTACGTCTGTTTTAATTTCCAAACAATTAGAGTGTCTACTTGTTTCCTTTAATAAACGTATTTTATTATTCTACGTTTATAAGCTTATTTTATTATTCTATGTTCATAAACTTATTTTATTATTCTATGTTTACAGTGCTTGTGAGGAGTGTAAACGTGTATCATTTTTAAAGATATACACAGATCGAGTCTGATGTTCGCTTAAGGGTATACAAATCCGAATAAAATCAGCAATAAAAACTATTATGAAGAACATAACAGGAATCACTGATAACACATCTGAGAAAAATTACATCTGAATTAATACCAATAAAAACAATTTAATTTTTATATATGTTCTTTCGTAATGTTTACGATAAGGGACACGAGTTATTTCCGCTGTTTATGTTGTTTCAACTGATTATATTTTACAGGTACTAACTGGCACTTTTAGTTGCTATTTTGATTACTTTTGCCCTTCGTTCACCGGGTTAATTTGTCAGTAAAATTTGTAAAGTTGCTTTATGAATCCGTTTGCTAAAAGGACGGATAAGTATATAAAAATCAAGGTAAACTTTATGTCGTTAAGACGAAGTAATTCGTTACCGTTTCCCTCTAAGCTCTTCTTAATTAAGCATCACAGGGAACAATAATTTCCATTTAGTTCCATGAGTAGGACTTAGTTGGGAACTAAATTAGTTAAATCTATGTGTAGTTCGCATTTTTCCGAACCAAAAATATCCGAGCAAAATCTCCCTAACTAATTACCACCTAAGCCTAATTCAAAATAACATTATACCCACTATAAAATGGGAAATCCTAAAAAATCCAATACTTGCAAATCCCGATATTCACTTCGTCTACATTAAAAAATTACCAGTAAAGATAGAAGCAAACTACTAAATGTAAGAAGTTAGCTGTCTATTCTTTGCAAACACTACACATCCCACCTCCTTAGCAACTCACCAAATAACTGAAGCACTTTTCATTGAACAACATCTTCATGTAGCAATGTACTTTGACTTTACTCCATTAGTGCTAATAATAATAACAGCCTGTTTACCCGTTACCCCATTTTAAATTATAATATCAAATATTAATTATTCCCTTTTTACTTAATTAGTAATAATAATAACAGTTTAGTTTTCTTTACTTCATTATAAAAATCATACTATAATATACATGTTTTCTCAACCAGTAATATTTAGTATTAACGATAATATCGGTTACCTATTCCTTCTCCCATTAGTGATATTTAGGTAATAGTTTACGTCAGAAACACGAATAGTTAATCACCCTTTATTCTATTTGTAATAATTATGAAATAACACCTTTCCCCTTTATCCCAGTAATAAAATTAAATCGTTCTCACCCGTTACCCAATTAGGAATATAAATAAAATAATAGTTTATTCATGCTGTAGCCCACATTAAATATTAATTATAATAATAATGATAATAGTGATGAAAATAATCATATTATTATTATTATTATTATTATTATGATTATTATTATTATTATTATTATTATTATTATTATTTTCATAAATAATAATAATAATAATAATAATAATAATAATAATAACAATAATATTAATAATAATAATAATAATAATAATAATAATAATAATAATAATAAATATAGTGGTAATAATAATGGTTGCATATCTTTTATTTCTAATTAAATAATAGTTATGTACATTTTGCACCACCTGCAATCATAATAATAAGAGTTTATCATTTGCTAAGGTATATTCTTAAGATTTTATATTCTTTTTTTATTTATTAAGTTTTTAATATTTATGTAATTTTTTATATGCATTTTCTTTTTTTATTTTTTATGATTTTTAAAATTTTTATCCCATTACCCATAATAATTCTATAATAATATTATAATAATAATTTATCTCCAACCTCATCGCTAATTACAGTAAATATATAAAGTGTGTATCATGCAAAATTTCCTTATTATTCATTAACTATAAATCTATTATCCTTACAGCATTCATTTATATAAAGAATATTTTCTTAAATCAATTGGACGTATATATCCACCTTCTTAAACTCGAAGTATCTTTGCCTATCAGTACTTCAGTGTTTTATCACTAACAGACTTTCTAACTGATGTGTCAATGCCTTGGCACGTGCAATTTTATTTTACGTTCATGTGACACATTACTTTTCTTATTTTTCTCTTTCAGCTTCCCTTTCCTAAAAAAATATTTTCCTTTCTTTTAGTTCTCTCATTGCAAGCAACATCCTCCTCTCTTTTTAATCCATCTTAACTTTAAGTTTGCTCCAGTCGTTAATCATTTACATTGACTCCGTACTATATGTGATATATATTTACCTTCCCATCTCTCTCTTCCCCATTTCTTTTTCTTTTCTCTCACTCTTCCTTCTCTACTTCCTATCCAGCACTCCAAACATTCATTTTAAATACTCATTCGTAATTTTCAGTAATCGTTTATTTTCGTTTGAATTGTCTAAAGAAATCGGTAGGATGATATTATTGTCCTTAGATAGAAACAATCTGTAATTAGTTAAGTCAAAAGAAAAAAACAAAACAAAACCGAGGTAAAAAAAATAATATATATATATATATATATATATATATATATATATATATATGAATAGAAATATATAAACATATATAACTACATATTTTGCCTAGTATTAAATAATCAATTTATATATATATATATATGTATATATATATATATATAACGGAATATGTCTTTGTGTGTGTATGTGTGTGTGTGCGCGCGCACGTCTGTGTACATTTACCTAACAAATAACTGTGAATTTTCGGTCTCGAGAATTCGGAGATAGGGCATGCGTTTTAATCGCTTTAAGCTGAGAATCTGAGCTGCCATTTGGCCTTTGTGGTGTCTAGAAAATTACTCACGCATATTTTTGGTTTAAATATTGGGAATTTATACAAAACGGGTATTCAGACATACAGAAAGTATTTAATCAGTTTGGGGGCGAAAATTAGGCTGCCAATACGTCAAAGTTGGAAGAGTTTATCTTTGCAGATTCTACTAAATGCCTCCGTCAATGTTTGGTCTAAAGACTTTAAATTTTAGATATATATAACTTGTCCATGGGTAAAAAATTTCTCTTTTATTTGAGACGAAAAAAGTAAATGTTAAGGGGTAATAATTGGGGTCAAAATTAAAAAAAAATTACCTCCGTAGTCTCTACGAAATTGATTAGCCAATATTTTGTCTATACATTTGAAATCTTACAAAAAATGTATTCACACATAGGGCAAATTATGAACACTATATAGGGTTTGAGCAAAGCCGGGCTGAACTGCTAGTATATATATATATATATATATATATATATATATATATATATATATATATATATATATATATATATATTTATATATATATATATTTATATATATATATAGTAAGTTATAAAATATATATGGCAATTAAGCTACACAGAATATTCCGCGTTTAATCCAGGCTATGGTTTGTCAAGCTTATGCAAAGACCTGTGCTTTTCTCGCGTTTTAATATACCCACCTTCTATTAAATTTTTATTTAGCCAATCAGATTCCGAGTTTCCACCGCTTCCTTCATGATCAGCCAATGGCAGGCACTTACAGGATATATATATATATATATATATATATATATATATATATATATATATATATATATATATATATATTAGGATTAATATAGAATGTGCGGAAATTTCTCGAGAGCTTTTTCAGCTATCATCTCGACAGGAAAATTCGATAGCATGCAAAACAATATTATTGGCGAAATTCAGGAGCTCTGCGGGGGAATTTGGATGTTCAAGAATTAAGAAAAAACAAACGATTAAAACAAATATTTAATCTGTACGGCGTTTATAAGCGTTTATAAGCGACTAAAACTTGGCACAACGATGAAGGAGAAGAAAAAACGAGGAGGAAAAGGATCAAAGTTCCCCAAAGAGAAATAATGTTTTTGTTGTTTTTTTTTGTTGACATAGAGAAGATTTTCGAACTGCAATAGAAACAGAATCCAAAATCTTTAAATGTTTTTTTTAGTCTGCTCTGTGATTATTTATTTCCAATAAAAATACAAAATTTTTAAAGAAAAATTGGTACAAGGCCGAAAAATTGGGGAATGGGGGAAAGGTCGGTCTTGACTAAATAATGCCGCCTAAGCTGACTTAGCTAGATCCTACTTCCACTTTATTCTCACCATAATACCTCATGTATTCTTTACATCTATCAGCGTATACATCCTTCCTCAATCACCAAAAACTCATACTATGATTAAGCTACATAAACCCAATGTAATACAATATGTAAAAAGTGGGGCTGGAGGTGAATAAAGAAATTAAATGTAATAATTACAATGGAAAGAAAGGGAACAGTATTAGGAATAAGACCGTCCTTATTAAGCTGTGGAAGATACATGGATTTGCCAGTCGAAAAAGTTGATGCGGGTCCGATCGCTTTTTTACTAACACCTCCTAACACCTCTTACGGAAATATCGCAAAGGAACCCGAATCTCTGGCAAATCGCATGGTGTGTCACCTACTTGGGGCGTAAAAAAAAAGAGGCGGGGGCTTGAAGATACCGCTCACATACTGGGTAAGTTATGAATTGGAAGTGTCTAAAAATAGAACTTAAGCTAAACTATATAATTGACTTTGAGGACCGAGTCAAGATTGACGTTTGTTTTTGGGACCCAAAATCCTCAAGCCTAAAGTACGTCCAAATACCACTCAAGTCTTGCACCCCTTATGCGACAGACATGTGCAAGCGACACCCACCTTTCAGCAAAGTCTGACGAAGTGAGTCTAACCCTCTCGGTACTAATACGATCCTTCGAATAAAAACAAAAAGACCGAACAAGGTCAGGTGGACAAAGTCCTCAGCCCCATAAACCACTTTCATGTGAGTCCTCCATACCACATTTCTCATTACTGCTAGCAAGGTCAGACATATTTGTTTTCTAAGCCGATCAGTTGTCGGAACCCAGTTCGAACAAACATTAATAGGTTCCAGGTTGAAAGACGGCACGTTCAGGATACGAACCATGAGCCCAGCAAAAAACTCGCTCAGCGGCACAATGATGCTACAATAGCAGAAGGCATGATTTAAAATACATCCTCGTCACCACACCGTTTACAAATAGGCATACTCGCCAAGCCAGCTGAGTGAAGTCTCTTACTGACCCAAAGAGCATTTCGAATTACCAGCCATATATATATCCCAAGTTTTAAAAGTTATAAAGACATTTGAAACAGTGGTCCGAAAACTTATTAGCACTCTTATACCTATAAGTTTATCATGAAAAGTCCGCAGTGCGCTTACGGAATTTGAAGTGCAAATACAGATAAAAAAACAAGTTAATTTAACAAGTATTCAAAGACTATTTAAATAGCACAATATAAGAAAAAAAAGGAGCGGTTCCTCAATAATATTATACTATTATGCTACTATGAATCTCCAGAGGCAGCATTAAAGTCTTGCGAATAGCAAGAGAAACTAATTATATTTAAAAAAAATTAAAATCCCCTGTATATCGGACCTCAAACATATCTATTTCATACTTCCTTAAATTGCCGTTATTTTAAACAAAATGCTTGAATATAGCGGAGTTTAACTCGCACTAACACACAACTCAATGACCCTTCCTACCATGTCTAATCCCAGATAGGATTCATACAGGTTGGCAAAAGTAAGACAATGCACATTAGACAACCAACATGACACTAGGATTTAAATTGATGAACAGTATTTCTCTAATTGATGTAAGACACGCCATGCTTGCTAACAGAGGAAAAGACAGCTGTGGTAGTATACACCAAAATATTTTAACAGAGGAGAACAATTTTTTATTGCATCTGCGTCCTTTATATTACAGTATTATTCTCCTTCTAATTAATTATAAATAAACTGAAAAATTTAAATGCGCAAGTATTTTAGCGCATCAGACAGAAGTGATCGGTCGATCAGGTTACCTATATAAGATTGTGTCTATATTCCTTTATTTTTCCAAGTTAAAGGATAATACTTACAAGAACGAAATATAAAATCCAATTACGCCTATTTGCGTAATTTATGCCAGGATTAGAGACTCTCTTAATCAGTACGTCCTAACATTTATGGTAATAAAATAACACGAACTAGTTTTTTTTTTTCCACTGTGATCTATTGTATCTATTAACAGCTCTGGTCCAGTTTTTCTGTCTCAGTTGCTTTAGAAAATCTGAAAACCTATACAGGAATTGTGCACTATGTACTGCATACCTGTTTTTTCTTGAATTGTTGTATGCTGAAGGGTGTTAGATTCGGTTTCTGAGACATACGTTTTGCGTTCTTCTGATCTCTTTATGTGAGACTATACGTAGCCTAGTAACTCTTTATATTTCTTGCGAGATAATTATAGAACCTGTACTAAGGTCTATTGAATCCATACAGTGTACGCCCCCTAATATTATGGGCCACAGGCCGATGGAGTTACAATGGAAAGCTGACTTGCCCAAAATTTAGTTGATATGTTCATTAGTTATTACCAATGATTTATTCAAAATCTACGCCCACTGATTAGATTATTATAGATTATGTTAACGGCACTTTTCCTATGTTT
This sequence comes from Euprymna scolopes, assembly GCF_053919585.1. NCBI lineage: Eukaryota > Metazoa > Mollusca > Cephalopoda > Sepiida > Sepiolidae > Euprymna > Euprymna scolopes. Next base: position 57,499,474 of record NC_136487.1, read on the forward strand.
AATCACAAAATAATACTTTCGCCTTATGAATGTCTACTGTTCACATCGCGGACATAGAAAGCGTTCCCTCCTATCTAGATTTTGTTGGGTAACGTTCAAGAGGTGACTTACTACGATTTACATGAATGCATCTTTTACTAGACTCTGTGAGAAATTGTTTTTTATCTGTTAAAAATACTCTTAATATACACATTCGTACACAGAGCGGTAATAATTTATTATCCTTTTAAGTAGGACTCTGAATTAAATAAGATAACGTCAATATTTATCCGAAACCATATTCATGACTGTATTTAGAAAGATTGAAGATTTAAAAAAATCATATAGGTACTAAGGCGTATATAACGACCAGTTTATTTAAAATGTTTATGAATATGGATTAATAGTGAACAATTGAATTAGCCGATTATAGATGTATTTTAAACTGCTTCTACCCTAGTCCAGTAAATATACTCTACATTACAAGATATGCCTTTCCTAAATTTCACAGGGGTAGTAGACATTGCATCTCGTGCAGTAATATCATTTATTATTGCTATTTGAGCCGAGGATGCTTGTATTTTCAGAACTGTATAATCCTGCAGATTCAATCTACTTTAACACAGTCCAAGACAAGGTTTTTGAACATTTTCCTTGGCAACATAAGCCAGTACGTATAAAAAGAGTGCATAAACCTCCAACATCAGGCGGACACATATCTCATTCAAAAATATTTTAATCTGTATCTATAGATTTACAAAAACTTCGTTTTTCCTCTTTAATTACTCCCTGTAATCTTAATTCTAGCCGTTATAATTTTAAATTATTATATTGACTTATCCTTATAGGATGATAGTTGACAGAGTGCTATAGAAATTCACACACATTTTGTTTAATCTATATATTTTCTATCTACTTCTCTCTATGTCTCTCTCTCTCTCTTTCTCTCTAATTATTAATATAGAAACATAAGAAAATATGTATACATCTATATAAATATATATAGATACAAACATACATATATAGACACACACACACGCTATCTATCTATCTATCTATATATATATACATATATATATATATGTGTATATATATGTATGTATACATGTATATATACATACATAGATAGAGAGACAGCGAGAGAGAGAGATAAACATAAAAAGTAAGATGCGAAACTAAACAAAAAAATTTAAAATTATTAAAAAAATTAATAATTTAAAAATAGGACATTCATTTTAAATAATTAAAAAATATATTAAAGGTTATATGCAAAGACATACACACGTATATATATATATATATATATATATATATATATATATATATATATAGGGAGAGAGAGAGAGAGCAAGACAGAGGTAGAAACATTAAAACAATAGATGCGAAATTAAAAAATAATTTAAAAAATCATTATTAAAGAATAATTAAAAATATTTTATTTAAATATTTCAGAATAATTTTAGTAAAAATTACACACACAAATGTATATATATATATATACACACACACACACATATATATATAGAGAGAGAGAGAGATAGAGAGGGAGAGAGACAGTCAGACAGAGTTAGAGACATTAAGAAATAGATGCGAAACTAAAAAAATATTTAAAAAATCATAATTAAAAAATAATTAAGAATATTTTATTTAAATAATTCAGAATAATTATAGTATAAATTACACACAGGTGTATACACACACGAATACAAACATACACATATACACACAGACACACGCATATATATATATATATATATATATATATATATATATAAAGAGAAAGAGAGAGAAAGTAAGACAGATTTAGAGACGTTAACATCATATATGCGGAACTAAAACAGGATTAAAAAAATCATAAATTACACAGAAGAACATACACACACAAATACACACAGACACACAGACACACACAGACACACATACATATATATATATATAAAGAGAGAGAGCGAGAGAGAGAAAGAGAAAGTAAGACAGATTTAGAGACGTTAACATCATGTATGCGGAACTAAAACAGGATTTAAAAAATCATACTTTATAAATAATTTAAAAATATTTTTATTTAAATAATTCAGAATAATTATAGTAAAAATTACACACACAAATATATATATATATATATATGCCCACACATACAATCACACACACACACACGTATATATACACATATATATACACACATATATATACAAATATATATATATAGAGAGAGAGAGAAAGAGAGAAAGAGAGAGAGAAAGAGAGCGAGAGAGAGGAGGGATATACAATTATAAAATAGGCGTCAAAATATATACAAGTATTATAAAAAATATTGAATTAAGAAAACGGAAAATAAATTAAAAATAGATTTAAATCATTAAACCTTATTTATGTAATGTATACGCACACAGCACATAGTCACTCACACACACACATCCACACACACACATATATATATATATATATATATATATATATATATATATATATATATATATATATATACAGAGAGAGAGACAGACAGACAGACAGACAGACAGAGTGAAAGAGAGAGATACATATATACTTGCAGTTCGGTCTGGCTTTGATCGGGCCTCGTGTACTTTTCCTTACTTTATGTTCATATGTACACACACACACATATATATATATATACACTTGTGCCCGATATTATTCATACCCCTCGGATCTTTGAGATTTCTATAAGAATATTGCTCAAACCAGAAGGTAGACAATATTAAAGGGATTTCAAACAATAAATCAAGCATAAGCATTTAATTTAAACTCAACAAATAAATAAATTATGCAAGTTTGAAACATTATACAAAGAAAAACAATAATGGCACTAGTTCAAAATTATTCATACCTCTCTTACTAATAGTCAATAGCATGCCCTTTATTCTTAATAACTGCCTGTAACCGTTTGGGATATTTATCAACAAGGTTTTTACAAGCATCAACACTGAATTTTTACCATTCTTCAATGCAGTAGTTCTCCAAATCCCTCAAATTTCTAGGTTTCCGCTTTTTAACCTCAGTTTTCAATATGTGCCAGAGGTTTTCGATAGGGTTCAGGTCGGGACTCTGGCTAGGCCATTTCAAAACATTAATTTGATTATCCTCAAACCATTTCTTGACTATTTTGGCAGTATGTTTTGGATCATTATCCTGTTGAAGGACCCAGTTTGGTCCTAAATGGAGCTTCTCCGCATCCTGTCTAATGTTTTTCTTGAGTATCTCCAAATATTGCTCCTTCTTCATGGTTCCATCTATCTTGACCAAACTACCTGGACCACTAGCCGAAAAGGAGCCCCAAAACATTAGGCTACCACCACCATGTTTCACCGTGGGTATGGTGTTCTTTGGGTTGTAAGCTTCTCCTTTCTTCCTTCAAACGTAAGAAGCATCCATATGGCCAAACAATTCAATTTTTGTTTCGTCAGTCCACAAAATACTTGAGAAAACGGACTCTGGAGAATTCACATGGGTCCTAGCAAACTTTAGACGTGCTGCAAGGTGTTTTCCGGTGTGCAATGGAGTCCTTCTTGGTCTTCTTCCTTTCAGACCATTTTCATGCAGAGTCCTTTGCAATGTTTGCCTTGATATTTTTATGCCAGAAGACTCCAGATTTTCTAAAATGTCCTTATTAGTGGTGGTTGGATTTGCATTAACACTTCTTACAATATTCCTGGTGGCTCTAGCAGACAGTTTCCTTTTTCTTCCTCTACCAATCAAGTTGTTTGTTGTGTGGTGGCTCTGGAATTTTTTGATGATGCTCTGTACTGTTGCTGTAGGGACCTCAAATTTCTTGAAAATTGACTTGTAACCTAAACCATCATTATGTGAATTCACAATTTTAGTCCTAAGATCATTACTAAGCTCTTTTTTCTTCCCCATTCTAATAATTTTTATTCTTTTATTGGTTTTCAGTTGATATCATTTTAATTTCTGAAAAATGCAAAAAGCGAAATGAAATTAATCAAAGGTTGTATAAAAGCATTCAAAATAAGAATCAAACAGAAAACAAACAGTCAGAAACTCGATTAATACTGAAAAAATAAGGGGGTATGATTATTTTTGAACATTGCAGATTTTATAAATAGCTGTATATTTCTTTTATTACAAGTATCCCGAGATTTTAAAATGACGAAAATGATCAGAAGAGGTTTATTAAGAATATGTATCAATATGGACGTAAACAATAAATTCTTACAAAAGTTACACCTAATAAACTCAATTTTCAAGGGGGGTATGAATAATATCGGGCACAACTGTATATATATATATATATATATATATATAAATGTAATTCATGTCCAGGTAAACTTCACTGAAAATTTCCATTGTTTAGACCCATAACTCGCGGAGGAATTTGATAGAATCTGCAGAGGCCAACTCTTTCAACTTTGACCTTTTGGTCATAAAATTACCGCCCGAAAACTGATTTAAAAGATTGCTGCATGATTGAATTTCTTTTATATAAAGTTTCAAATGTTTAGACCCCTAATCAGCTGAATAGTTCGCTGGACACCGCAAAGATCAAATTGTTCGACCCTTGACCCCTTGAACGTAAAATGTTCTCCCAAAAACGGATAATAAAAAAAATCTTGTTCTGTGTCTGAATACACGTCATGTAATATTTCAAACGTTTACACTAAAAATTGGCAGAGTAGAGAGAGAAGACATTAAAATTCTCAATAATCTGACAACAATTTTGACCCATTAACATTTATTGTTTTGGGCTTAAACAAAAAATAAAACTTTGATCCATGTGCAAGTAAACTACATCTAAAATGTCAAGTGTTTAGACCAAAATATTCATAAACGACCTCCCTGATAATATTGTGTCCGAGATGAGTATATTTGCTGGGGATACAACGCTCTATAATATGCATGAGCGAAGCACAGATATAAACAAATCTAAGACAATGGCAGAATTATTAGAAAATGATCTCCAGAATATAGTGGAATGGGGACGCTAATGGATGGTAACATTTGATGCTAGTAAAACTAAGTTGCTCTCTTTTAACAATTACAAGACGTCTCTCCAACCCTCTATATCAATTACAATTAGCACCCTATCTGAGAATTCTACCTTCAAACTCTTCTGCTTAATATTTGCAGTCAATATGAACTGGAACAAATCCAAAGAGGAGATTGCAAAATTTCTGTAAAGAAGGTGGGTTCCCTCTATCGAGCTAGAAGTCTACTCACGCCTGAGAATATCCTGTACATTTACAAGGCCACTATTCGCCCATGCATGGAGTATTGTTGCAACATCTTGGCTGGTACATCTACCACTAATCTCTCCCTCTTAGATAAAGTCCCAAAAAGAGTTGGCAATCTAATCGGTCCCACTTTATCAACTAAGACCCAGTCCCTGTCTAATCGCCGCAATGTTGCATCACGGTGTCTTTTTTACAAATATTTTAATCGGATGTGTTTTGATGAACTCGTTTTACTTGTACCCTCCCCACGTAGATATGCCCGACAAATCCGCTTAGCAATAAGATCTCACGCCTTCACTGTTGTTGTCTCCAAATGCCAGAAAGATTTCTATACTAATAATTTCTTCCCTCGAACAGTTAAACTTTGGAATCCCCTTTCTGCTGCCTTCTTTTCTGGCTGTACTGATATGCAGAAGTTTAATTGTTACATAAACAAATATCTTGTTAATCTTTCCTAGACGTGGCCCCAAATAGTAGCTCCTTACGTCCAAGTGGTGATATGCTTTGTAAGGGGTGAACATAAGTAAAGAAAAAAAAATAGAGTAGAGTTTTACAAACGTTAAATCGTTAAACTTTGGCTTATTGGCAGCCAAGTGTCAGGATGCACACAGATTAAAAAGATTCTCCCAAATATGAATGCTCTTTATGTGAACTCTCAAGCCTCTAGATCCAAAATTGCCCGTTTTGACGGACTGTTAAGCCATTAGAAGAAAACAATATATAGGTTATATATATTTGAGCTTTATTCGAATATCTTTAACAAGAAAATTCAAAACTGTTTAAAATACAACAAACAGCCTGTAGTAAAAATATTCAAATTTTACTACAGCACATACTTATAGAGTAAATTAATTACCTCCATAAACTCTGAATTACAAAATCATAGACATAGCAAAATTAACCCTACGAGCGATAGAAAAATCGCCACCTCCTACATATTACACTGTTTTAAACGTTATCGAAATGTTAACACTGATTAAACTAAACATAACTATACATAGGCAGAGATTAATAATAATTAAAGGTTTTATCTAAAATACACATTTATGAGAGAATTATCAACAATAGAATATGTGCATGAGTTTTTTCCAGCCAGCCAACGTAAAAACTCGCAGCATTGTTTGGAATTTGCGAAGTCACTATCTATTATTATATATCAATGATATTATGAACCATTAATACATATATGTATGACATTAACAGTAATTTTAAATTTAATTCACAGGTAGTTCAGTCATTAGGGGCTTACATTATTTTTCCCCATTTAGACTCTTTTAATTTCTTCCTTTTCTATCACCTGATTTTATTATAACATGATAAAAGTACTAACCAATTACATCTAATACTTTCGGATTCTGACTCCGTCTCGTGCATAATTTGATTTGATGCGTCGTAAGATAAGATAAATTAATAGAATTACCAAGTATAAATTTAAACATGTTTAACTCTGTTTGCAAAATACAAAACAGCTCGTAGACAGTTAATTCTCGCAAAAAGTCCAAGTGATTGCTTTATATAATTAAATTGTGACTTTTTTTATAAAACGTACTTGCTCTACGCATTTCTATCATTTACGTATATATATATATATATATATATATATATATATATATATATATATATATATATATATATATATATTAGTCCTCGCGCGAAAGAGCAAGACACTAATGTTTTAAATAATAATAATAATAATAAAAAATAACAATATAAGTTTATGTAATGTAAATTTTGTTGCAATTTTAACACATTTTCTTTCATCTAGCAATTAATTATATAGATATAAAATTCTCAGTGTTTTAAAATAGTGAAACAGAATGTACATTACATAAAATAAATCCAAGGTATACTTTTATTCAATTTAAATTAATTTTTTATACCTTACTTTGTAAAATTTATAAAACTGCTCTTTGAAGATAAATACATTTCAAATTTATTTTTAAAGCGTATAGTAAGAACAATTTTCATGTCTTGGATGAAATGCTCTTCTAACTTTTATATATATATATATATATATATATATATATATATATATATATATATATATATATATATATATATATAAACTGGCAAACTGCTTGCCACAAACTCGCTACTGAATACTTCCATTTTCCATAGTGAAAATCATTATTTCAAATCTCGCACTCTACCGTGAAAACTCAACTCCAACTACACACCTGACTGGCAAACCTCAACAGCAACTCTGTTGTCAGAAACTGACTGTAGAACGCGACCTTCTTCTGATATAACATGCTACATCCAAACCAAAGAACGACCAGTCTATGAAAAACTGCCGTTTTATATCTGGCGAAAGCGACTCATATTCATGTTAGTTGAAAATCTCGCAAGCAAAGATTTTTTTTCTTTATTCCTTTTGTCTGCACGTGACTCTACAGACTACACAAAAAAGTATGTATCATAATTTATTAACCGTTAAATCACGCAAGAATAACTTATTTGCCTTTTGTTTTCTTTTCAAATAACAGAAGCTCATTAAATTTCACACAATTATCTGAAGAAGATAATATTTCCGATGGGATTTTTCTGGGGAATTCAAATACGAAAGTATCATTTAAATTGTAATTGTTCAAAATAGAAAAGTTAATATCGATGAAATGTCTTAAAATAAGGAGATTTTTTTCAATTGTTAAACTAAAAAGATATAAAATGCGACAAAGAGAAAATAATATGAAACAGAATTATAATTCGATACAATGTGATTATATTTTACGAAATGTATTTCAATTTTTTGTACATTTTGTAATGTTGTAAACTAAAATGATGTCGGTTATGTAAACATTTTAAAGAGTAGATAACTATACAAATATTACAAAAACATAATTTAATATAGTTGTTTTTCTGCATACAAACTCGTTCCTTGTTATTTAAACAACAATGTAACCTTTTTAACCAAAAATATTTCACTCACGTTTATTTCTGCCATTTTCCGGGTGAGTGAAAATGTAGTATACCTTGTATTCATATTATATTTACTATTGAAAAAAATGTTTTCTCTATGTAGATATGTTGTAATTACTTAGTAATAGATTAGTTTAGATAAACGATAGAGCTTGATTAGTTTTATTACTTTTCGTATATAATTTCTTTCTATTGTAATTCCCCAGACATTGCATGAAGTAACCACATATAAAAAGCTAAAATACGACATATAATTAGCTCAAATATCAGTGATACGTATTTACCTTAGCAATGAAACGGCCACGCCTAGATGTATAAGAGAAACGCCAAGCAAGCGAGACATCCACAAGTTTTCAGTTCGTTGAAAGACATAGGATAAGAAGCATTATTACTAGCAGCTATAAAAAGAAAACGCAATTGGTAAAGGCAACGAGTCAAATAAGTCAAATAAGATAGAACTACGGAAGAACAGAATAGCTCAGCAACTTCTGAGGAACATGTCAAATATTAGTTGTAATTAAAAAAACAAAACTGAGACAATATACAACACGTATGTGTAGAGATGATTGCCGAGAAGCAAAAAATGTAGGGTCCAATCAAATTAAAATACCGCTAATAAATCTTACAATGGGATTTAACAAATCAGCAGATACAATACGTAAACAGTAAACCGTGCATGGGCAAATACTATTTTGTAGATGATTTTGTTTTGTACTCATATATTTCATATATTTTGGAGATATAGGTCTATTTGTGATATATATATATATATATATATACATATATATATATACATATATATATATATATGTTATACCAATAGATTTCACTAGGACAGTTAATTGTGTACTACATTGTATCTCGATATATAACATTTTGATTATCGAAATTGTTCCTCTGGAACAAAGGACCGTAGGTTTGCAACAACAGATTCCACATACAACTTTTTCCTGTCTAGCCAATTTCCCACGCTCTTATGTAAATTAGAACAGCATTATGGACACATTTAGTCGTTTTAATAAAATCTTACATTACATCCAATGAGCACATCATCACAATCGCATTATCTTTAACTGAAATAGTTCCTATTTCTCCCTCTAAATACTAAGCCCTTCTACCGACCCTAGTCAAGACCACGAGGTAATATACGCATTCTATAGATACTGTGCTTCCACCCGTCGTAACTAGACCATTTCTATATTCAGAAATAATACATTATTTCTTCTCAAACCTCACTCGTTCTCATTGGTTGTGCTCTGAATGTTTACATTGTACGGAAATCTTTTTCATCTAACTGAACGAACAGTTATTAAATTTGTTACAAAAATCTCACTAAGAAACATTATTTGGCCCGGTTATGGGTCTGGTACGAAAAACACAAAATCTGCTGTTAAAACTATTGGAAAAAATAAATAAATACATATAAACATTACACAAAACTACTTCTACAGAGAAATAAATGCGTATACATATGTAGATCTTCAGTAAATTTACACGTATATTCTTGTGTTCGGTCCAGCGTGCGTTTATCTGTGTTTACATAATTTGCAATATGAAATATACAATGTAATATTAACCGTAACTTCTTCGGTGAAAATTAAATATATATATAGATATTCGGTAAATTTTCAATACATTTACATTTTGTTTATATTCCTGGCACAATAATTTATTAAAATTTGAAGAGCTGTCAAATCCGGCATGTGTGTTTCTGTATGCGTGTGTTTACGTCAGCGTGTATTACCAAAGAAAAACACAACTTTTGCTTTTACATATTTTGCAAAAATATTTTTAGGATGTCAAAACATTACAAACATCATATTCTTTGTAGATCATTAACTATCTATTTAATCAGTATTTTACATATAAATAACATGACATAAAACAACTTCTATGTAGAAAAAACGTATTTAGATCTTCAGTAAATTTACACGTCAATTCTTGAGTTCAGTCCAGGGCACGTTCGTTCGTAAAGAAATAGCAAACTGCAGCTTCTCCGGCAGATTATATATATATATATATATATATATATATATATATATATATATATATATATATATATATATATATATATACATATATATATATATATATATATATATGGAGAGAGAGAGATATGAGAGAAGTAGAGAGATAGATACATAGATAGATCGATTTTCAGTAAATTCTCCAAATTATATTTGTATATTATCTGAACACAAAAACAGGCGGCTTTTTTTTTCTAAAGTATGCATTACTTCTAGCTAGTCTACATTAATACGTAAGCCTAAATGTATTAGTTATTACCAGATTTTTAAAGGAGTTAACAATAACCAGACTTTCCAATTTGATAAAAGTTACATTATAACATATTTATTATGGAGTGGAGCTGGAATGGTTGACCATTCTGGCAGGAGATAGATAATGCAATTTTAAATTTAAAAGAAATAAATAAAATACAGAACTAACCAAGATTCCCCAACCACCACCGCCACCCAACATACCCTTTAAATATCGGCCTAAAAGCAGACTTACTGACTAGCACCCTCTTTTTTACGCTATGGACTTTAAGCTAAGTCGAACTCCGCGGTCCCAAAAGCTAAGAAACTTTTCTGTTTCTAACTTTTGAAGTCTATTAATCTCAAAACACTAACATGGATTACTTTTTTTTAATGGATAGTAGATAATGAATGTGGATGTGTTATCCGAAGCTCCAGTAACTCTCGCCTCTTCTTTTTTGTCCATCAGTCCTCATTTCCAATGAGCGATTTTTCTGACAAAATTTGAAGAAAAAGCTGCTTTCCAGGTCGGTAGTACTTTGTAAACAGTAGCCTGCGATGTCGTTTTTTTTTGTTTTTTTACACAGTGATCACCACTTATCAAGGCCTGGAAGCAACTCAGGGATAAGGGTTTCTATGTCTATCCCTGTGGTCATGTCACTAGTAAGGGGGCTGAGGGTAAACGTTTCATCTGGGCTGACGTTACCCGCCTGATAGTCAGGGACCCGAACCTTGGATTAACCACTAATGAGGCTGTCCTATCAGCCGGTGCAAAGTACTGGGGCTGCTGTATTGCCATTTGGTGAATGGATTCTGGACAATACAGTAGTTTCTGGTAGGGCCTCTCGATGACATACTAGTGGGTAATTGATACGGCTTTACCTCATCATGTGTTACAAAAAAAAGCCTTGTCTTTTTCTCTCTTACTTTCTGTATCTGTCCTGCTCCAATCTAGTCTACCCACCTGCTCCACAAATCTCAAAACCTCAACATGACAAATCTAAAGAAAAAACACGAATAAACCTAGAACCGCATCCTCCAACGTACACTCCTACTACCAGGTATCCTTCTCCAATATCAGGGATCTACGTTCCAACCTTCCAGAGGTTGATACACAATTACAGGAGACGAAACCGTACATATTCTTTCTAAGTGAAACGGGCATAGGGTCAACCACTACCCTAAACGAATTTATAATTAAAGGATAGTCTAACTTAACATCTAAATCTGGCCCCCAAGATCGCCATCGGCATGGAATATGTGCCTACATCAAATATGGCTTTCCATGTGGTAGGGATATCTCCAGAGAAAACCCTGATTTACCTTATATGTGCTCTCGGGTTGCACTATCTTACACCACTGCATTTATATTTGCCCTGTACTTTCCCCCTAGCAGTGGGGTTACTATATTTAAGAGTATATGTGAGAAAATTGATCATATCCTGTCTGCTCATACTTTGACTAACATTAATATTTGTAGTAACTTCAATGTCCATAATATGAGATGGCTGACCCACTCAAATAAACCCGATGACGAGGGGACGTTCTGTCATGATTTTGCCACTGCCTATAACCTCACTTAGATTGTTCATGAATCCACCCGTGTGCCTTATACTACCGGTCAGTATGCAAGCCTTCTAGACCTTTTCCTCACAACTTCCCCTGCGCTATGCTCATATACCGTTCTATCTCCTCTAGGATCCTCCGACCACTCTGTGTAAAGTTAAGATAAAAATGAAATGTAATACTTTTCAGACGTACCTGTTCACCGTACTGTATATCGATACTCTATGGTTGATTGGGATAGCTTCCGTACATTCATATCTGACCTACCTCTGAATTCCATGCTTAAAAGGTTTTGTCCTCTATAGTATCAGACTTGACCTAATGGTTAAATGTAGGTATAGACCGATCTATACCATCCAAAAAATTCCAAAAAAAACATAACAGCCAGCTATGGTTCTCCCCTGAATGTGCTGCTGCCATCGCGTACAGAAATAACTTTTTCCATAGATACCAACGTAATAGATGTACTGCGACTAAAGCTGCAATTTGGGCTGCCAGAAACCACTGTAAAAGAGTAATAAAAAATGCAAGAGAGCTATATGCTCAGGCCGTTAAATACAAATTTAGCTGAGCAGCGGCTTGGTTCCCACCAGTTCTGGCAAATAGCAAACAGGATCTTGAACATAAGCGTGCGTTCTATCCCAACTATTATCAATGGACCTGAGGTCATCTCGTCAGCATCAGACGAGGCCAGACTATTTGCCAAGAACTTTGCAGCTAATTCTACCCTATGCGACCAAGGCCATCAACTCCCCGTATTTCCTCCCATAACAGACAACATGCTATGCAACATACAAATAGCTGTGCGTGAGGTCGCCAATCTAATTAAGAACCTAGATTCCAGTAAAGCAACTGGCCCTGATGGTATTCCAGTTATAGTGCTTAAAAAGCTCTAAAAATAATTTGCCCCTATACTTACAAAATAGACGTGCTTCCCAACACCATGGAAAACCTCATCAGTATGACCTATATTTAAGAATAAAGGTGAAAATTTATCTCCCTCTCAGTACAGACCAATAATCCTGTGTGTCATGAGTAAGTTGTTGGAATCCATATTAAATAAAGAAGTAGTCAACCAGCTCAACAGAAACAACCCTCTTAGTGACATGCAATATGGTTTCCGCCCGGCAAGATCTACATCAGATGTGTTAACGGTTATATCTCATAGGATTAGTGAATCGCTTGACAAAAGCTTCCTTTTCAAGGAAATTGCTCTTAACATACCAAAGGCCTTCTTCACATGATTTCCAGCTACGGTATCACTGGAAATTTTTTCTCAATCATTAAATCATTTCTCTCCGATAGGTTCATATGAGTAGTGGTTGATGGGCAGAAATCAGAGGCCAACAGTATTAATGCTGCAGTTCCTCAGGGATGCATCCTGTGCCCAACTCTCTTCCTGATCTACATCAATGATCTCCCAAAACACATACTTAAATCATTCGTTGACATCTATGCTGATGGCACGGCCATCTATGGCAACACATCAAAGGCCGTAAATGAAAAAGTTCTCTCTAATTCTCTCTCCTCTGATCTTGATCGCGTGGTACAGTGGGGGAAGAGGTGGCTGGTCACTTTTAATGCATCCAAAACCAAGCTTCTATCTTTACATCATCAACGCTCTGATCCCCATCTGTCATCAATTGAAATGGGTGTTTCTCGTCTTGGGGAGGCTTCATGTTTTGACAGGCTTATGGGCTTGACCGTTACTCTTGATCTGAAATGGAACACGTACATCAAGTCTGTTGCGAAGGACGCTGGGAAAATAGAGGGATCCTTCTACCGCTCCAGAAGATATCTCACTACTGATGCAATTCTCTATCTGTATAAAAGCCAAGTACGTCCAAGGATGGAGTACTGCTGCCATGTTTGGGCAGGAGCTGTTATAAACAGCCTATCCTGCCTTGACAGAGTTCAAAATAGAATTCGTGGTGGATTCCCTTTTCTCTTCCCTGCAGCCTCTCTTCAACAGATGAGACGTTGCGAGCCTCTCTTTGTTTTATCGTTATTTCCATGACAAGTGCTCGTCTGAGCTCCAATCCCTCGTCCCTCCTTGCCAATCCTTCACGAGAAACACCCGTATAACTTAAACTACTGTCAATAAATTTCCCCACTCTTTGTCTGTGCCTGAATCCAAACGTAGATTCCATGACCAGAGCTTCTTTCTCAGAAGTGAACGACAGTGGAACTCTCTTCCGGTTGCCTGTTTCCCACCTTACTACAACTTCGATGTCTTCCAATCCAATATAAACAAATTCCTGATAAACCGCCCCCTTAAGTAAGACACTCTATTAAATCTCCAATACTAATGATTACTATAATACTATCGCATTGATTACTGTACACGCAATAACCCTTATCCTTGCCTTGACAGGTTGTGACCCCCATGTAAATATATATATATATATATATATATATATATATATATATATATATATATATATATATATATATTATATTTGCATTTAATTATTTTTTTTATTTCTATCTCCTTATTTCGTTTAGATTCCTCGGAGCTGTCGGAATCGAGCATGCCTGTTTGTGTGCGTGTGCTTGCGTCGACGTCCGTTATTAAGTAAAAACACAACTTTGGCTCTGAAATACTATGCATAAGGATTAATTACATGATATGAAACATAACAAGCTGAAAGTTCTAGTTAGACAATTGAATATCTGCTCAGTACATCTTAAGTATTTTTCCAATTTTTGTCTTGTTATGCTTTTTCCGCTACTTTCTGGGTCAAATTATGTGGGCATTCATTGCGCGTATCGGTCGATACAATAGGGTAATTTTTCGTTGTTGTAGCGAGGTTTCAGGCCAGAAGGTTGGATTTATGTAAAAACACAATCATACCTACTTATATTTTGGTATATTTAAGTTTTGAACCGATAAAAGACAGTGCTGATTCGTGATTGTAAAAATGTTGATTTTTTTTTACAAACATAATTATGAGGCATAATAGGAAATGATGTACAGGAAATTAATTGATGATTCTACGCGTTGGCAAGCTTTACGATGGAGTGTTTATTAGCGTATATATCTAAGACCTGATTGGATGTAGGGGAAATATTTGTTGAGTTTGATATGTATGTAAGACTGAACAAAAATGAAATATAAACTATAAAATATGTATATATATATATATATATATATATATATATATATATATATATATATATACAATAGGCTTATATAATTTACAAAGGTCCCTTACTCCTACTTTTGCATTCTTCCAATTTGCCCTGTTTCCTATCACAAAACATAAAACAGGCAAATCTGTAAATCCGTATCTTAGGCTTCATTCAAACTAATGATACTTCTTTGACAATTAATCTGGCAGCAGTTTTAATTATGCCGAGCTAGAATATGAGTCTGTGTAGTTCTTGGTAATTCACTCTCGCAATCTTTACATTTTCTTCCAAATAGACCTATTTTATATCACCTGGAACACTCTTAGTAGGGAATTCCGGATTGGCTACTAAGACATATTACATACGTTTTGGTGCGCATCGCTTAGTACCATGGTCTTTGGAAACATTCCCAGACTCCCTGCACACTCGCATTTTTAAAAAAATGTTAAGAAAAAAGTATGGTAATTATTTCCTTTACTTCCCAATTTAATCTATGTCATCGGTAATATAAACCTCTAATAAATTAAGTGGATATTAATATTCCAAGTATTTACACAAGGACCAATTATTACTTCTTTTTAAACATTTTTAATGAAGTATCACGGAATCCATGGGAATTTATCATTAGATATTCGATAAAATGGGTCCAAAAAAGCATTCCTATTTTTCCTATTAAAATTGATCTTTCATGAAAACTGTATTAATCAATTTCATGTATCTTTAAGTCTATTTAAGAAGTCCGTTGGTTGATTTACCTTAGGCATTCTATCTCTAGCCATCTATATATTAATGCGATAGGTGTCTGTTGTTTTCTGTGTCACGCTCATATCATGTTCATTTAATTGTTGTGTACTTCCATTTCTCGTCATAAATAATTTTACCAAGAATTCTTCATGAGGTTTGGTTTCTGTTTCGATTATAGCTGATGGCACTTAAGTCATCTTTTTTTAATAAATAATTTTATCAAGAATTTTTCATGAGTTTTGGTTTCGGTTTCGATTATAACTTATGCCACTCCAGTAATCTATTCTTTATAAATGTTTTTTTCGAGAATTCTTCATTTCGGTTTAGGTTATGGCTAAATAAATTCGTTATATATATATATATATATATATATATATATATATGTGTGTGTGTGTGTGTGTGTGTGTGGGTGTGTGTGTGTGTGGGTGTGTGTGTGTGTCTGTGTGTGTCTGTGTATTTCGGTTGAAGCTAGTGTAACCAAGACATATGAATATATTTTTTTTATTTTTTAAATTGCAAGATTATATCATATAAAAATCGATAGAACATTAACTTTATATATACGAAAGATGCATGTCTAAAATATTATATTTAAGCGTATTTTACGACCGGAACTTGCAGTATGTTCGTGCTAGCTTAGATAAATACTTTTGCAGATTTAACAAAAAAAAAACTACAACAACATCAGCGCGTCTCCATTTAAACTGAACATCTATAGAATGCCAACAACAATATATTACATATGAATGAGTCGACTATTGAATTTCCCCATGTCCCGCTTCTATTAAATAAGTGCCGATGTCGATGTTGCTTTACAAATCTTAAGTTTTAAATAAGTATATTATTCTGCAGCGTCGTAGTGTAGACGCAAGCAGATTATTAACTCGATTGGAAACTTATTTCTATTGAAAATGTCTCGTTCTAAGAGCAAGCGATTTTTTATTCTTGAACAGTTTCAAGCAAGGAAGCATGTTTATCCCCCGTCTTCCTCGTGGTTCACGTATAAGGTCTAAGTAGGTAATAATTAAAAAAATCGGCGCGATTATTTGCATTGAGCTTTAATCCACAAGCTGTTTGTTTTAATACAGTACACTGGTAAGATATAGAGAGTTTGCATATATAAGGTTTAGATTGATTGAAATTGTCGGACTGACTTCCTCATCGTGGTTGTTATCGTCACAACGTTTCAGCCGTTTTGCCCTCCGGCCTTCATGAGGTGTTTTGTATCGAACTGGGGAGCCGTTTGTTAGAAGTCTCGAACACAACCCTTTATTATTATTACGGGAGTACCGTGTTCGGACTCCAGCCAGGGTCTGGGACATAGTTGCTGATTCTCTGTTTTTGCATGTTACTTTTTCACTGCCTTCGTTCAGGATTGAACTCAGCACTCAGATTTTTGTGACATTGTAAACGTATACGTATACAGTTTTTCATACGGAACAAAAGAAATTGAAAGATTTAACCTGCTCATTTTTCAGTGAAACAACAGTCATTTTCCATAAGTACTTTCAAGAATTACGCCTTGTGCAATGTTCAAATATCTTTTCGATCTCGAATATGCTTAACAAGACTCTGCCGTGTCAAACTGTCGGGCCTTGTTTAGTACGTGTCTTTCCCAGTCGGTCTCCGGCGACCCATTAAACACGGTTACTGCTGTCCTTTACATAATATGTTTCTTTCCTCTTTCTCTGCTTTGTTGTTTGCATAGAGTTTCTACTGCCATACGCGCATCTGCTCTCTGTTTACGTATTTACAAACACAGTATAATTGGCAATTGAAATAAATGCATTAGCCTGTATTATCTTCACATTTTAACATATCATTTAATATATAGACCAGTGTAATTTACAATTCTTTTTCAGTATGAGCACAAATAATTTCAATCATATACTTTGAAATAAATATAAATTTAAATAATTTAAGCTATCTACCGTAATTCCCTTATTTTTGATTTTAAGAATTAGAAGTTGTTAAAAAACATTTACAACATACGTTTTCCAGAGGAAATACTAGTAAATACATTTCATTATCATCAAATTTCATTCATAGACGCCAATCGATAGCCGATAAAGGAAATACCAGTTTCCTTTGCAATATATTTTGAAATTATTTTTTTGTATTATTCCAAAAAGCTTAATAATTAACTCAGAGTTCAAGTAAAAACAACCTTTGTAAGGCAGTTCTGATATGTTTGTTTGATTTAGAAAGAGGACATGTTGCATAAATCGCATGTAAATCTTTATTAAAATTACTATACTTTATTAAAAAATATATGCAGCAGCGTTTAATAAGCCATCTATGTCACATATCTTTGAGATTTTAAAATGAACAGGAAAATGTTCATGCTGAGATTCAGCTCTTAAAAAATTCTAATCATTTGCTAAGAAAGGCAAAGAACTTTTAAGACTGTCTGTATCTGTTCGTCCTTAGTGTAAAAATAATAACACTGATAGGTTGATCGAGTAGATAGTAACCTAATTACTTAGATATTTCTGACTAATGAACCTTCTGAATTATTTATGCAATTGTTAGTCTTTCTCTTTTTCCTTTTTTTCTGTTTTTACGTTAATCTCGTATCTCGAAGCATCACAGCGAGGGAAAAAGAAGAAAACTATGCATAAAAACCGAGAATCCAGTAATCTGACAGTACTAAGTTTTTATTAAGGCCACTTTCATTAAAGGTAGGAAATTGTTTTCTATCCACACTGTTCCATGATTTGGGTTTTAGATTGCATTTTTAGACGGTGCGGGAGATATACGTGAATGTCTTGCACAACTCTTGCCCAGGAAAGATTAATAGGTTTCACAACAGAAAGACAGCTAAATAGTCACTGTCTTCCGAAAAGGTCGGCGTTAAGGCAGCGTTGGGACCCTATTGAAAATTAAACTGTGCAAGAAAGTTTGCGTCATTTCCCATATATATTTAGAATGCGTAACGGAACTGGTTTACCCGCGCATTTCTATAAGACCATTTTACTAAAAGCACTGCTCTGTATAGTTTGTCCGAAAGCAATGTTTGGCCCTAAAGATATTACACTATTGAGGTTTCGGAAATCCAGTCTATGCTTACAAAAGTGAGAAACATCATCAATATTTACATACACGTGTGAATATAATTAATGCTGTTATATTGATACATGTTTAAGAGATATTACACTGTTTTTGTTTTTAATTAAGGAAACATGATTAACACTTGTTCCTACACCAAACTTTACAAAGACAAAGAACCTTAAATTGCTACGAATAAATAGAAAGTCATTATTATTCTCCGCCTTTCGAAATTATTTTATGTAATACTAGCATATCGACCCGACGTTGCCCGCGTGATCGTCTGGACACTTTAGCAATTATTTTTCTGAGTCATAGCCAAGAAAAAAAATCCTCACATCCGATTACGCTGTATTTCAAATTTTGAGGCTTTACATCCAAATTGGCATAGTAATTTGGTAAAAAACGTAAAAATGAAATATTTTGAACTTTGACACCATTTTTTCATGTTCACTTGACTGAAGATATCCAATCAGATGGTAGACCTGCCCTTGTACTTTGAATGTTGGCATAACTCCACCTTCATATTGGTAACTGGATCTGAAAGCTGTCATATAAAATGCGCAATTGTAATCCCTTATTTTTTTCATGAAGGTTCGTTATTCAGGATTTGAACCTGTGAGCAAGCGTAGTAGCGGGTGTGTTGCTATAGAAACCAGATGTATGATTTGGATGTAAAAGGCAATTTTGTATATGCAATTTCTTTTGGGGGTAGTTTCGTATAATTTTAACAGGATATCAAATTCCATGTACCTTCGTCTGAGAAATATGCTAAGTAAAAGACCAGAAGCAAGAATTGTTTCAAATATGTAGAATTTAGATTGATATATTGATTAGAAATTGTGAAAAAATTGCAATACCCCATAAAATGATAAATTTTATATTTTACGGATTTTACCAAAAATGTATTAAACTTTTATTTGCATCAATTAAATATCTTACTGATACAAAAATAATGTTCTACACGGTCAGATTTGGGTATATATTAGAGTTTGGAAATGCGCTAAACTATAGCTGGTCCAGGATCTGGCCTACAATCACATTTTGGTGTATCTTAGTTTATGATAGTGCTAACAATAAGCCTGCCCAATCATAAGATTTTTCACAATTTCATGATTTCTCACTAAGAATGGTAAGAAGATACAATAAGTAAAATTACAGCAAGAATAATTTTAAAAAGTTTGATTAAAATATAGTATTTAAGATAATTAGGGAATTATCAAACAAAGGAATAAAAATTCAAGGAAACTTACTATCTCAGTGACTCATGATTTTTTGTAATTTTTATACACATTATTGCAATAGTTTTAAAATGCTTGTGATGTTGCTGAACATAACATAAGATATTCATAGACATGGGAATATATAAGCACACGAACGTATATAAATTATACATATCATAAATATTATAGCCGTCAAACCCACATAGCAACATGTATATAGCCATTGATCTTCCGCCTGTATTTGTGAATAGCGACATTTCACCAAAGTTCTTGAAACTAGAAGTCGTATCAGCAGATATCTAATAATTCCGTAGAATATTCTATAGACCAAAACTCTTTCACCCTCAATCATATACGCACTATACAGAATCTCCTAATATGCCTATTCTAGACGACCTAAGTTTACCTTGTTACCTGAAGCCTCCCTTACCGTTTCTTTATGAAAAGCATTAGGCTTCGAAATCCTTGGCATAAATTACATTCGTAACCCCTACAAAATATAGTGTATTACATTGTTTCATATTGATAAATAAATCTATATACAACAGTATTAATTTTGCTATAATAAATATATTTTTCTTTTGTATCTAAGTTCAATCTGTAAGTCGAATCTTTTTATTATATCGATACGTCTCAATTTAAATAATCTATATGTACTTTTAAATCTTATATATATAATCTATATATATATATATATATATATATATGAAGAATTGATATTATTGCATACAAGATGATGAATGTGATGATTAATGTGATTGTCTATTTTTGTACTAGTAAGCCTAGGATAAAACGTATAACCACTCACTACTGGTTCAGACGCCCATTCTGAGGAATGCGAAATATGAAGCTATTCATTAAAATAAAAATGTCATTATGTAATTATACGGTAACGGTTGTATTTTATAATAGTAATATTACTAGTAAGCTCATATATTACGATTATTTATATTCATCAAATAAAAATAACATTATATTTTATTTTTTTAAATTAAAAGTTTAGAGCCATGCAGATTGGAGTCGTACAATTAATACGTGGAACCTATTGTGCTCCAGATTTACTTTTATAACTAGTCGCTACAATAAAACAATTCTCCTTTGCCAGTAATAAATAATGGATGTGCATGGACGTGTAGAGAGCGCATTGCCATCTTAATTGTCAATGCAAGTTTGCAACATATTCGATGAGGCATCTCTGTTATTGACGCTGATCTATAACAATAGTTGCTTTTTAGAGTTCCAAATGTTAATACGTGCAACAAAGTTTATTTTAAAGTTGTTGATGCGAGAGTTTAGTCATCATAAGTGTGTAGTATTCTATCTCTCCAATTCAATTAATCAAATTAATTATAAAAATGTGAGTCGTTACATTTGAAGCGTATATATTGTTTCAATTATATATATATATATATATATATATATATATATATGTTCATATACAGATAGATAGATAGATAGATACATAGACATTAATTATTAATATTATTTAGAATGAGTATTAAAAGCGCTTATTAATCCAAAAGCGCATGTATGTATATATTACACTCCCACAACAGAAATTGAATTAAAACTCGTTAAATTATAATATTCCAGCAAAATTATTATTCGACAAAAAATACAACAATTAATATTAACAATTTTCCTTATCTCATGGTGTGTTTGAATAACTTTTTTTCGGGTCAATGTATTTACGGAAATGATATCCATCGCAGTCTATGAATATATAAATGTATGACATAAATGTTTTGTATTTAATGTATTATACATAACGTTTGACATAAATGTTTGTATTTTATGTATTATATATATATATATATATATATATATATATATATATATATATATATATATAGTGTGTGTGTGGGGGTATGTGTATGTTGGATTATGCATTTACAGTATATATAGTTTTCTATTTTTTCCATGCCAGTCACCACTTATCAAGGCCCATAATTCAGTTTGGGATAAGGGTTTTTGTGTGTACTATAATCAATGGGATAATATCGCAGTAATCGGTAGTATTGGAGAGTTTATGAAGTACCTTTCTTAAAGGGGCGGTTTATCAGGAATTTGTTTGTTTTGGACGTGAATACATCAAAGTTTGTTTGTTTTGGACGTGAATACATCCAAGTTGTAGTCAGGTGGGATACAGGCAAACGGAACAGAGTGCACTTCTAAGAAAGAAGCTTTTTTCATGGAATCTACGTTTGGATTTAGGCACAGATGAAGAGTGGGGAAAATTATTGACAGTGATTTCAGCTAGACAGGTAATCTGTGAAAGATTGGCGGAGGGGGAACCAGAGAGTGGAGCTCAGATCAGCCTTGCCATGGAATTAACGATAAGCCAACGACAGTCTCGTAAAGTCTCTTCTGTGGGTGAGAGGTTGCAGGGAAGAGAAAAGGGCATCCCCACTAAGCTACAACGTCTATTCTGTACTCTGTCAAGGCAGGATAGGCTGTGTTAGCAGCTTCTACCCAGATGTGGCAGCAGTACTCCATCCTTTGACGTACTTGGCTTTCATAAAGATGGAGAATTGCATCAGCAATGAGATATTTTCTGGAGCTGTAGAAGGATCCCACTATTTTTCCAGCGACCTTGGCAACAGACTTGATGTACGTGTTCCATTTCAGATTAGGAGTAAAAGTCAATCCCAGAAGCTTCTCAAAAGATGGAACTAACTCAGAGGAGAGCCATCTATTTCAATTAAGGCCAGATAGGGATCAGAGCGTTGATGATGTACAGATAGTAGCTTGGTTTTAAGTGCATTAAAAGTAACCTGCCAACTCTTTGATCTATATGTAGGTTGATTGTAGGTTTTAGGTGATTAATTATCTTGTTTACCAACTTAATCTAGAACATATTTTGGTGAATGATCTAATATCAAAAAAATAAAGCATTGCGTATTTGACTCAAGGGGTAATAAAAATGTCATTATACAGCTCATTAGACTATTGATTCGGCCACGCTGTGGTAGACTGTTTTCCATCAGAAAGGTGTACTCCTTGATTAAGTCTCATTTGAAATAGACCAGATCAAATAACATGGAACTGAACTGAGTGCATTGACCTATCTTTTATTGGCCGCATAATTCAATTCCCAATAATATTTTTCTTTATCTCTTAATTTCTACCTCTATCTCTCTCTTGCTCTCTTTCTCTCTGTCTCTCTTTATATATATATATATATATATATATATATATATATATATATATATATATACATATATATGTGTGTGTGTGTGTGTGCATGGATATAATTCTCCATATCTCCCTATATGTTAATCTTTCACTCTCTCTCTCTTAGATCTTCTCTTTGCTATTGTTATATCTATGTCTTGCATTTTTTTTGTACATGAGAATATTTAAAAAGCCTGCATATATATATATATATATATATATATATATATATATATATATAAACTACATCATTTATTCACATAAAATTAGCATACGAAAGTATAAATTCATGCATAAACTTTAAGTATTTACTTCATAATGCGCAATACGTAGGCAGAGCTAGTTAGTAAGTTATAAAATATATATGGCGATTAAGCTACACTGAATATTCCGCGTTCCATCCACTCTAGGACTCTTAATAAGCCTGAAGAGTCCTAGAGTGGATGAAACGCGGAATATTCAGTGTAGCTTAATCGCCATATACATTTTATAACTTACTATATATATATATATATATATATATATATATATATATATATATATTTATATATATATATATATTTGTGATTCTCGTATATTTATATATATACACACACACACACACATATATATATACTTATGTATATATATATATATATATATATATATATATATATATATATATATATATACATGGCTAGTATATATATTGCGTTAAAATTGCGCAATCATTTCGTATGTTTAAAATTATCTAATAATTACGAATTGCTTACATAAGCATCAACTGACAAAAGAATAGTACATAGAAATATGATGATGTGAATAATTCCTTAAAAAAGAGAATGAAATGGCAAAGTAGATTTGAGAGTGAAAGGGAATAGACCAGAAATAGAAAATTATGAAACGTTGAGGGCGAGACAGAGGGGAAAGGAACATAATAGATACAGACGATACATTGTGAAAACCTTGCTTGTTATGACGAATAATACATGCCCTGTGATGCTACGAGATCGGCGACAAGGACGATCACATGGCTTGCAGATATGGAAGTGTAGAGAAAGACAATGTCGACACTGAAGACATAAATTGTTGGGGTTGCGCTGCATAAATATTCTAATACCTGTTCGAAGTTTCCAATGAGCAGTGAATGTGGGGATTTGGTTGTATGTGGGTTGCAAATCAGTAGATTATAAATACAAGTTATACTATAAACAATCGTTCAATTTATTGTAGGTATTATGTTCATAATCCACTGCACTTCTCATGAAATTAAGCTTGTCTTGTTTAGAAAAGTTTTTTTTTCTGAGAAAAAATCGGAAATATGCATTGTTGATGAAATCATGTATTTGTGTGATTGAGATGCTGTAGTCTAGTGCGTAATATGATAGTGTTGTTAATGTGTTCTAAAATGTTATATAATTCACAGGAGAACATTCAGAATGGTTTTTCTTGTAAAAGGCATTTGTTTTTTTTTTAATGTTTCTCAAGGTTAGGTGTTATGTCGTGTTATTAACGATAACTAAGTTGAGTCTAATTAATTTTTGGCCGAGATATTGATTACTAAATATAGGGTGGTCGAGCTGGTGAACAAACGATAAGTATTGGGTTGAAGTGCAGTGGTATGTTTTATTATTTTAGGTAGGTGTGTTGATGGCTTAATGCTCTTAGAGATGGTAGTTTTTCGACAGAATTGTGTCCCATTAGGTTTTTGTATGGAAACGGACGAGAGATGAGAGTTTGGCTGAGACCGGAAGCTTATCTATCAACTCTAATTATAAGTGCATTATATAAATAGAAACAATTTCTTAATGTATTTTTAAATAAACAGATAAAATAAAAGACAAATAAAAATTACAGCGGTAACTATCGTCGTTACATTACAACAGCACTACTGATTAGTCCTTGTTTCGTATAGAAAAGGCCGTGACCCTTGTAATAAAATGTTAAAACGTAAAATAATACACAAAAGTAAAATAAAGTAAAATTAATCAAATAGGAAATATTTATAGAGTAAGATAAATCTAAACACAAGAGTATTTGAGTTAATAGCAACAAATAAAATCTTAATAAAAACATCTAAACTAAGTAGATACCTTTTAAACATGACAATCCTTTCGCTAGACGCAGTTTCAATGACAGCCCATGGGTGGATTTACCGAGCGCCTTTGTCCGCTTTTGCACTTTTCCGAATACCTTTCCGATGAATTGATTTTATCAATCGCTTAATTACACGAAAGGATATCAGGTTGACAACAATGTTCTTGCGGTTTTTAGCTTTTAAATTTGGATGAACATATTTCGACTCAAACAATTATGAATCCAAATGAGCACTATCAGAATCATCACACTTTTGCCAACGCAAAACAAGTGCACTCATGTCAGTAACGTGAAAACCTTGGATTCGCTGAAGGAGGTTTTGATATCGCTAAGTTTTTTAAGCATTTTTCTCGCAGAAAGTTTCCGTGGTGCTTGAGAATGTGATAATCGGTAGGTGAATGGTGTCGAACATAAACAAATTCCTGATGAACCACCCCCTTAAGACACTTTATCAAATCTCCATTACTAACGATTACCACGATATTATCCCATTGATTACTGTACACGCAATAACACTTATCCCCGAGCGGCTTGCGGGGCTTGATTAGTGGTGCCTACCATGTAAAAAAATGGCGGATATGGCTGAGCATCTAAGCCTAATTGTTTCAACTTGTGCAGGGCGGTTTAGTTAGGTGCTGTCGGGTATTGTTGTGGAGGAGAATTGGACCTTTTCTGTTGACTAATGCTGGATGTTGTTGTAAGAGTTTGTGATGCATTTACTCTATATTTGGACAGTACTTTTCCGCCGTTATGGTTTCGCGTGCATTCAGAAGTATCAGAACCACCATGACAACATTGTTTTACTTACTACTAACAAATTGTAATATATGTTCGGATACTACACTTAAGCTTTAATATTTTCTCAGTGGAAACATCCTTTAAAAGAGGAGCAATATTTATTTTATACCAAAGTTGAGTGTCGGATTTTGTTTATATTCAAAGCATATTTGTGTTTCACTCTGTCATGGGGGTGGTGGCCAATAAAGAGCTACAGAATAAGAACAACGGCATTAATAATCACAGTTTTTAAATTTAAAAACATACTGCGTAAAATAAGATAATAACTATAAATATCTTAAAAACACAGTTAAGCACTAAAATGCGGTCGTCCTCCAGAAACGGCATCACGTAATATTTATAATTGTATTCTGGAAAAAGAAATTCATATCCGACGATATTATGAAATATTATAAAGAAAACCATGAGAAAATGGAGATTAGAATTAAAAGATTAAGAACCAATCCTGAATGACATAAATATAAAAGTAGGAATCTTTTAGGGGGAATATTAGTCATACGTACATTTTTATCATTACCGTGGTGTAACTAAATTATACACTTTAGATATATGATGCGAATAAATTTACTAACCAGAAAAGAGAGACTAAACTACCTCATGTATATAAAGCACAAAATCTACATTCTAGATGCTCAAGGAATTGAAAATTTGATAGACCTCAACAGAATATTCAGCAATGGCAGTGATATTTAAATTGAAATGAAAGCTAATGCACCATGGAAGATTAAAAAGAGAACGCTTAAGGCATCAGAGAGCAAATCCCGACCGTACAGATATTTCCTGGCTAAAAGTACCATAACATATAAAATGCTGCTTAGAAATATAAGAAGAATTAAGATTTTTGTTAAAATGTTAACTTTTGCCTTAATGTGTTAACCATAGATTTAGACATAGTTTAAAGTCAGACCACACCGTCATATAATGAATTCTATCGAAATTTCCTTTTCCGATAAATATACCTATGTTCTCTTTAGAATTTACCTCTTTTAGATTTTAAAGTTTTAAAAAAATGTGCTACCAGCAGAATTGCAGCTAGTCTTTAGTAAAGTATTTTGGCTATCTATGTTTCGCCGCAGGAGAGAGTTCATTTTTTAACACGCAATAGAATAATAAAATAATTATCTTATTTATCCTTGGTTAAATAATTCTTTTAGATTGTGATTTACAAAATTGTAATTGACTTCATACATATAGGTTTCATCTCAATTATTTAGCTTTTTAATCTGGATTGAGTTTTTCAAAAAGTATTAGTATAAATATTTATGTCTAATTTATCTTTTCAATTCTTTTTAAATTTATGTTCTTATGCTCTGTAATTATATATATATATATATATATATATATATATATATATATATATATAATTATGTATACAATCTAGATTTTAACAAAAGCTTTTTTCTCAAGTTTTATAAAATCATACAATGATATATATATTTATAAGTGTATATTTATATTTATATATATATATATATATATATATATATATATATATATATATATATTAATAAAAAGTGAAATAAACAATAAGAGGAAAATACATATATGGAATCTTAATAGGATGAGAATTTCATTCAGAATATATATATATATTAATTTCAAAAATTTATATATATATATATGTTAATTTCAAAAATTTATATATATATATATATATATATATATATATATATATATATGTATATGAAACGTCATATTTATTTCCTTCACACGTCTGTTAATTTTGCATGAGAATAAACATTTTTTAATACTGTGCAGATAATCTTACAATACTTTTAATTGGGGAGCACACATAAAAAACGCAGATTCAATGAACATAATTACTTTCCCATAACTCCTCTTTTGTCGGACACTATTTTGCTGACCTGCTTCCCGGTTGAATACAACATTGTACCCTTTAAATATTATGTAAGCAATTTCTTGTTCAGCCATTCGCATAAATCATCAATTTCTACCAATTTACACGAATAACATTACAACACTACCGCCGTAGTTTACGCTTTACAATGAATCGTCTACAGGCCTTGATAAATAGTGACTCTCAAGTAAAACATACTTTAACTGCGTTCGTGCTTGTATATGCATGTATGTGCGTACGCATACACATGTATTTATATATACAAATGTAAAACAGTAGAGGCATGCGGGTGCTTGTCTCGCTGTTTGTAAATATTTTACCAATAAACTATTAATGATCTGGTCACACAACATTAAATTAAACGGGAGTTACTAATCATACACATAAGAATGTTTATACGAGTAAAATCTTTGTTTGGATGGATGTTTAACACTTGCAGGTATATATTGGCACGTTGAAAAGTCAAACTGTACAGTTCATATTACTGATATATGTTTACTTCTTTCTGTGCATACCAATATTCAACTACTTTCTTCGTTTAATATAAAATTCGGTACTTGTGCATTTTACGAACCAGACGTAACTTAGAATTTGATCCGCTTTCTCCGGTGCATGACCTCAACAGCCGGATAAACGAAGCGTTGCCGATAAAATAAAAGCAACGCAACCAAATAACTTTAAAATTAAATTGTAAATGTAGAAACATAAAAAAATAATTACATATAACACATTTTTGTAAACAAATAATCGGTAGTAATTGTTTTGTTTTTTTTGTGAAACATTTTTTTTCAAGTATTTACGAAAATAACCAACAAAATAGATATTATTAGGATAATAAATAAGCGAATATTTTTTTAAGTTTTTAAGTATTTAAGAAAAGAAAAGAAACGCGACTTGTTGTAAACCAGAATCCCTGCGAGATTATTTATTTATTTATTTATTTTAATTTTTTGTCAGGAACATTTTTGCTCAGGAGAATGTATTTTCCTCAGATTTTCGGAGGGCGTCAGACGATAAAGTGGATTGAGATGAGATAGTGGATGTGATAGGAATTTTTTACCAACCGTGTAGCTTTCGGTGATTTGGGTTAATATGGAGTCAAACCGCTGCCCACCCAACTTTTGTCACCACATAAACTCTAAAAGATATGTGTCCAAAAGCCCAGGTGTGCTCCGCATTCTCGTTTATTGCGCTGCTTTGCTTCCTTCCACGTCCACTCCACATGATTTTTTGTTGCCTGTGTTACAGGATCTATTAAATAAAGGTTGTGGCCACAATTAAATGGTGATACCTCTCTCCAACAGTGGTCCCGGGCGGAATGTATTTTCTTATTAGTGGAAGGTTGGGTTCGGCATTCTCATTCCGTACGTTTACTAAAACACCCTCCTTTTCCGCAGGATCACTTTCACCGAAGACCAAGACCAATGTTAGACGTCTGCCGACGGTATGATTCCGGTGATTGACGACAGACTCGCGATTTCAACCGCATGAACTGGGCCTCCTATCTGCCCGGAATTTCTCAGAAAGTAATCCCGGCATATGTCTCGCTGGAAAATTTGTCAGTACATAACTGTGTGGCGTGACCGTAACCCACATTCGCGCTGAAAATTCCTACTGGACGCTATCTTATATAACTTCCAAACATTTTAGACACGTTTTGATTGGCTGATGGCGATGTTTCCTAAGGCAACAGCTGAGTTACGTCTGGTTCATTAAATGTACGAGTACCAAAAATTAATTTTTATTTCTAATGTTTTGATAGTTACAGCAAAATGTTTTTGTTTCGATTTTAGCCGATGACACAAAAGGCAGTTTTTCTTTTTACTTTTGAAATCACTAAAATATATTAGGCACAACAAAATATTCAGACGTGAATTGGCTCTGTTATAATAGAGTCAAGAAATATGAATGAGCTAAAATATATTAAGCGTATTTTACAACCCGGAATGGCTCATCACGTAAACTAGTATATATATATATATATATATATATATATATATATATATATATATATATAATGGGTTAATAAATTCCAACGACAGATAGATGTATATTTAAATAAGGGAGTATTCACCAACAATGTGTATTTTTTAACATTATTTTATTATTCCGTGTCTTGGTTTTTCATTGAAAATTATGTTTGGATCATTGTAATAATGTTTTTAAGTCATTGAAATCGTTTACGCGCGTTTCAGACTGTCTGTGATGCGTCCTCGTCAGAGATTATTTTCAAATGTGTAAAAATGGCGATTTTTGTAGTTAATTTGAAGTTTTTCCAAGGGGTGGAGGCTTGTAAGTGTTTATTATTCATTGGTATGCTGAATTTGTATTGCTTTTTTATTTCTTTTTTATTTGGCTTGTTCAGGGAGGCGTTGATCTCGCTGTAGTCGCTATCTCTTTCTGCTAATGTTTTTTTTCTTTTCCTTTAGGGTGGGGTAGGGTGTGTGTGTGTATGTGTGTGTGTGCGCGCGTGTGTGTTTATGTGTGTGTGTGTGGCACGTGTGTGTGCGTGTGTGTGTTTGCTTTTATAGGTTTGGGAATGTGTATATTGTTTTATAGTATTTTGGGGTTATTTGCTTCCTTAGGAAGGCGGATGTGGTCCGAGGTCGTTACTGATGTGTATGTGTGGGGAGGGGGGCTGGCTCTTCTGAAGTAAGTGTTGGGGTGATTTCATTCTATTTTAATATTTATTTTTTGGATTCTTGGATTTTAGTATTGTGATTTTTCGTTTTAGTCTTATATTATGTTTGTTTAGAAAGAGGGGTGTATTTAAAATAGGGGATTTTTTAATGTTTCTATTTATTTGTCTCCCCATGTTGGTATGGCCAGACCCAGGATCGGTTCCTAGTGTGGGGAAGATTTTGTTAAATAAAAAAGATATTTATGATTTTGAATACATATTAGTTGTTTTTACATATAAACAAATGTAATTAAATTTCTGGTGTCCAAAAGTGAAGGAACGGAGGAAAATATTACTGAAAAAAACTAAGAACCCTTTCAGTATTTAGTGAAAAGTGCCTTGTTTTCAATCACACTATCGAATCTTTTGCTGCAAGACAGAATTAATCGTTCACATGTTATAGGGGGGATATCATTCCAGGATTTTCTTCTACATTCCCATATATCATCAAGATCTTTGGGTTTTGTTTTTCTGTAATCTTATCACCAATAAGTTTCCAAATATTTTAAATTGGCTTATGGTCCGGTCTCTGAGCTGACCAATCAATAACGCAAATATTGAATCTATTTAGCTCTTTTAAAACTACTTTTACTTTATGGCACGGCGCGCTGTCTTGCATAAAGATTTGAAAATCAGAAGGATTAGAAGCCACATGTTCTCTAATGAATTATCTATACATTCGTACATTTACTTTTCCATGAACCCTCGCAAACAGGCTAGTTTCTTTTGAGGATATCATGCCCAAACCATTATACTATCCCCTTCAAATTTTAATGCACTTTTAACATACTTAGGTTGCGGTCTTTCTCAATTTTTTCTTCTGACATCTGGACGTTTGCCTGATCTGAAAAGAGTGAATTTAGATTCATCACTAAAATGAATTTTTCCCATCTTTTCTTCCCATAATAATCTGGCCTTTGTATTTTAATAGAGATTAAAGGTTTTTTAGCAGGAACTTCTTCAAAATAATCAAACTTCCTTTGATCTTTGTGAGATTGTTTTTCTGGAAATTTTCTGTTCCGTTTCGGATGTAAAATCCCGCGATATCGAAGCCGCAGTTTTAAAGTTATCAGAGCGAGATGAACGAGCGATTTCTTATCATCACTCTTAGTTGTTAATCGGGGTCGGCCCGATATTTTTTTTCTTTTCAGTCAATGGTAAACGTTTTTTTTCTATTTTCATTAACCCGCAAAACAACGCTTTTAGATCATTTCAATATTTAGCAATCACCCCTATGGCCTTTTTTCATCATTAATAGTCACAAATAAGCTGTTTTTCTTGTACATATAGATTTTTTCGAATATTCGGAGTCGACGTGTTGTAAAGTTGTTCTTAAAATTGCTGAAGTTTGTATTAATTTTCCCCGTTCCTTAAATTTTGGACGCCCGTAATTTAATAAAAATTATTTATATGTAAAAAAAAATCTGTATGTATTCAAAATAAAAAATAATTGTTTTTTTTTATTATTTTACTATCATTATTAAACATTGGAGAAATCACCAAAACTTTTTCCCCTTTTCATAGATGAAGCCACTCAATAAAAATGATCGACCGTTCCTTAACTTTTTGACGCTACTGTATATATATATATATATATATATATATATATATATATATATATGTGTGTGTGTGTGTGTATGTTTTGAGAAAAATAGAAAAACTGAATGAAATTATTAAAATAATCAATGTTTCGTCACTATTCCAGATGACATCTTCAGGATATTGAAGTAAAAATGCAAGAAAAGAAAAAAATATAGACCATACGAAAAAGAGAACAGTTAGTGAATTCTACCCATGCCGGGAAGGACAAACATATGTCTGCGTATGGGAAGGTTGGGTTGTTCAATGTCTATATATACACATTTAAAAATGCGTTCAATAAATATGTAAACTTTGAGATATTTAAGGAAAAACGGTTAACCAGGATCTGTTTTCATATTTTGATTTTCGATGATTATTTTCCCTATGCTACGGGCTAAATGGTAAAATCCCTTTCTTTGCTTAATAGAATTAGTGTTTAATATTAGTGCTGATTGTAAAAGTCTTCTTTTAGCTCTATCTATCACGTATTTTATAATTTTCGCATTATCTAAATTAAATGAATGATCGTGTTCTGCACAATGGTAAAATAGTGCATTTCCATTCCTTATATCTCTTCTGTGTTCGTTAAGTCTTAGTTTCAATTTACGCGTTGTTTCACCTATGTACGCTTGTTTACAGTTATTACATGGGATGGAATATATACCGGCGTCGGATGTGAGGGTTTTGGGAGAGTGCTTGGTATTTTTTAATGTCTGGAAGTTGTTTTATTGTTGTAGAAGTTGTTTATATCAAGTGAAAACCAAGTTGTTTGTATCAAGTGAAAAAAGTGTGCATATGTATTTAACGCATTTTTTAAAAGTGTATATATAGACATTGAACAACCCAACCTTCCCATACGCACACATATGTTTGTCCTTCCCGACATTAGTAGAATTCAAAAACGGTTCTCTTTTTCGTATGGTCTATTATTTTTTTTTCTTTTCTTGCATTTTTACTTCAATATCCTGAAGATGTCCTATGGAATAGGGGCGAAACGTTGATTATTTTAATAATTTCATTCGGTTTCTCTATTTTTCTCAAAACATGATCTAAACCACCGCTGGTATTTTTTTATTATATATATATATATATATATATATATATATATATATATATATATATATATATATATATATATGTGTGTGTGTGTGTGTGAGAGTA
>NC_136487.1:57535377-57802877 GCF_053919585.1 Euprymna scolopes
AAATTTATTTAAGAACGAAAACATGGAATGCTATCCTTAAGGAATGCAATTAAAACGAAACCAAAATGCTTCCATGTATTTTAATTTATTATTTCTTTCATTAATTACAGCAATATTTGGTTGCAATTATGTACCTTATTACTGTGAGAAAAAAAAAAGAATAAACCTGAACCAAACAAAAAACACTCCAGAAAACAAATGAAGGTGATTCGTTACATTCCCATAATAAAATAAACAAATAAAAATGAATATAAAACAGATAAAAAGGAAAACAAATAAAACTGTGTAAATTCTATAATAGAAAAAAACTGAGAAATACAGGAACAGTTATATGTGTTTATAGCAAAAGAAGCATGGAAAATATGAGAGAAAGGGCTATAAACAAAAAATAAAGAATTGAACGTAAAAAAAAAACGCGTAAATAGTTCTAATAAATATGA
The DNA here is from genome assembly GCF_053919585.1 of Euprymna scolopes. Classification (NCBI taxonomy): domain Eukaryota; kingdom Metazoa; phylum Mollusca; class Cephalopoda; order Sepiida; family Sepiolidae; genus Euprymna; species Euprymna scolopes. The sequence goes on from NC_136487.1 coordinate 57,535,818, forward strand.
AAACCTCTGCAAATATAATGATCCCATGCGGGAGACCGAACGTTCTACCCATAGGTTACGACACGAACCTTTTATCGATTGGTCGACAAAGATGCCATTAAAATATCGACATGTTTTATTCTATTTTACCTGTAAAAGGAATACCGGTACACGCGCATAATTTGTATACGAAAACAGGGAATTTGTGCGGGCCTCGCTGAATTTATAGTTATTAATAACGAAAATAGACACTTACGGCGTAAACAATGTACACCCTCACACACGAGAAAGAAACGATAATTCTTTTAGGAAAAGATTCTATAAAACTTCATGAAATCCTGCCCTGTAAATTCCATAATTTACATTTGTTATAATGCTTAAATTAAACTCATTGATTACAAACTTAACTTTTAGAAAAAAATAAGAATAAACAACGAGAAAAAAGACATTTTTTATATGACTTTTATCGTCGGGAAGCAGTTTTCAGTGATATCCTTCATAGAAAGGGTGTACAATTAATAGACGTACGCCAAATATTCGTTAATGCTTTCGTCTCCTAAGTTTTTATGATCGATCCAACGATATTTTTTATCATTTTCTTTTAATAAATAAAACGAATAAAGGAGGGAAGCTTGAACGGTTCAAAACAACGATAGGTCCTCTCATTGGATGTAAACACTTCCAGAGATAGCTATGCTAACGTATTTATATGCATAAGGGCTGATATGTTCTTTTTTCGCATGATGGGGAAAAATAGGATTTTAATTTAACAGCCAATGGGCAAAGGAGGAATGCTACTGGGGATAATCATTATTTAGTGAAGTTTAATGGTAGTTGTATTTGTAAAAGACTTAATCCAGTTTATAGTTGTGTCAGGTCAAATTAGTTGTAATGGTTATATATCTACCCGGTCTTGTCTGTGAAATTCAGATGTTTTGGTCAAGTAGAGGGGAAAATACAAATTACCTCATCTATAGAGCTGGGTAATAGTGATGATGCATCTTCTAGAATGCAATATAGGATCAAATTATGAAGATAAACTTTGTATGAAACGACGTAATGTAGTAAAATCCATACTAAGAACAATAAAATACTAACACAGTATGGGCTATATGGCAACAGAAATCACTGATGAAAGTGCCCTTAAAAGATAATCATTCATGAAATGCTATAAAAATAAACATATTAGTATTGTTTCTGGTTCCAAAATGTGTCATAAAAACAATTAGTCGAGCAAGTGACTGCTCGACAACAAAATGTTAATTGCAAGACTACAATTGCGTAATGCAACCGTAGGTTACACGGCTAAAATAATATTTTCTTGGAGAAAAAAAAAACAAATTTTCTGTTGGTAAATATTTTGCAAAAAGAATATATATATCTATAAAAGTGAACGTGTCTGTCTGTCTGTCTGTCTGTCTGTCTGTCTGTGTGTCTGTCTGTCTGTGTACATTTCCCTACGCAATAACTCTGTCAATTTTTAGTCTATAGACTCGAAATTTGAAATGCCGGGTACTGAGATTTGGGAAAATCGATGTGACGGGCGTCAGCCAGAAATTTGGCTGTTAAGGGGTCAAATTTCAACGATTTGACCTTTAAGAACACTACCAAACTCCTCCGACAATTTTGGGTCTAGACACTTGAAATTTTATATATAGGTTCCTTGAACATGGATATAACTTAATAAAGTGATTTGAGCCCGAAACTATAAATTTTAAGGGGTCATAATAGGGGTAAAAGTTTTTAAAAATTAACCATTTTTTTTTGTTTTTTTGCTTTTTTTTTGAACAGCATAAACCTCCAAACACCCGAGCAACGCCGGGCACCCCTGCTAGTAATAAATAAATACTAAAATGAACTAACATAATTTCATTTTCCAAGATAGTTTTTTTTGTTATTTTTGATTATTTGTATTTTAATTTTTCCAGTCTGTTTTGTTTTTTGTTTTTTCTTCGTCTGCGTCTGACTTTCCGTTGCAGACAGGCACCACACTAGATGATTTGAAAATCATCCTTTCTCGGGTACAAAGTATCATAACAAACATAGACATCTCAAAAGGATGTGGACCCGATCTCATGCTGACTGTGCTATTAAAAAAATGCTTCGTTGAATTTGCTTTAGTTCTCTCCAAACTTTACAACCAATGCCTCAACAAATCTTGTTTTCCTTACTACTGGTAAACCGCTTCTGTGGTACTAGTTTTCAAGATTTTTGGCGAAAGAACTGACCCATTAAATTATCGTCCCATTAGCCTTCTCCCGCTTTTCGCCAAAATATTTGAGTCCTTAAATAATGAAGCTCTGGTCCGTCACCTTACAGCTGCTAAATTCCTGACTGACAACCAATATGGATTTAGGCAAGCCCGTTCCACAGCAGATATCATAACTGTAATCTCTGAACATATATACAATTCACTAGACAAAATAGGGAAGGGTAGAGCGGTAGCCCTTGATATATCTATGGCTTTTGACAGGGTATGGCACGATGGTCTTTTAAGAAAAATTAGATCATATGATATCACTGGAAGAATACATAATGTAACCCTTCTTAAGTAAGAGAAAATCCAGGTTGTACTTGATGGTCGTGCATCTAAACAATAAGATAAAAATGCGGGAGTGCCTCAGGGGTCTATCATTTGACCTTTATTCTTCTTGATATTCATAAATGACATCCCTGATAAAACTGTTTTTGAGATGGGTATATTTGCTGATGACACCATATTCTAGAGCAGACACAAGGGGAAAATAAATGAACACATATCTAAGGAAATGGCAGAAACACTAGAGGATGATCTTCAATCTGTAGTGAACTGATGACAAAAATGGAGGGTCACATACAATGCTGCCAAGACTAAGCTTGTTTCCTTCAATACTTACAAGAAACCTTCTCTACCACCAATAGCAATGGCCAAGAACACATTAGCCGAAAGTACTTCCTTTAAACTTCTCGACATAACGTTTACAGTAAAACTTGAACTGGAATATATACAATGAGAACATTGCCAAGGCTGCTGCGAAAAAGCGAAGCTCTCTCTACTGCACTAGAAAACTACTTACGCCTGAAAGTAGCCTGTACCTCTATATTACCACCATTCGCCCATGTATGGAGTACTGTTGTAACATTTGAGCTCGTGCATTTGCTACTTGTCTATCACTTATTGGTAGGATTCAAAAGAGAGCCGCCAACGTCGTGAACTGTCATCTAGGCTTCAGCCTCTGTCCCATCGACGAATTGCTTCACCCCTTTGCCTGTTCTACAAGTATTTTAATGGTGAATGTTATGAACAGCCATCTTGCCACTTATCTCCCTCCATAATACCCCTGCAACTCATATCGCTGCTAGTAGCCCCCTACAACAAAGTGGCACTATGCATTGTTTGGGATGTAAATTTCAATAAAAAATATATTTCTGGCCCAAATTTCAAAGTAACATCAGCTATTCTGAACACTTTGAATAAAATCGATTTTGGGCATTATACTTGCATTGTTAGAAATAATAACAAGTCGAATACTGCCAGTCACACCAATATTTTAATATCAATTTTCTCTCCCAAATGTCCAAATGTTTTTTTTTAATTATGAAGGAAATAAAAATTTGACAAAAGAAAACAGGCCGTATATCCAATCTAAATAGAAAAAATAGTGGTGGCGTTCTTCTTTTAATATTAAACCATCACCTCTGCGTGGCATGGGGTTGAAACTGCATCCCTGCAGGCAAACAATGGTACTGTTGAATCATTATAACTCAATTGGAAAAAGATGTCTGCTTAAACGGATAAATGTGCAATAAAATTTTAAACCGGAAATTATACTTGAATTGTTATGAATAATAATAAGTGGAATATTATCAGTGGCACTAATATTTCCCATAATTTCAATTTTCAGTCCAAAATTTCTTAATTTCAATTTTCAGTCCAAAATGTCCAATATTGGCATTTCTTTTGAAAAATATAATAGGAACAAATAATTGAGAAAAATCAGGCCATATATCCAATAGAAATATAAAAGATTTTAGTGCTGGCATTCTCCCTTAAAATTGCACCACTACTTCAGCATAGTATGGGTTTGTAAGTGCATCCCCGCAGCCGAACGATGACACTCCTATGAATCATTTAAACTCAGAAATATTTAATATTTTTTGTAAATATTGCATTATGTGATGCTTTTCATGTGATCGTTAGCACGTTTTATTAATGAATATAATATTATTTCTGTTGTTGTTAATGTTGTTGATAAATATAATTTTGAAAAGGTAGGTACTTTCCTGAAAAAAGATGTCTGCCTCAACAGAATAATATTCAACAAAATTTTTAACTGGAATATTATTTTACCGAAAACTATTAATATTAAACTATAAAATGTAAGATACTAGAATTAAAAAAAATATTTACACTCAATCAGCTGTGCCTTATGCACTAATAAAAATGTAATTGGCATTTTGTTGCATTTTTTAAGATTTGAAATATATATAAATTTTCTCAGCATAAAATGATTATTATATGGATTATATTTTTTTCACAGAAGAAATAAAATGAAGTGTATATAAAACACTAGAAGAAAAATTTTAAATTATGATAAAATCTTAAATAAGTAAATTATGAATAGGTTTTGTCATAATAAAAATACGTTTATTAGATTAATTTTAATTTTTAAAAGAAAAAACGGCATTAAAAATCTACAATAAGCGAATTTATTCAATTTTGTCATAAAAAACGATTGTTAAATTATTATTGCTAAGAAAACATGTTTTACTTCATAATCAATCATACATAAATTATGTATGTAGCATGTGCAGAAATGTTTATAATAACAAAATTTATTCATTATTTGCTGTTTTTTAAATTTTTTCATTGTCGTTTAGCAATTTAAAAAGAATTCATTAATACTTTTTTATATAAAATACATTGACAATTTAACGATTTAAAATATTTCAATCGTTCTTTTAATTACAAAAAAATGAAAACAATTTAATAAATAATCATTTTTTACAAACTTTATTTACAAAATTTTACAATATTTATTGATATAATGAAGCTTAAAAAGAAATAAACAATCGTAGTAAAACGCTTAGTATTCCAAGACATAACATCCTCTGACAACACCAACCCCATCTGTATAGTTATTTACTTGCATAACTAAAACCAATGGTTCAGTCAGACTACGCTTATACCCTATAGATTTTAACAAAGCAATGCGTAGCAATATTAGGTCACCCTGATCTTTGAAGACTTTACCCCTGAGCTAAATATACGAAGCAGTTCACAACCGTTAACATTAAGTTCGGATACCGTAGTTAAGCTTGTTTGGGCATTCAAAAACGTTTACAGCATTCATAACACAATATGGTAGATGCATGTTTAACATGTTCCCCATGGAAGTAAAATATGCATAATATATATTTTACAATATATGAAAGAGAATTTCTGTGACCTTCAATATGTTCTTTCCACATGTGATGGCATAAGCGTGTATGGATTCAATGAAGAGTTCAATTCTCATGACAAAACAATATAGCAACTAACAATCACGGAAAGAAAAAAAACAAATATCTAAAATACCATTTTTAAGTCATATAAACTTATTACCTGGTATAAAACCAAGAATCAAATGAAGTAGAAATAACTATAACAAATTAAACACTCAACATGTAAAACAGAGTCACAGATTTATAGGTCTGGTAAAGTTCGTCAGCAAATTCTCACCACGGCCGGTTAGCTTGATGAACCCCCTTCCGTGACTTGATATAAACAAATGATTTCACGTACTTGTCAGAACAACAGAAAGCATTTGAGGAACTGCACGTTAGCGCTATTTCAATAACTTACGCACTTCAGAACAGGCCATCACATGACTTTAGCCAGGAAAGAATGTCTGGGAAACAGGCATAATCTACACGGATAAAACAGCCGACCTCTGTGTTACACACTAATTTATTCTGCGTATCTCCCCCGGGCTAAGAAGATATTAGAAATACTAAATCTATAACGCTCCTCACACTCTTGGTCAAATAGACATTATATTTTACAGCAGCAAAAAATAAATACGTGAATAAAATAAAGTATAATCTGTTAGGTAAATGGATGAGTTGAGTTTCAAGTGACATGTGATGGTTATGTATCCGTGTTATAACGCTTAAAACTGAGAAGCGTTATTGCTCTTAGGTGTTATTTTTCTTCGTATAATGGCGTCTTAAACAGAGCATGCGTTTTCTAGCTCTCATCTTATTTATTTATTATTGCAGTCATACTTAGCGATTAACCCCATAACCTAACGAACCGTCGCGTCTTAGGCTGCTGCCAGCTCTTTTAACCGTTGTAAAATGTAGAAAAAAACTCATTGGAATTAATATGTACCCGTAAAGTAACTGCGCTTATATTGCTCTTTACTGTCTGAATCATCTTCAGTAACAATCTCACCTTATTATGCTTTGTAAAAAGCCCTCTCTTCATTGTCTTGCGACCAACCCAATATGCTATACCTTTGGTTTACAAATAAACATATTTTCTCATATTTGTTATACATTTTACTATTTCCGTTTTCTTAATAACACTTACTTTATATGTAACTTACATCGCCAGAGATGGGATGATTTTTCTCAAGTAGATAAAAGAAACACAACCGATTCTAAATTAAATTTAATTGAAATCAACTCAACTTATTTCGTCTGTTTTATGTCTTTATCATGAATTTGGTAATAAAATAACGCAAAACAAACGTCAAATCGTAAATATGTTTCATATTTATTTTTCAAGAGATTCAGAATATCATTCCGCCGCCAATAAAATTTCTTCAACTTTATCTCTTTTTAGATCTGTCAGTGTCGAACATTATTAATAAAAATTATGCTTTGTTTACGAGGGGCGAGCGGTCAATATAGAAATATATAAAATAGAGTCGCCTATGAATTGGACACATCTCATAATTTTACGATTTATCTATTTTAATTCAAGGCGTATATTTCAAAGATATGAAAACTGTTTGAAAAATAAACATTTTCTTCGTGGTCTCAACAAAAGAGTTAAGTTAATTCAATTTTACTATTCTAATGAGAAGATAAAAAAGCTAAGAAAAGTTTATATGTATGCACATAATGCACAACTAATCTTGATATTATGTTTCAAAGTTTTTATTTAGTATTGAACAAGATTATTTTGCCGATATGTCAAACTAAAAGGCGAAACTTTCTCGAATTTACTATGATTATATGCTGCCAACGGAAATTGAATGTTAGATTAAAAAAATGTTCACAAGCACCAACATCTCCAATACTAAAATGTATCAAAATTAATTCAAACGATACAATGTAAATGATAGAAAGTATTGCGTAATAGTCTTTGGGATGATAAAATAATTTTTTATGCTTTTAACTGCGGTATGTCACTTCAGGCGATATGAAAAGAAACAATATATAATATTCTATATAAGAGACCAGAGAAACTGAGACTGTTGGAGTGTATTTCGGGCGCCATTATCGAAGAGGCACGGTAAATTCGATTCAACGCCGAACTCCCAGAAAAATATCAACAAGAAAACTAAGGCAAAGCACAACTCAATCAAGCAGACGCTAATTCTCGTACAAATAAACACAGTGGAAATTCTGTGCAACTGCTCCATACACATGATTTATTCGATATGTGTAGATGCTTCAGCACAGACATCTATATGGTTTTTATATCGTAAAGTATAATGTCTTGTACTTCAATTAATTTGAAAACTTTTCCTTAATATGCTTCAGGATTACTTTACAACATTGTCAAAGAGGAACGCAAATGCATGGTTTCATACTTACTAATGTAGGAATGGTTAATTCAACTCCAAAAATAACAGATGAAAGGTTAAAATTAGAAAAGTAATTAGCTACATTAAGATAGAGTTTCACCATATGTCTTCATATTTGTGATCCAAGTTTCTCAAAAAAGGATTTATGAACCGTGTAGCAAATAAATGCGTGCAAATATTTACGGGCTTAAAAGAAAAGCCAAACAATTCCCTTGCAAAATAACTCCTTAGAAATATGTTCATTCATAAACAATAAAAATGTTTTCTCCCACTCTATCGATCTATCTCTCGTTATATCCATCTATCTACGCGCGCGCACATACATACACAGATATATATATATATATATATATATGTATATATATATGTGTGTGTGTGTGAGTGAGTGTGCGCGCGCGGGCATGTGTGTGGAAAAATGGCGTAATAGAAACATAAGATCTTTACGGCTTCTCTTCGAATTTTCGGATTATAATCATGTAAAAACGCACTGTATTATCTTGATTGTTGCAAGTTCTTCTGGGGAGATTAGGGCAAAATAGATTCACTAATTGATATAATAATGAAATGTTTTATTTTGCGCTACGAAACAGATACTGGTAAGAATTAAAAATATTCGAGATACTGTTCATTTAGCTAGATAGAAGTAAATAGAGACATTTTCAGTCGATATTGCTCATACAAAATTTAAGTATGTTTAATTATAACTAACTGACAGAGACATGTTTAAATATGTGGCGATATATATATATATATATATATATATATATATATATATATATATATATATATATACCAGACTACCCGTGACCCGTTTGGTCAGTATATTATATTAGCTATGGAATTCATGTATAAGCGTGACACTTGTGACGTAAAGAAAATAGTTTGTTTTGATTACATAAGATGAACATTTATATGAAAGTATATTCAAATGAAAAAAAGAATATAGATAGATTTCTATTAGTCGTTCTGTTGATTATTTTTGAAAAAAAATCACAGTTACTGAATTATAATTGGTTGTTCATACTTATAGGTAACTGAACTGATAGCACATCTGCTTTTTTTTTAAATCGTTCATTACTGTATTACGTGTGAGTAATTTTAAACCCCACTCTTCCCATATTAAATAATAATTTCGAAATAAGAACGTTCATATTTCAGCGTCCCAATTATTTTTTTCGCGTTTAAATTGTTAATACTTTCTGCTTTTTTACCATCGTTAATTTCAGTATTATGTTTGTTATTTTAAATCCCACTCTTCTCATGTTAAATAATAATTTCGAAATAATAACGTAAATATTTCAGTACGCAGGTCATGCGCGCATGCGCAACCGGATGTCGTAAACCGGAAAGTGGGTTACATACATCGTTAGAAGGTGATTTATATATATATATATATATATATATATATTCCTTGGTAAAAGGGCATATCATACAATGTTCGCAGTTATGTTTTCTTATTCTTAATTGAACAGAATAATAAATGTATATATATGAATATATATATGTATATATATGTATATATATATATGTATATATATATAGTAAGTTATAATGTATATATATGATCATAATATACTTTCGTATATTAATATATATGACCATATACTTTTGTATATTAATTTTATGTGCATAAATAAAGGAGCTATATATATATATATATATATATATATATATATATATATATATATATATATTATATCAGAATGACAAGAATATTGATGTATGTTTTACTTTAAGATCAAATGATTATATCTGGGATCAAGAAAAAATTAATTGATCGAAACCAACACCCTTTTGTCAACGCAAAACAAGTGTATGCCAGTAACGTAAAAATATTGTGTTCTGGTGACGATGCATTCGCTAAAGGCATTTTTGATATCATTTACGTTTTTGAACCATTTATCACCAAGGTAGTTTTAGTAATGCTTGAACACGTGATAGTGTTTGGGTTGAAGACTTGAGAGTATGGCAGATGAGACAAACTCCGTAGTATAATTCGTCTAACTTTTGCAAGGACAGATTTGAAACGCACGATCCGACATTGTTGTGAAGGAGCATTAGACTTTTCCTGTTTTATAATGCTAGGTATTGCTATCGAAATTTCTGATTTATTTAATCGGATTGTTTACAGTAGTTCGCCTCCGTAATCTTTTCAATTTGCGCATAAACAACTGTAATGTATGAGACTAGTCAAAGAGCCCCAAACAATCAGAATCGCGTTCTCTGGCTCTGCCATATTTCGTGGATATTCATCGCCGCTTGACAAGTGATCTGAGCGTGGATTGCTTTCGTAAAGAGTTTACTTTACATCGCAAGTCATGTGTGATTGTGCGGATTAGCTTTTTTCATATCATAGCCGACGTTCTGAAATGAAGAAATAATTGTTTTAAAACGATTGTACTTTTGACGATTAAATTGAGCGAAAACAAAACTTTTTTTAAATGATATATAAAGTAAAATATTCTAACGAATAATAACTAAAAATGCATCATTTGAATTAAAATGAAAAGTTTCCTAAGCGCTTATCTCTTAACCTACAATATATATATATATATATATGTATGTATATATATATATATATATATATATATATATATATATATATATATATATATAATTTTGTGTGTATGTGTGTATATAAATTATCATCTGGAATTAAAAAAATATAGATACATGAATTTATTTTTCTGTTTTATTTAGCAAAAACGTCAGTCGAAACAGCGGTAATATGTTTTTATTATATATATATACATATATATACATATATATACATATATATACATATATATATATATATATATATACCTATAAAATAACGTGATGTGTAAATTGTCAACGATTACCTGATTATAGTATAGATTAAAAATATACCTGCTTATAAACAGCATAAATTAAAATAAGTAAAAATGGCGAAGGGGAAATTTCGGTTATAATTTTATTACATTTTCAATATATATTTTTGCAATAAGGGTGTCGAAAACGAGGACAAATGTAAAGAGCTTCTATGTATTTGTGCTTGGAGCAAATTGCTCATCATCTGAAGTGATGAAAAAGCTTGTATTATAAAAATATAATAGTCAAAAGACAACGTCGACAGTAGAATCATAAATGGAATGAAGGATTCTATTATGGAAACAAGTGAAAGAAGAGCAAACAACAAAAAATAGAAAACAAATCAATGAAATGTTAATAGTATTTTTCCAAATTGTTTAAACTTTAGAAAAATATTAGCTTCAGGAAATATAAACGGTTTTAAAATCGTTTTTTTTTTTTTTGCAAAACTCTGTAGACAGGTATCATATATTATAGAATATAAATCTCTATAAGGCAAAATTATTAGTAAAACATTAAGTACAAGAAAAACTTTGGATTAAGAATAAGAAATATAAAAGAATGCAAAGGTGTAAAAAACACTAATTGCTGGAATACAATATTACGAGGAAACTGTGTACTTTATAATATGAAATGACAGGAATGATATTCAATAATACTACATGTATATTAATCTAGAAACTTGTTCTTTCATTCTATAAATGATCTGATGTGCCTTTGAAGAAGTAGCGTGAAGTAGTAATCTGGTTGAGGGTCTTGCATTAAAAATTCTTACGGAGTAATTGTATATCTGTACTCCTTTTGCAGAAATTTATTTACACATGCATCACATAGTATTCTCCAAAGTGGAGTATTAATCAAAACTAAATGTGAATGAAATAGATATTTATTATATAGGAGCAATAACAAAACAATAAAGAAATTGTTAAAAAAATTGAAAATGTAAGTAAGTATAGGAAAAAAATCAATATTAATAAAGGTCTGATATATATCAAAAGCGAAATGAACGAGCACCAGGCTGTCTCTTACAATAGAATGAAAATGAAGTGAAAAAAAAACGTTTAAAATTAAACAATTCAAAATTATATATATATATATATATATATATATATATATATATATATATATATATATATATATATATATATATATATATATGCAACTCGTGTGTGCGTTCCTTCTTCATAGACTCTGGAGCCGCCTAAGAGTTTTTTTCTGTAAAATTTATAGAACTCAGTGTATTAAGCCTGGAAGTTATCTTAGTTAATATTGTTCTCAGAATACCACCGAGATATACCGTTAATCGATAATAGAAACCGTTAATTTAAATGTATCTATCATCGGTAAAGCTATGTTTCTCAAAGCTTAATTTCGATGCTTAGAAACAATGAGAGATCAACGGATCGTAAGATTTCTACTGTGTGTAAGTTGATAGACTGTTTTTTTAATTTTGTTTTTTCTCATGACGTGGTCTGTAGGTTCAAACTCCGCATGTAAATTTATTAATTTGTTTCATTTACTGCAAAGAACATTATAAGACTTGAAAAGTTACGCTATTTTTGTCTCCATGACGTGGTCTGCAGGGTCAAATCCCCGACGTAAATGTATTAATGTTTTTTATCGTTAACTTGAAAGAAGTGTATATATAATAATTTTATAAAAAAAAAACAGCAGGTTCTCTAGATTGCAATGTAGAACGTCATATATTTTGGACTAATTGACTGCGTTGCGGCACGTGCATATCCATACTGGTCGATTGAACGGATTTCGATGACAATAAATATATAGGAGTGTGAAATATTCGTTGATCATCATTCAGTACCGGACAACGCCGGGCTCCCTGGTATGTATGTATATATGTATATATATATATATATATATATATATATATGTGTGTGTGTGTGTGTGTGTGTGTGTTTAAGTGTGCTTATTTATCTAATTAATGATTGTTGCTGTTGAATACAGGACTTAAGACGGAATTACGAAGCCTCCTTGTTTTTCATTTACAAGAATAGCAGACTCTTGTTTCGAATTGGTTCAATTACATGGGAAAATCAAATCGGAAAAGTGATAAGAGAAAGCAAATTTATGAAAAAAAGGCTATTATTCTCAATCTTTCAAAATAATATCTTGTTTATCACAAAATGAGATTATATTTGATAAGGATTCGGATTATTATAATGAAACTTTAATTAGATTAGAGTATCAAGGAAGTATAAAATACATAAAGGAGGCGTGAAATATTCATGGAAGAACAAACTACACAATATTCTATAACATGGCAAGGAAAGCAAAATTGGCATCAAGAATAAAGTACAGTATGTAAATAATAATAATAATAATAATAATAATAATAATAATAATAATAATAATAATAATAATAATAATAATAGGAATAAAAAGAATGCTATTGAAAATAATGAAAAAGAATATAATCGTATAGATGCTTTTAAAAATAAAATTAATCGATGCTAAAAACAAGTCTGGTTTAAACACTAAATAGTGAACATGCACAAAAAATATCCCATATAGATTTTACAAAATAATTTGTCAGAACGTCTCCCCGAAACATACATTTAGTAAAATAATTAATAAGACACATTTAAACTGTCATTCTCAACCGTGGCCTTATGTAATATATGTAGCACTATAATAGACTCTACTAATCAAAAAATATTAAAATAGTGTATGTATTGAATTTAATCATGTAGAACTAAATTAAAAGAAAATTTAAGAGTAGAATATTATCAAATGTTCATTTGATTGCCACATGTCTTTAATTGTATACAAATGTGGAGTTTAGGTGGATAATAGTAAAAAAGTTTTAGCTGGGGGAAATGAATGTTTTCAGGAGAGATACTGAAACCACGTTGCATTATTTAAAATTGGCAAGTAAATCCACCGAATCAAGATAAGGATAATTCTAGAAGGAGTAATTATCAAAAATATATAGTATACAAAAATTATTTGTGTGATAGTGTTAGGGAACTACATAAGATTAGAAACTTATTCGAATTAAAGTGGTCAATAGTAGATAAAGCAAGAAAGTACAAACCGAGTAAATCAAAAAGACGTATTTTATGTTTGCTTGAAGCATCCCACGCAGTGAATTTCTAAAGAAGAAATTTTAAACATGAATATATATGTAATACAAAGCTGTTTTCATAGAAATAAATTAATTTATCTCGCCTTATAATTGATGAAAATAAATTTCACAAAAGAAAAATCTCAGATGTTTTGACAGCGTTGAAAAAGAATGTAAAATTCGATAATAGGTTTTATAAAATGATACAATAAATAAATTATTAAATCATAAACAAATAAAATAGAAACTAAAACAATTATAATCTAAATATGGACAACAGAAGTAATGTTTATTTTAAAAATCGAAACGTGTAATAAAATAACACCCGAGTAATTTAACTAACACAAGAATCCGAAAAAAATCTAACATTAACTGAAAGATATAAACATAACCAGATTAGGATGGATTGAAATAAATATAATCAAAATATGAAGTTGACGAAACATACGAAAAGTAATTTAACTGAGATTATTATAAAGATAATAATTATGAACTATATGTTTAAATTAAACAAAACTGATTAATCACTAATAATGTTAAAATAATTATTAAGAATGAATTGGATTTTGATAAATTGATAAATTCATTAATATTAATTGAATTGAGTAATCTTCCTCATGACGTATAGTATTGAAAAATAGCATAAAAATTAAATAAAATACTTAGATAACGATCATAATTAAAAAGGTACATTTAAAATGTAAATCTTTGACATAATACTTATGGGATGAAGAATAATTTAATTAACTATAAAAATAAACTTTTTAATTGCATCTACTTCTTAGGAAATTACATGTGAAGCGATAATTTATTGTTAGATCGTAACATATAAACAAATTGAGTACGAAACTATTGTCGGGTGAAAGTAAAATAATAAAATATCTAAGTAGAAACCAGAATATTAAAGTGGAGATTAATATTTGGGAATGAGTCAATTAATTAAATTAATTCAGGAAGAAAAAATATTACTAAAATAAAAAATATACGAAATATTAAATTAATATTAAAATAAGTATTTTTGAATATCCTGTAAAATGTGGGAAGACGAAAATGAGGCGACTACGAAATTTAAAGGCTATCGAGAAATAAAAAGAAAAGAAATATGAAAATACAGTGTGAGATGGAAGTCAATGCAACTCCATGTACGCTTGAAATAGAGGGTATAAATGTATTCATATATGTATAATTAGCGTATTTTGCCGATGGAAGAGTTGCTATTTTTGAATTCTTTTAAATTATATAATATTTACAATTTTCCAAATGCTTATGAAACAACAGTAATGTATAAAAAAAAACAAAATATGATGTTCTCATTATATATTTTGTTGTCTTGATTTTTGCGAAAATATTATATACATATATATATATATATGTATATATATACACACATATGTAATTATATATATGTAGGTATATATATATACAGTAATTTATAAAATATATATGGCGATTTAGCTACACTGAATATTCGGCGTTTCATCCACTCTAGAAGTCGTCAGGCTTATGCACGAATTCTGTGGTTGTTTGTCGTTTTTATATGGTCCTCTTCTGTTGAGGATTTTAATTAGTCAATCAGCTTTCTAGTATCCACCGCGCCCCTTCCTATCAGCCAATGGGCATGCATTTTATCGAACAAAGTATCTGTTTTATAAATAGGTTAGTGGTTTAAGGCAGACCTTTTCCTTTATATAGGTATATATATATATATATATATATATATATATATATATATATATATAAATATACATATGTGCACATACATATATGCACATATATATACATATATATACATACATACATATATAATATACATATATATACATACATACATACATATATGATATATATATAGAGAGAGATAGATAGATAGATAGATAGATAGGTATTTATAAACCTTAACTTGAAGTATTAGAAAAACAAAATAATGCGTCATTATTACGTAGTTGTTCATATTTATGTGCATGTAAGAACACAGAATCAAATATAAATTTTGGTTTAATTATTTACAGAGTTAATTTGTTTTTTTAAATTATTTTTAAAGTGCCATCGTACTTTATATACATTTTTAAATACCCTCGTGCATACAAATACACCAGCGAAATATCTAATATTTGAAATAAAGGTAAAATTCTTAGTAGAATTCTTATTTTTATTTCTATGTGTACTTTAATTAAAATCAATATAATAAAAAGGAGTATAATTTCATCTACTTCTTTTAAATTATTCACTTTTTAATGATTTATCATCTATAGGTATATTTATTCAGAAGATGTAATACAATATGGAAAAAAAATTATATAATTTTCTTATTTCAATTGAAACAATTAACTAAAACATGTGTATATGAACTAGAATAGCTCTCAATATAAACAAAGCGTTGGGTCCAGGAATAAGTACTGAAAACACAGCACAAACGTGGTGTGAGAAATTTCGTGTAGGCGGCCACAGTCTAGAATTTCATGAGCGTATTGGTGTGTCATCAGCTGTAAACAGAGATAAATTAGGATACTTTTTGTTGAATAGGGGACACATATTGAAGGAGAGAGGGCGGACATACACACATACACACACATACACACACACACACATATATATATATATATATATATATATATATATCTATGTATATAACAATAGTGAGGGGAGATACATTTATACAGTTCTGGGATTTTTCCTATAACATATATTAGCGAGGAGCAGAGAGGGTGAGGTATGCATATTTTATAGAAAAGGAAAGATAATATTCTTGGAAGTGTTACGCAATGTTAATAATGAGGTGTTTAACACATTACCTTTTGATTTGTGGAATGACGACACGAAGGCAACAGGAAAAAAATTCGATGATGATTTTTTATTTCATTAGATCGGTCGAATGATGATGACGTTAGGAATTCACATTTGTCCTACAGAATTTAATCTTTCTACCCTTCGCTTACAAAGGGGCAGCTGATCACTGACTGGCACTCCTGAACTCTACTGGCTAGCAGACTCAACTGTCCTGCCTCCACTTCGCGATCTGACTAACTCTCGCTCCTATATTGAGAGTCCCCTTTTTGCTATGACGTCATAAGTGTGGTTCCAAAACGGGACCAACTCAGTGCTAAGCACGCGTTTTCCAAACACATTTTTGACAGCAAAGAATTCTAAAAAAAAACTATTTTTGACTTAACCTATTTTATTACAATATAGTTTTACCACTTACTTGGGACGCGTTCAAGTACTTCTGTTTCAGAACTTGCTGCTTAATTACACGTAGCGTATAGGACGACTTTCAACCACTTAAAAGGGAATAGACAGACAAATAAATCATAAATAAATGCCACACAAATTGGACGCCAAGCAAAAGAAACGTTGTTATGAAGTATCATCTTCCCTTCTTTCACGAAACAAGAATGAACTGCTCGTTTACTGGTTTGTGACTGGCGATTAAAAGTGGGTTATAAGGCTTCATTTTTGCTCTGAACAGAAACAATAATTTCGAAAACTCCTTTATAATATCCAATATCTAAATGATTATTTCACATGCATGCCTTTACTGCTAATGCGGAGATAATGGGTTTAATTTAAGTTTCAAATGAAAAAGCTAAATTCCATAGTGAAATTGATCTTTAAACAGAAACATTTATTTTGAACGCGCTCCAAATTGTAATGTTGGCATGTGTGGTAAAAACACCTCAATTCTACCTGTGATGTAAGGTTGTATGAGGTTTTTACTTTATGCAAAATTGGATGTTCTTTTTATCGGTTAAATTCGATTATCGATTATTATTTATATTATTGAAAATATGTCGGTACAAAATCTATCGAAGACTAATAAAAAAAATACTTTCATGTGATATATCATAAAAATCGGACCAGCCATTTTCGAGTATATAGAAAACGCACTCGCACACCAATAGACACACACACATACACACTTCCTTATATATATATATATATATATATATATATATATATATATATATATATATTTAACGTATGCATTCAGATGATAATGAATATTTATGGGTCTGATTTGGTCAGTTATTTACAAGTAAATTTATTCGGGATATGTTTAATACAAAATTAAAGTTCGTCGGTTACGGAAAAATGAAAGGCTTCTCTATTTTTCTGCCTCCATATTGAAAATCATGCCCCATATTTACACCCTTTTCAAATAATACTGCAAAGATGGATGACCACTATTATAAAATGCTTCGTAATTATACTAATACGTTATACAAATATACTCGATCCAAACAGGATTACCTCTTTACTACAATTCATTTTGAGGCATACCAAAAAGTACAAATACATTCTTTCAAATTCCTCTTCAGATTATTTCCAACCACATTGAACAGTACCTAAATTCATCAGCACTTATCCTACAAAAGGTAAAGAACTTTTCCTACCAACTATCTGTACATCACTTGCAAATGATTTCCTCACCAGACGACCGAAGCAACAAAATTGACGCTGGCCAACGATACACTATATACAACGCCGTATGCTATGTTGAACATATATAATTGATTTTAAAATATCAACTTTTTACCAATTATCATAAAATTTGTACAATAGAATAGTAGTATAATCTATAAAAGCCTGTAATATGTCTTATAGATTCGTCTTGTAGAATAGAAATACGCATTTAAATATTCAATTTGGGTACCAGTATAGCTTCGTCTAGCTATACACTTACTATTTTTTTTAATGTGTATCGATAATCATATAAAAAACGTTTTCTATTTCGTCAAATAGAAAATAAACTTTGTCGTGAGATTGCATTCTATAGCAAATGATCTAATTTGGATATTTTTAAGACATTTATTTTAAGTAATTCCTTAATCTCGTTTTTTTGGTTTTGAAATGATCTGTTTAATATTAAATGAAATTATATTCATATGTATATATATATATATATATATATATATATGTGTGTGTGTGTGTGTATGTGTGTGTGTGTGTGTTTAAAAAAGGTTGACGACTGCCAAACCTCCCCGTTAGGATTTGATCTACAGATATTAAATTAAACGTATATAATATTCGCACCCATGGGAAAATTTGCATGCGTGTTTTTTTCTAGCCGATAGAATCGATGCAAAAGTGTAAAAAAAAAACATCAGCCTATGACATCAGCAAGTTTTTCCATTTTTTACTGTCGACACAATCAATCAACCGAGGATCATATCACACGTCATAAAAACATATAAGATAGCAATGAATATATAGCTGAGAATCCAAACAAGGAAACATATATGATGTTGTCATATCCCTAGTTATATATTTACCAATATAATTTCAATAGAATAATCGTATGACTTCATCTTTAAATCGTGACAGAAATGCTACCAGCAATATCGTTTTCGATCAACGACAGCACTTTAAAGAAAGAGGTTGATCCCTAAATAACACTTGCATATAATGTAATGCAAAGGCATGAATTCCGATTCTGTTGAGCCGGAATGAAAATGAAGATTCAGTCCGGAATTCTCACAGCTTAATCACCACAGTAACAAACGGATTTGTTCGGGGCCACATGTTAGACAACACGATTCAATGCACGTTTCTAAAAGATTATCGATTCGTTTTCTCGTATTTTCCATTGATCCCTGAGCTTTTCTTCGACTGGAATGGAATTGGAAGTGTTTCAGGATCCTTCCATTTTCCCGGGGGAAATATGCTAACATATGTGAAATCCGATTCTTGGATTTTCTGAATATGTCTCTAAATGTGTTCTTATGAGAAATCATAGTATGAAAGATTAAATTAACTTTTTGTAAAATCGAATTGATCGGCAGATGCCCCTTTCATCTGATTATGCACGAGGCCTATTACTGAAGTAGATAATGTTTGTTATTTTGAAATTCTTATGTCTATTTCTGTTTACCATGCTATGACGTACGTAAACATTAATTAAGTTTTATAAGGTTTCATGTAGTAATGTTGTTTTTTTTTGTGTTTTTTTTAATTACATTTTCACCCCAAACAAGGAACATTGCCACTTTGGTGTAGGGGGCTACTATCAGGGGCAACAACTACTGGGGTACTATGTAGGGATTTGGGCAGCAAGGTGTCGGTTCACGTTACACTTGGACTTCTGCACGTCAGTACTGTTGGGGAAGCAGGGACCTGGAATGGAATTCCAGAGTCTAGCGGTTCTGGGGAAGAAACTATTGGAGTAAAAAGATCTTTTACATCTAGGGATCTCTACAGTGTGGGGTGGGATTTAGCAGCCTGTCGGGTTTGTCGAGGGTGCACACGTCGTGGGGGCACAAGTGATTGCAGTTCGTCAGAGCACTCACCACTAAAATACTTGTAGAAAAGGCAGAGGGATGCAACATTTCGTCGATGGGACAGAGTTTGAAGCTTAGATGCCAGTTCAGGGCCTATCAGGTTTGCGACTCTCTTTGGAACCTTGTCAAGGAGCGAGAGACTAGTAGCAGATGCACCAGCCTAGATGAGGCAGCAATACTCCATACATGGGCGAATGGTGGCCTTATAGAGGTACAGGATTCTTTCGGGTGTTAGTAGTTTTCTAGCACGGTAGAAAGAGCCCACCTTTCTTGCAGCGGCCCTGGCAATGCCTTCAATGTAATTGTTCCAACTCATGTTTCCTGTGAACGTTAGGCCAAGGAGTTTGAAAGATGGACTCTCAGATAAAGAGTCGTTGGCCATTGCTATGGGTGGTAGAGAGGGTTTCTTGTAATTATTGAATGAAACTAGTTTAGTCTTGGCAGCATTGAACGCGACCAACCACTTTTGTTCCCACTCCACTAGAGATTGGAGGTAATCCTCTAGTGTTTCTGCCATTTCTTTAGAAATGTGTTCATTCGTCTTCCTGTCGTGCCTGCCATAGAGTGTAGTGTCATCAGCATATATACCCATCTCAGAGGCAATGTTGTCGGGGAGGTCATTTATGAATATCAGGAACAATAGAGGTCCAAGGATAGAACCCTGGGGCACCCCCGCATTTATACCATATTGTTTAGATGTACGACCGTCGAGGACAACCTGGATTTTTCTCTTATCTAAGAAGGATTTAATTATGTTAAGTATTCTATCAGTGATACCGCATGATCTGATTTTACTGAGGAGACCCTCATGTCATACCCTGTCAAAAGCCTTAGATATATCTAGAGCTACCGCTCTGCCCTCCCCCGCGTGGTCCATACACATCTAAGAGAAAATCACGTAATTACATACAATTGCTATATAAACTTTTACAATTACTACAAATAATATTTTATGTAATAATTACTCGCTAGATATATTTAATAAATGCATTTCTGAAGTTACTTGCCCCCAGAATGTCGAGTAAGATGTACCGTCGGCTATAAATGTAAGAGAAACATCAGTTTCCTAACAGGAACATTCTAAATTGTTATAACGATAAGCCTTCTATTCTAAATGAGTACTGCTTTAATGACCGAGACTAGAAGGGACTACTTGTATAAGCTGAACGTATACTACACTTTGTAAAGATAATATTTTGTACTTTCACTAATAATCTTTTACAGCTCCTATGACATTTGCAGAAGTATCGTTGTTGATCGCTACGATTGATCGGTGATTTGGATGTTCTGAAATAGAAACCTGTTTGTATAGCTGTTAGTTTCTTTAGTTTAAATAAAAATAGTATATTAAGAAGACCCCATTCATGTTCATCCTTTGTGGCATTTTTATTTATTCACACGGATGTATACATAAATACACATATGCACACACAAAAACACGCATACTAATATATATGTATATATATATATACGTATTTAATTATATAAAGGTCGCTTTTGTGTGTGTGTGTGTGAGAGAGAGAGAGAGAGAGAGAGACAGTTCGTTCTTCATAGGACACGAAACATCTGAGTGTGTATTTTGCTAATTTCATTTCACAGAAAGCAATGTACATGTCTGGCAGCATTATTAGGTATGTTTTGAACAGAAATTCATCCGAGAAGTATAAAAGTCCCAAAAATAAATTTTTGAGAATAGTCTTTTTTTTTCTTTTAGATAAAAACAATTTTACAGGGAAATATTTTACGTTACACCGAACAGGGAAGATTATTCTCCCCAAATCAAGAGAGATTCAATTGTCACCCAGAGATAAAGCTTACTGGGAGAGTATTCAACTACGAATGTCCACATGTTTAACTCCATGTATATCTTTCCATTTTATTAGATTTTTTTCTTATTAATGCATTCAAATTACGATGAAGTGATGTATAATTTAGAATCGCCAAACCTCATGTTTTCGTAAGTATTTTACGCACAAAAAATGTTATATATATATATATATATATCGATTTACACCCCAAACAAGGCACAGTAGAACTTTGGGCTACTATCGGGGACATAAACTGTCAAGATACTATGTAAGAAAGGGGACAGAAGATGTATGTTCACATTCCACTTGGATTTTTTAATGTTAGTACAGTTGGGAAAGCAGGAAACTGGAAAGTGAGTTCAAGAGTCCAGAACTTCTGGGGAACAAAGTATTAGAGTAGAAGGCCTTCTTACATCTAAGCATCTCTACTGTGTAGGGTGTGGAATTTTTCTGGTTGTCGGGTGTGTAAATGGTATTTACGTCGAAGGGTCACAAGAGATTGAAGTTCCTCAGAAAATCCACCATTAATATACTTGTACCACAGGCAGAGAGACAGAGGTTGGAGCTTGCATGACAGTTCGGCATCTATCTAGTTGTAGATTTTCGTTTGAACATTTTCCAGGAGCGAGAGACTAGTAAAGGCACCGGCTTCAATATGACAACAATGCTCTATACATTAACAATTTGTGGCCTTATAGAGGTACAGGGTACTTTAATGCGTAAGTAACTTTCTACCACGATAGAGAAAGCCGATATTTCTACCAGCGGCCCTGACAATACTCTCAACGTATCTCTTTCAACTTATGTTCCCATTTAACGTTTAGTCGAGGACTTTGAAAGGTGACGTATTTTTAGATGTAGCGATGGTGGTTGAGAAAGGTTCTTGTAAATATTGAAGGAAACAAGCTTAGTCTCAGCAGCATTGATTGTGACCATTCATTTCCCCCCTTTACAAAAGAGATTGACAGTGTTTCTATATTGTTTCAGCTGTTTTTAAATATAACTTTGTTCATTTGTTTTTTCCCTTGTGTCTGTTTTAGAGCGGAGTGTCATTAGCAAATATACCCATTTCATGAACAATTTTATCAGACTGGTCATTTATAGAGTATTAGGAATAACAAAGGTCCAAGGATAGACGCCTGAGGCACTTACCTATTTATATCATATTGCTTTGATTAACAATTATCGAGGACAGCCTGGGTTCTTCTCCTATTTTAGAATGTTTTAATTATGATTAGTATTCGTATAGTGAGGCTTCATGATCTGATTTTCCTGTGAAGACCATCGTGCCATACCCTGTTAAAAGCCTTAGATATATCTGAAGCTTCCGCTCTTCCTTCCCCTGCTGTGTCCAGTGTATGGTATATACGTTCAAAGATTACAGTAAGGATATCTGCTTTAGAACGGGCTTGACCAAATCCATATTGTTTGTCAGTCAAAATTTTAGCGCTGTGAGTTGGAATAGAGCTCGATTGATCATGAACGCAAGTATTTTGGCGAAAAGCGGGAGGGGGTTAATGGGGGAAAAATTTCATTGGTAAGTTCTTTGGAAACATTCTTGTTAACTTGTATCATAAAAGCAGTTTTACAGCAGTCAGGAAAGCAAGATTCATGAAGATATGTGTATAGTTTTGGGCGTATAAAAGAAAACATACATTACCTTAATAAAACACACTTTTTGCAAAGGCATCACTACATATCAAAGCTAGGAGGCAAGTAGAGGATAAGAGTCAATGGGTATACATTAGTCAATGCGAGTATAGCATAGTAAACATAAGAAGTGGAATTTTTGTAAGTTGAATTACTAAGGGCGACGATTCCTCAATAATTGTTTACATTGAACTTGAAGACAATCAGTCAGCTGGAAAGAAAACCAACAAAACAGAGTTCCACAGGCGTGCAGTTCTAAGAAAGAAACTTTTTCATGGAATTTGCATTTAGGTTTAGACAGAGATAAAGAGTGTGGGAAACTAATGAAAGTTTAGCGGGGGGGCTATAGATTGAAGCTCAGACGATCACTTACCATGGAAATAACGATGAAGCAGAGGAAGGCTCGCAACGTTGGAAAGATGATGAATAGAAGAGAAAACATCATCCCACACTAGGCTACGAAGCCTATTCTTTACTCTGTTAAGGCAGGATAAGTCTTCCTAGCAGCTCCTGGCCAGATATGGCAGCAATACACAATCCTTGTACTTACCTTGCATCAGCACGTACATATCTAGTGGATCAATGGAAGGATACCACTATTTTTCCAGCAAACTTGGCAACAGTTTTGATATACGTATTCCATTTTAGAGCAGGAGTAAAGGTCAAGCCCATAAGCTTATCAAAACATGGAACCTCTCCAAGGCGAGAACCATTTATTTCAATTGATGCCAGGTGAGGATCACAGCGCTGATGATGTAAAGATAGAACCTTTGTTTTAGATGTATTAAAAGTAACCAGCCACCTTTTCCCCATTATACAACACGCTTAAGATCAGAGGAGAGAAAATCAGAGAGAAGTTGTCGTTACAGCTATTAATCTTTAGTAATATCACTTATTAACAGACAAATATTAGTGCACTTTTGTAGCATTATATTTTGATCACATAGAGTAATGAAATATATTGCGCTTTAAAGCAATAGTTTCTTAAGTGTTTTTGTTTGATAATGATTTTCAACACAGTCTTCATTATTATAAATGATATGCCCGTAATAGAACATACGTCAATAAAAGCAAATATTGTTCGTAAATCAACACTAATGTAGATTTGTATTTACTTCCAAGATTTACATTGTTATTCGAGATTTAGCCTGAGGTAAATATCTGCATTTAATAGTAGCATCGAATTATTCGTGCTTTAAATTGGAAACCATTCAATATCATTGAAGCGACTGTCGTTTAATCTCTTTCTGATATGAAAAAAACAGCATAATATTGAAAAAAATAATCCGAGCTTACGTGTTACTTTGTTAATACGGCTGAGAAAAAAATAAGAATATGCGATTTTTTTTTGTAGAGATGACATAAAGAAAAGAAAATATACGAGAGAAGAATGGGTCAAAATGTTGCTGACAAAGTCACTGGAATCTTTGCGGTTTATATTAGCCGTTACGCCATCATATAAATAAAAGCGTCGAATGTCGTTCGTAGTGAGATTTGCCACTAAACAGGGTGCACAGTTTCAACCGGTTGACCTATTGATTCAATCGACTTGCATGAGGATGATCTATTAGCAGAAGTGATGTAAAATAATAGACTTGAGTATCAGCATGGAATAAATAGCAGAGCAGGACATGAGGGACATAATCTGAAGACGTTTGAATCACGCGATGTCGCATTATTTATTCCTCTTGTTTTTGTCGCATGTTGATTTATTGCAAATACGAACTCAGACTCATAACCCCGCCCTTGTTTATTAGATAATATGTCTATTTCTTCTCTGTAGTTTTCATTGCTTACATAATATCTTAGATTTTTACTATCTAGATCCGATATACCTATGAACAATTCTGAAGGTTTTATCTTTTTCTAGGAATAATCGGGCGGAAAATGAGAAGTTCATAAGACGAGTGCTCAAATTTTAGTACATGTTAGTAGATCTATCTAAAAGCATCTAACGAAAAGTAAATGATATAATAATGCCCCTATGACACATATAGCTAGGCACAGCATATCAAAAACAGCTGCACGGATAGTAACAAGAAAAATAAAACATACCGCCATTTACTTTTTGTACTGCATACCTATAGAGCTACACAGAAGCGTCTTGTTTCATTCACATAAAAAGGCATAAAGTAAAAAGTAGGCATTTTAGCCTGACAGTTTTGATCGGATTGTAATTCTGAATGCGTAGCTCAATTGTCATAAATATATATTTATAACACACTGCCTAGCTTTACTCATCTATTGAGCACTGTAAGATAAAATACATTTCTACATAAATAATATATATCGTATAACATTTTATATTGACATATAACATAAAAAATAATAATTTTAAATAATTGTAATTTCTATTTTAATTATTATTCACACATCCATTGTGATAAATACTATAACCATACGTGTGTGTTTCATCTTCGCGAATCCTCAGTGTGGATATATCTGATGTAGAGTTCGGAAAAAACAGAGGTAACATTTTAACTGAATTGTACATCCTAGTGAATATCCAGCTACCATAACAGGTATTGACAAACAAGTATATTTGATATTCTATTTTATTATAGACAGACATGTTACAGGTACAGATCGGTTACTAGATAGGACCATCTGCCAATAGCTATGCGGTTATAGTCCATATGTAAGGAATATATAAAAATACTATTAGACTTAATATTTAAAAAGTTAGTATTTATTTTAACTTATTGCTCTCCCTCTCACACACACGCATATATACATGTATATAAGCATTTTTCTTTGCCGGAAATAATGGCATATAAATAAATGCGTCGAATTGGAAAAATATCTCTGTGGGTGTATTTATGTATGTGTGGTATTTTTCATCCTGGAAATTATACAGTCCGAAACAATATAAATAGTGGTTAAGTCGTTAACAAATGGTAAACAAATAAATTCCGAAAAGAATAAAACAAAATCTCGGAATATTTAAGAAAAACTTGACAGTTAAATGTTGATGAAAAGTTTGACTCTGTTTATGTGTTTTTTATTACGTGATTAAAATGGTAACCGTATAAGAAGTTGCTAAGACCTTTTTGTAATAGGTAATGTATATATGTGTATGTGTGTACTAAAATTAAAGGTCCTGATTATGACCTTAAACTATATCCAGTGGTGAGGCCCCAGCTTGCGGGGTTGGGAGAGTGTAGAGCCACCCTTATATTACCATTGCTCCCAGGTCCACTCTGACTCGGAGTGGTAGTACCTGTTAGGGTCCCAACTATGGGTTAAATAGAAACCGACTTGAAAACAACAAATATAACCTATTTAAAAAATGTTCTTCAAAATCTTTGAATTCGGCATTAAATAACCTGAAAAGGGTTGGTATGCCATAAAACAAGCAAATCAACTAAAATTAAAACATGTAAACAATACAAACATATCACATTGTACTTTTACAACATAAACAGTTAAAAAATTTCCCTTACAAAATTTCGAAAGTTTTTGCAAGGCATGAACGCAACCACCAAACAATTTTCCATTTTTTATTCAAACGACTTCCATTGTTATTGCGCTATATTTTGTGACCAAGACCGGACGACTGATTTAAATATCCCAATGAAATATTAAATATAAAAAAACAAGAACACTTGTTTTTTTTTCATTGTTCATACATTCCTACAAACTTTAACTTACTGTTCTTGAAGCATACGTTGAATATCATATATTTTTACATATAGCCTAATATATGCCGTTAGTTAATTAGAATTTACACTCGTGTGTGTTTTCAGAATATGTTTTTTCTTCATTCCTTTGCAAAAAAAACTTTACATCCTGTACGAATAACCTGCTATCATAAAACAATTCTCAAACTAAGTCTGTTGCCATTTAAATCACTTATTATTACCCGACACCTTTAATACGGCCACATGATTTCGCATGGAGACTTCTTAGTGTATGTTCACTAACAATGCTGAGCAAACAATATTAGCGAGAAAATAAACGTATCTCGCATGTCAATGCGACCTTTTGGGATCATGAAGGAATCAGCATTTTTTTTTAATGTTATTAAACTGATAAGCTTGTCATGTTATCACATTCGTTATAGCAGTTTTATCAGCAAATAAAAGCAATGGAAATTGTGTTCGCGCCTTTATCGTTGCATTCACTTAATAACTCTTTTCAGCATCACAAGATTACGATGAAAATAAACACATTTCAATATAATGACTCCAACTTAAATGATGTTTCGTAGTATAATATGAAAAATGAAAAAAACCCATATCATCTGCTATAATCATGCAAAAATTAGTTAATGCAAAAACATTAACATAAAGAAATAGCATACGAAATTGTGTCCATAAATTTGAGGTCTCTCGTATAAACACATATTTAAAATTTTCCCGTAATAAGTTGATGAATGCGATATGAATAGATTAACCGGCGAACACAGATTGTATACATGTACGTGCAAACATTTACATATGCAATTTCGAGTGTACGACTGACAGAGCTACTGGGCGACAATTTACAGACACTTGATAATATCTGGATTTGTTGCCGTGTTCGAACCCCCACGTCCAACGATAATCGTAACTTCCTGCACTGATGACTCCAAAGGATGAAACACTGGTATATATGTTATTAAAATAATTATATATATATATATATATATATATATATATATATATATATATATGGGGGCGGGTATTTGTGTGTGTGTTTGTGTGTGTGTTTGTGTGTGTGTGGTGTGGGTTTGTGGGCGTGTGTATGTGTGTATGTGTGTGTATTATAAATAAGTTCTTCAATACATACATATATTAGTGTTTCGTAATCATACAATCATATAGAGGATGACAGTCAAGGCTGATCGAACTATGCGAACCTCGCCATGGAAGACACCTTTATTTGCAAGGAAAATAACCCAGGATTGATTGCCATGACATTAACGAAAATTCTAGCATTAATACAGTTTAACGTTTTATAAAGACGATTTTAGAGAGATCAAGTAACAGGAAATCACGGTCTCGCACACAAGGCAAGCAGACCAACTTTTACAATTTCCCAGGCATTGCTCAATTCGAAAAATGTTCAATTCTTTATAAGGAGTGACA
Organism: Euprymna scolopes; assembly: GCF_053919585.1. Classification (NCBI taxonomy): domain Eukaryota; kingdom Metazoa; phylum Mollusca; class Cephalopoda; order Sepiida; family Sepiolidae; genus Euprymna; species Euprymna scolopes. The sequence continues at coordinate 57,564,294 of NC_136487.1, forward strand.
ATAATTATAAATTATAAATAATTAGTTTAATCATTTCACCCATTATTTTTCTGCTTACGCAATCAGTACAAGTTATGACAATCAACGCTGGTCAAAGTATACGAACCCCACAACGAAGCTTCCGCTAATTGTTCGTGTGTGTGGGTGTGTGTGTGTGTGTGTGTGTGTGTGTGTGTGTGTGTGTGTGTGTGTGTAGTTATGCATGTATGCTATTTGTCATAATGGTAATCATACAGTCTGGAACAATATCAAAAAGGCGAAAAGACACTTCAAGAGGTATATTATTGATACATGGTAGAGAAAGGGACGGTCCCGAGAAATGCTTGAAATACGGAAAGAGAGATCGTTTTTACAAATATATTTTGCCGCATATAAAAAATATAATTTCATATTGACGTGAACGAGTAAAATAGACTCAGAGAAGAACAGATATATGTAGAGATATATCACATCTACAAAAATCTGTCACTGCAAGAAGAAAAATTATTTTAAAATATACAAGTTACAGACCAGAGTACGCACACAATGGAAGATATATATTAAAAACTAACCTTACATATATATGTAGACGTATCTAAAAAAATTACATCTCATGATAAGCATGAAAGATAAACCAACTAAAAGTCAAACCGACTTGACTTTTTAAGAGAAACATATCGCATCATAATTACTTGGTATAAGTAAAAATACATTTTCGCCATGATGAACCAAAGAGATTTCATTACATTGTAGACGTTATCTTACGTTGTTTCCAAGTAAACAAATGTTGTTCTACATGGTCATTAAACACACAGGTGGCTAGTTGACATTATATTTTCTTTACAGACCCCCTCCATCCTGCTTTCATTTAATCTCGGAATTACTCAATATGTCACTAGCTTACTTTCGGAAGACCTCCCCCTGCGCTTTACTTTTATATAGCAATTTCTTAAAACGTCCTAGCTAAAGTTCAGAATGCGATCACGCTTTTCTTTTAACGGTTAATTAAAAAAATGTCTTTGGAACGCTGATGTTTTTAAAGCTAATTTTCCTTTCAACAGTTTGCATTTTGGAAACGGACTCTTTTCGAGATAAGTCGCTGCTATATTAATTTTACTTTTTATCCTTAGATTCAAATGTTAATAACTACATTTTATTTCAGTAGTTAATTTATATTTTTATTATGTGATTGTTTTATTTAATAATAGAGTTTATTGTCCATAAATGTTGTTTATTATATCTATCAAGTTGTTTGCATAAATATATAAGGCAATTGTATTCATTTTCAGTTCGTGAGAGGGGAATCTACCACCATACTGTCCCTTAAACACGAAAATTGGACTTTTATTTGCACTACTTAATAATTTATTTTAAATGGAGTATAGCGAACGCATTGTGGATGCGTTATCGGCAGCTCCCGTTACAATCGCTTCCCTTTATTTGTCCCTCAATCCTCATTTTTTAATCAGTGATTTTCTAACAAAGGGAGAAAAGGCTGTATTGGCAGTATTTTACGCGAACAGTCGCAGTATTGGCAGTCGCCAGAGATGTCGGAACTTTTCTGTGTCTATGTCTATCCTTGTAGTCATGTCACTAGTAAGGGTGCTGGAGGTAAATGTCTTATCCGGGCTGATTTTATCCGCCTGAAAGTCAGGGACGCAAAACTTGGATTAACCACTAAGGAGGCTGTCCTATAAGAAGGTGCAAATCCTGGGGCTGCTGTAATGCTACTTGGTGACTGGATTCTTGATCATGCAGTAGCTTTGGCTGGGGCCTCTCGATGCCATATTAGTGGGTAATTGTTACAGCTTTACCTTATCATATTCTACTAAAAATCGTTTCCTTTTCTCTCTTACTTTCCCCTCTCTGCCCTGCTCCAAGCAAGCCTGAGGACCTTGTCCACAAATTCCGAAACTTCATCGTGACAAGTTTCAAGAAAAAATACACGATTAAACCCGGACCTCCAACTTTCAACGGAGACCCCCACTACCATGTCTCCTTCTCCGACATAAGGAGTCTACGCTCTAACCTTCCAGAGGATGAAACCCAATTACAGGAACTAAACCAGCCCTTTTATTTCTAAGCGAAACTGACATTGCACAGACGATTTCCCTAGATGAGTTCGTAATTAAAGGATATTCTAACTTAACTTCCAAATTTGACCCCCAAGAACGCCATGGGCATGGAATATGTGTTTATATTAAAATGGCTTTCGATGTGGTAGGGACATTTCCAGTAAAGATGCTAACTTACCCTATATGTGCTCCCATGTTGCACTAGCTCATTTTACTGCATTTAGATTTACTCTCTATCGTCTCCAGAACAGCAGAGTTACTATCTTTAAAAGAATATCTGAGAAAATTTACCACGTCCTATCTGTTTCACCTACAGTTAACCCACTCAAATAAGACCGATGATGAAGGAAGGTTCTGTCCTGATTTCTCCATTGCTTATGACCTCACTCAGATTGTTCTCGAACCCACCCGTGTGCTCGACAATATCGGCCAGTATGCAAGTCTCCTAGACATTTTTCTCACAATTTGCCCTGAACTATGTACAGTTTCCGTTCTGTCTCCGCTTGGATCTTCCGACCACGCTGTTGTATCAATTAAGATAAAAATAAAATTTAATAAGTTCTCAGACGTACCCTTCCATCGTATAGTATATCGATACACTATGGCTGACTGGGATAGTTTCCGTACATTTATATCATATCTCTCTCTGCGTTACACGTGTATAAAGAATGTGTCCTCCATAGGATCAGACTTCGCGGATTGTTATTTTTAGGTAGAGACCGTTTCATACCCTCGAAATATTTCCAGCAAAAACTAACAACCAGCCATGGTTCTCTCCAGAATGTGCTGCTGCCAATGCGCACAGAAATAATATTTTCCAGTACTTCCAACGTAATAGATGTATGTAGACTAAGGTCAATTTCAGGACTGCCAGCAACCATTGTAAGAAAGTAATAAAGAAAGCAAAAGCGTTGTATGCTTAGATCGTCAAGTCTCAAGTAACTGAACAGCGGCTTGGTCTCCACCAGTTTTGGCAAATAGCCAACAGAATCCGGAACAAAAGCGTGTGCTCTATCCCAAATATAATAACTGGGACTGAGGTAATCTCATCAGAATACCACAAAGCCAAACTCTTTGCCAAGAACTTTGCAGCTAATTCTTCCCTTTGCAACCAAGGCTACCGACCCCTAATATTTCCTCATGTATCAGAAAACACGCTATGTAGTATAGAAATATATGTACCTGATCCAAAATATTGATTCCAGTAAAGCAACCGGTCCTGACGGTATTCCAATTATAGTACTTTAAAAACTCCAACCAGGAGTAGCGCCCATATTTTCAAAACTGTTTAAACGTTTTCTTAAGTATAATTTTCCCCATCACTCTGGACAATTTCATCAGTATGCCCTGTATTTAAGAATGCATGTGATCGTTCATCCCTTCTCAGTACAGGATAATAAGTCCCCCGTTCGTCATGAGTAAGTCACTGTAATCTGTGTTAAATATAGAAGTAATCAACCATTTCAGCAAAAATAATCTTAGTGACACACAATATGGTTTCCGTACTGGTAGATCTACAGCAAATGTTCTTACAGTTATATCTCAAAGGATTAGCGAATCTCTTTACGGAGGAAACATTTCTAGGGCAATTGTTCTTGACATCTCAAAGACCTTTAATAAGGTATGGCATAAAGGTTTACTTAACAAGATCTCCAGCTATAGTATAGCTGGAAATGTCTTTGAAATTATTAAATCATTTCTTTCTGATAGGTTCATAAGAGTAGTAGTTGATGGGCAAAATCAGAAGCTCACAGTTTTAATGCTGGAGTCCCTCAGGGGTCCATCCTTGGCTCAACTCTTTTCCTGATCTACATTCATGATCTTGTAAATCACACCTTTACATCATTCTTGGACATTTATGCTGATGACTTTACCATCTATGGTAGCACATCTTAGACCGTAAACAACCAAATTCATTCCAATTTTCTCTCCTCTGATCTTAAGCACGCTGTACAATGGGAAAGGAGTGGCTGGTTACTTTTAATGCATCTAAAACCATGCTTCTATCTTTATACCATCAGCGTTCTGATCCACATCTGGCATCTATTAAAATGAATGGCTCTCGTCTTAGGGAGGCCTCAAGTTTTGACAGGCTTCTGGGGTTGACCTTTACTCCTGATCCTAAATGAAACACGTACATCAAATATGTTGCCGAGGACGCTGAAATAGTGGTGGGATCCTTCTATCAATTCTGTAGATATCTCACTGCTCATGCAATTATTTATCTATATAAGAGCTAGGTAGTCCGATGATGGAGCACTCTTCAACATAGACTTCGTAGCCTCATAGGAGATGCCCTTTTTTCTTCCCTCAAACCTCTATCTCACAGAAGAGATGTCGTGAGTTTGTTTCTGATTTATCCTTATTCTCATGGAAAGTGTTCGACTCGGCTTCAACTTATTGTCCCCCATGCCAAACTGTCACAAGAAACACTCGTCTAGCTGAAAACACTATCAATAAATACCATACTCTTTATTTGTGCCTAAACCTAAACGTAGATGAACAAAGCTTCTTTCTTAGAACGGCACGGCTATTGAATTTTCTTCCACTTCCCTGTTTTACAGTTCGCTACAATATGGTTGGTTTCAAGTCCAACGTAAACAAGTTTCTGATGAGCCCTCCCACTTAAGTTAACGAATTTACCGAATTTCCATTACTAAAGTGTACTATATTGTCCACTTGCTACTGTACACTCTTAATCCTTATCCCCGGGTTGTCTCTAGGCCTTGATAAGTGCCTGTGTAGAAAAAAGACTACGAAGACCCGGCCTCCACCAGTAAAACATATAACACGAGAAAGACTGTGGCTTTCTCCTATACATACATGTTGTCTTTCGAACACCAACGGAAATCTAATAGCGCGGTCCTGGTTGGTTTTATGATAACGTGCGCTGATGTTATATTCCTGTATTCTCTGCCTCAACATTGGCTCGCATCTAAATAATACACAAACTATAAAGATTTTACAAAGATTAAAATTTCAAAATATACATCTCCAAGTGTCCAGGGAAGACACACGTTGAGGGCCCAATTCATGGCGCTAGGTCAGCCTTGCAACTCTCTCATCTTGCTTGCCTCTCGCTGAAAGAGATTATTTCAATTTGGTATCATTCATCCACAAATTAATCACAGGTCCTTCAAGCGACGCATAACTGACTACAAACGCAATATTTGCTTTTCCTTTTTATAGATTGATTGTAAAAATAAATGCTGATCACAAGTAAAATGTTATTTTTATTACTAGTAAAAAAATAGAAGGAAAGAAAAAATATATGCAATGTTTTCCTTCTTCACCAGGAGTCTGCTAAATAGGTGATACACTCGGGTCCTTTTTTTTTTTTTTTGACAACCGATTGTTTCTTCTCCAGTAATTGGACGGTTAGAGAACGAGGTGGTAGCGCGGCTGGTGACAGACCCGACTTTCGACTCGAACCCGGGTTTCTGCTTTCAACGCTAGACTAATTGAAAAATCGTCCTGCGGCTTCTTTTATAGGGAGGAAACAGATGAGGTTTGGCGAGTCTGAGTTCTTAATTAAACAAACCCCTCATTATTACGCCAATATCGGATTCGCCTTTATTGTCTAATTTGTCATATCACGTGTGCATATTAATTAGATAATCTCCCAACAAATTTGTCATTATCCCTTTTCCCACCAAGCTACAACTAAGGGCGTTTCCTCAAGGTTAATTCGAAGAATAAAAATTAATCGACACAATGTAACGATTTTCTTCGCAAAACAATATAACTATTATTAAGATTATTATTATCCGACTCATTATTCTCGAAGTTACATTTTTCTTTCATGTATTTTGAATCAGTAATCAAACTTTAAACCAGCCACGTCGCCATTTGATCGGCTGGTATGTCTCAAATAAATAAAAGGCTCTAATCTAACTCTAATTCGCCACCTACTCAGGCAATTTTAGACCATCACACGTGGTTGAGTCGCATGGATTTAAAATATTAGGACCCTGTTTAATTTATCCCTTTATATATATATATATATATATATATATATATATATATATATGTGTGTGTGTGTGTGTGTGTGTGTGTGTGTGTGTGTGTGTGTGTGTGTGTGTGGGTGTGTATTGCACACTTAAACGTATTAGTGAAACCGGCAAGAATAGGATACAAAAAAAATAAGCCAAAAAGTAAAATGCATCAATTTATATTCAGGTTCAGCGATAAAAAAAAACGCCGTTTCAAATTACAGGGGGCGGTTTCATAGCAATGCCCCCTAATTTCCTCCGTTCGAATGAGCATAAAAAGGAGATTGCAAATGCCATTGTTATGTACACTGGGCTTATGCGCTCAGACACGAAAGTTTCATCATTCTAATATAAATTTTAACCGTGGTATGTATGTGTGTGAGGAGCAGATATGGGTCATTTAATTCCTTGCTAAAGGGGATTGAGCCAAGTAGTTACAATGTACAACAATATATTCTGGTGCACAAAACCACTCACTTTTTGCAGCTTCTCAACTGCTTTAGTTAAAACAAAATAGCAAGCTTTACTTTTGGAACGAACTTTTTATATTATAAGATGTCTAAAACTCTGTGAACAGCCTGGCCTTGTTTGCTTGCTTGAACCTTGTTTGGTACGATTAGAAGATTTTGTATATATATATATATATATATATATATATATATATATATATATATATATATATATATATATATATATATATATGTGTGTGTGTGTGTGTGTGTGTGTGTGTGTTCGTAGGTTTGTGGGTGTGTGGGTGTGTGTTCCTGTGCGTGTTGCTCCGAGCAATATATATATATATATATATATATATATATATATATATATATATATATATATATATGTATATATATAGTTATATAAATATATATATATATAAACAATTAATATACTCACATAAAATTAATATACTAAAGTATAGATTTATGCGTAAACTTTAAGTATTTACGTAAAAAGTGCTTAATGCATAGGTAGAGCTTGTTAATAAGTTATAAAATACATATGGCGATTAAGCTACACTGAATATTTCGCGTTTCATCCACTATGTGATTCTTCAGGCTTATGCGCTTAAGCCTGAAGAATCTTTGAGTGGATGAAACGCCGAATATTCAGTGTAGCTTTCTCGCCATATACATTTTATAACTTACTATATATATATATATATATATATATATATATATATATATATATATATTTATATATATATATATATATTACATTTCCTTTTCAATATTTTGCACTCGAAAACGTATTTTGATTTGAATGTTAATAAGAAGCGAAACGTGTACTTTTGTTTTCGAACAGGACTGAATTGAAGTTAACTGAAACACGTCTTATTACATATACTTCCAAATGTACCCGATGTTGCCGATATGAAATGTTTTGATGTATTATGTAAACGTTCTTATTTGATAACGGTAAAGGTCCTTTATAAAAAGAAGTTTAAACAAACGCTAAGAAATATGCATGCGCGTCTTATGTTTTTTTCTAAATATTTTGTGTCGTACGTAAAAGTTATACTCAAGCTAAGACAGATACTAAAGATAGCGAGCCAAGTACGTTTGCCATTAAACCAGCTTTCCAATTTTAAAAAAATATGTTACAAACCTGTAGTAAACAGATACAACTCTAATGACTCCCAAGTACCAATTTCATTTTTCCCCCTCAGAAGCCCTTTTGCCCGATGAAAAGCCAATTAAAATGTTTTACACATGTCTGGATATCCTACATACGGTATTTAAAGTCTCTGTATAAAAAAACCGTTAAGTATCTGGGTTGATAGTTGTCCACAAACAGACATTTTCACTATATATATATATATATATATATATATATATATATATATATATATAGTGTCAGGTAGCGAGGCGTTGCCTTGGCGCAGAAAAACGTAAATATTCTATTTTAATTAATGCAGAATACTTGTTTAATATAAACAGAAACACCGCAGATATTAAACGTAACGTAGCCTAACGTTAAATTCTTTGAAGATGAAGTAAAATAATACGTAAGTCAACTGAGATATGTGTTTTTTCTAAACAGTACACTTGTTGAAAGTAAAAACAAAACATACTCGAGCTACGATCGAAACCAAAACTACTTACAATAGGTTACGTACGATACATTATGTCAAAAGTCTTGTCAAATTTACTTATACGAAACATAATTAATTTTCCATGTGAATGACTAACCCATGGGCATCTGTGAAATAGTTTACAAAAAGGTAAAAATCTGAAAACCACCACATACCAGTTTTTCAATTTTTACCTCTTAGTAGCCCTTTCTCCTGATAGAAACCCGATTAAAAGGAACCCGCATGTCTGAATACCCTTTATACTAAATTTCAAGTTTGTAGATCAATAATATTTTGAGTAATAGTCTGTTGATTGTCATAACCCACACATTCTTACTTTTATGTATATATGGGTAGATTTCTTACTCAGTATTTTTGTCAAATATCATTAGGTGGCACAAGCATCCTGAAACGCATAAAAAACTTTTCCTGCAGTATTTTCTTAGAAGAAGTCTATCATATTAGCTTATTATGACTCGAGTAGTTTTTGTAAGGATCCACGTCATGAAATCCTTTACTAACACCATAAAAACTCTGTTAAGCCTCTTTATGATGGGTTCCACAGAGAATTTCTGCAACTTCTAGATATGGGCTTTACGTTTGGAAAAAGATGATCGCGAAGCTGCTTCTTTAAAGATTACATGTTGGTTAATTTCAAATCCAGTGCAAGTAGATTACTTTCATATTATTCATATCTGTTGATTAAGCCTCTTATTATCAATTTCCTCACGGTTACTTATGGTGCCACCGTATTTACTCTCCATATTTACATAGTCTTACAACCAAATTTGTCATAGTGTAATGCGGAATAATATCTTAAAATATCGTGTAAACCGGCTTATGTAATTAGTATATTCTGCTACAAAATCACCCTAAAGTTGTACTTATTAGCATATGCCATAATGAAATTCTGTAATACTTTAAGTAAAATACAGATGATTATGTTGAAATGCGCCATACGCTATGTTTAAAAGTGTTGTTTTCTTAAATGTTTTTATATGTTATGAGTAATTTCCGAACTTCTACTACCTTATAACAAGCCAAAATGCCCGGAGGTTATAAATTGTCGATGAAAGGAATATTGAGAGAAAACCGACAGAGATGCTTATTTGCATTGACTTCCAAGATTTACATTGTTATGTCAAATTGGCCTGAGGTAAATCTCTTTGCTCGAATAACAGGATTGATTTATGCGTATTTCTATTTGGGATGCGACGATGCGCAATAAATATCAATGCTGTCACTTTCGTTATAAAACTGAGAGTAATAAAAAGCAATAGACTCGATGAATGAGGTCTATATGTCATGTTAAATTGCTCGTTAATAATTTTTTTGCAATTGAAAATAAACAAAAATATATCTACGTACAAACACTGTTTTTTTATAATCGCCATTGTGATAAGGATTAAGTCTACCGTATTTGGCTGCTGACGCAACATGAAACATATTTTTGATAATGTTTATCATTTTAAGATAAGTTTATATTTTATACATTTTCAACATTATTAAAAGCAAGTTTAATGTTCTCTAACAAAAATAGGGTCTACAATTTCTTAGTAAATTCTAACGATTTAGCATGATCAAATTAAGTAGTGCATATTGAACAAAGATATTTTCGAGACTGCTAATAAATTAAGTTCTTAAATATTGTTCATCATCGATATTAAAACTCATTAATTTAGAATCAAGATTATAGCAACGCAGAAATCGTTATTATTTAAAAGGTAATTATAAGAAGGTTAATCATGTCTATATTTCTCAATTGAAATAGGATGCGGGGATCATGGTCGCCCCCGCTGTTAGTGATGTCTCTTTGCAAACATCCGGATAAAACTAGATGGCCTTCCAGTTTTTGAGTAGTAATCTGTCATAAAATCATTTTACCAAAAATTGTACTTACAGAGAGAAGTGAAATACTAAAAATAAATGTAGAACTTAACACAGGCTTTTTTTATTGCAGGACCAGCGTTTTTTTTAATGTTATTTGTAGATTTAAAAAAAAATAGCATCATATGTAAAATATAATTGGAAATTAATGGTTCATATGTACGCAATCATATTCATCCACCCAGATACGATAATATGCTTTAAACAATGGTGTTTAACTAATTTTAGTCGCAAATAATAGGAACCGGGTTTTCCAGTTTTTGGACGGTTGCAGGTAAACTCCGGAATATGTTGAGAGGGCTAGCTAGCGTGACGGGTAGTAACGTCGCACTCAATACATTGTACGTTGTATAAACGCCTGAAGCTTACGAAAACAATCATAAGTTATATTGCAAGAAACTTTAGTATTAGCAATTAAATTAAGACATTAATTTAGGGCATCACGAAGATGTAATGAGACAATCGGCTATTTTGAAAAAAAAAAGTAATTGAATTTATTATTGTATATAAAGACACACCGATGATTTTATGGATATTATTGCTTCACATTCAATATATTATTGATACTAGCCTGGGTGATCGTGATTCTTTGGGTGTTTGGAGGTGTTTATTGAGCACATAAATGGTAGTAAGCAGGCAGGCACGGCCTCGTGCCGTGAAGGAGGAACAGAACGTGACGTCTTTGCTGTTGCGCCTATCGCCAAACCGGGAGAGGCGAAGGTTAAAATTAAGGCTACTCAATGAAAATAAGGGGATGGCTTTCGAGAATATCGGCGAGAAAAGCGACTCGTCCTTGTAGAAATGTGTCCAGTTGAGGATGAAGGAGTTAATGTTTTATAGCCAAGTTTGTCTATATTTGTGGCCCGAAGAGTCGAGCTTCACAAGGATTCTAATCACGTGAAAAACTGCCGCCTCTTTCGAAATTTTAGACAGACATACAAACATACATACATACAGTTAAACAGAAAGGTGAGATTATATTATCGCTGATGATATTCTAGAATATAGTTATTAAATACGTTTTAGAAAAATGCAATCTGGTTTGAAACAAAAGTAACAAATAGAAAAGAATATAAACAACACATCACAAATACAATAAAAAACACATAAAATGAATGTCGTACTTAATGCAAAAAATAAATTATTGTTGTGGGGTAAAATAACATGATATAACATAATTTATCTGTTAAAAGTATATAACTGTTTTGCAAACAAGTGGTCACAAAATGATCAATACAAACATTGATTTATTACTGAAAAAATAGACGCAATATATTTTTCAGAATATATCACTGAGGACATTTGTAAACTGTTTCTGCAAACGACATAATGGTACGTATTAATTATTAGATTTGTTCAGTGATGAATACAAAATTTTCTATATTACAAAATGAAAAACTGTATTTACTTAACTACAGGAACGTTTTATAAAATGATGATTGAATACGGAAAAAGTAACTATATAATTATATATTACTATTAATTTCGATATGATTGTTGGTGAGAGTTAAAGATACCCAGTAAGTATGTCTACATTTAAAAAAAAATGATATAACATATCTTTTAGGCGATCACAAAGAAAAAGTCATTTAGTACGGGACAACGTCTGATATTGCAATAGAATACGCCTATACTCACGCACGCGAGATATCTCTCTCTCATGCAGAAACACACACATACATATACTCACATACACATACACACATATACATATATACGTACATACATATATGCGTACACACAAATATATATATATATATATATATATATATATATATATATATATATATATATACGCTCCAATGTGTATATATATCACCCAAAAAAATACTGGTAATGGTCATATTATATCTAGACGTCACACATTAGTATATAGATTTTCCTGAAAGTGTTAGTCATAAGGAAATCACAAACGTTCTGAGATATTGTTAATATTTGAATACAAAATATGGAATGATTTTAAAAAGAATTAGATATTAGGCGATGATTAAACATGTAGTACAAATTGTCTACTATACTGAATGTCATCAAAGCCTAAGATAAACAATAGCAATTGCTATTTTACCTTTGCTTATTCATAGTAACCAACTCTTTACATTTAACTTACTGAATACATAGTTTCTTTATTTCATCATTGATTTGAATCCTGGATACGCTATGATATATTCTAGGTAAACAAAAAAAATCGAAAACAAATTCATCGGTAAGTCAAATCTTTATTCTTCTAATTAAACATTCCTCTGTATTTTACTTCTGTTTTTTTCTTTAATAACGCACAATCGTCTCTTTTCCTATGACAATAGTTGAAGCCATGTTAGTAAAAATGGAGAAGTCGAAAACACATCAGATAGGTAACGCAACACCGCCTTCGTTTCTTTTTGACTCTCTTCCCTTCTCTCTCATTGACTCTCTGTAATACCCGTATATAATCATCACTTGCGCGCGATCGTTGAAAAATTCATATTTTTTCACAAATAATTTCGGTTCAGTCTAAGTTTCAAGATTGATCAATGCATTTTTGCTTCAAATTGAGATTGGATGGCAAATCCTCAAGTGTAATATATATATATATATATATATATATATATATATATATATATATATATATATATATATATATATATATTACAGTTTTTAAAAGGATAAGTGCAGTCATTAGATTTGGGGAATGATCGATGCAGGGAGAAAAATGTGCGCTAAAAATAGTCAAAAGACTATTCGACTAAAATAAAAAAGAACCTCAATAATATTTCTAGCTTTAATTTTGACAATACACCTAGAAATATACCCAGGGACGACATAATTCTTTTTTGACTCGAAGCAATATAATCTTACCCTTAATTCGTATGATATCATTTAATTTATCTATGACAGACTTTTAGCACCTACTCCTTACATATTTAAAAAGGTTTTTGTGGTACACAATTTTATTACAGTGTTCTTTTTTTATTTTAGTCGAATAGTCTTTTGACTAATTTTAGTGTTTATTTGTTTTTTCCTGCATCGATCTTCCCCCAAATTCTAATGACTCCACTTATCCGTTTAAAAACTGTAATAAAATTTTGTACCACAAAAAACTTTATGTATATATATATATATATATATATATATATATATATATATATATATATATATATATATATATATATATATATATATATCTACGAGCAAACAGTTAATAAAACATGTTAAAAGCACTTTGAAATGAGTTAAAACATATTTAAGCTGAAAAGGAAACACTAGATGAATGGATAGTCCTTAATCCGCTGAGTTTCTAAGAAATACTTTCCTTCTCATCAGAGGGAAGGAATTAGCAAAATGCAGGATCGGATTTTGCATGCAAAAGTATTTGATGAAACAATAAGTAAGTCAAAGATCTTACTTGAAAACAAAAAAGTAAAGCAGAGGGAATATCTTGAAGAAAAAGGTGATTACACATGAATGGATAGTCTGGTGGAAGATAAATAATCCAGTGACGGTAAAATCCAAGTATATAATTTCAAGAAAGTTAACTGAATTTACATTTGCACAAGTAAAATCCCAAAATCCCGTAATTGGAAGAAGATGGTCCATAATAATCCAAAGGCAGAAATCTATGGAAAAATTCACAAAAATGTGTACAAGGAAAAAAGGAAAAAATTCCAATGTTATTAATAAAAGAAAAATAAGATATGTTTTTCATTCTACTACCGATATATATATATCTATATCTATCTATCTATCTATCTATCTATATATATATATATATATATATATATATATATATATATATATATGGAGAAAGGAATAAGGGGTGAGATCAAGAGTTAAAAAATAGATGGTGGTTTGTAGTGTTTGTGAGTTGAAAATGTTGACGAATATTTTTCTCCCAATTATATTAAATAATACGTCAATAACATAATAAAATAGCTGTAAATAACTGAAAATGATCTAATTTTCCTTTATAAACTGAAGATCACGAAAGTTATTCAGTTGACAACGTTGTTATAAAGTGTTTTCAACGCAATCTCAATTTAAAACAAAAAGGAGTGCATCCAAGTCAAGAGAAAAATTAAAAAATACACACTACTTGAAAACTATCGCCATCATTTTCTAATGCTAACTTCCCAGGGCTATGTTAGTTGATTATTTTCTAAATTTTATTATTCTGCTAAAATTAATCGATTGAGATATGTCTATCAGTTTTTCTTAGACATGCTCACTAGTAATTTTAGAAGGAAATATATCATTATATTACTTATCATGAAAATTAGGTAGACCTTTATCCCGTATCAGAATGTAAACTTACTAGTAATATTGGGATGTCACAGTTTTGATCAATGTAATCACGTATATGCATTCTACTCACGCGTTTATCACTATCAATCTTTTTTTTACTGTTTTAACTTTGTGAGTACGAAAGTTTCTTTTCTGGTCGAAATAACTTCATCAGTTGCATAACACGTGTAATAGTAATTGTACTCGATATATAACGCATAGACTTATACAACCGTGATATTAAAAGCCAATGTACACAATAAAATAAATATAGACAAAACTCAAACATCGAATTAAGCTTCATTAAATATTAACACATTATAACAGTCACCAAATACTCACCACATGATGTCTAAGGTTGGTGCAACAATGATATAGTTCTTTGACGTCCACTTATATATAAAAAACAACGTTATTTTGCACCAACCTAATAATAAAAAATTACCCAGAAAAGTATTGTTCACTAGAATATGTACGAATGCATCTAGCATCAGGACTAGAAAAAGCTAGAGAAGTCAATTTGAAAATGGAAGATTGGAAATCAAAAAAACAATATTATTGTTACATTTAGAATTCCACTCATGTATATGCATTTGACTAAATGTCACCCAATGTTATAGAAAGTGACGTACTCGAAGAGTAATTTTAACTGTACAGGAAAAACAGCTTGCATAAGATAATTCTAGAGTTCACGACTGTGTCAACTGTAATTCTCTAAAACCAAAATAGTTTAACACATGGACGATTCTTGTTGTTTGCTTATATATTTCAACATTCCATAAGTATTACATATATCATTCGGTGGATAGGAAAAGTACATAAGCTTTTTTATCTGAATATAATTTGATTATTCAATAATAGCTTGAATTTCAAATAAAAATAAGGTTAAAAGCGGTCTATGTAAATTTAATGCATGGACACACATTTGTGAATATTACTTTGAGCAAAGCAAACAAATTAATATCAGTAGTTACTATTTCATGGGATTTTAATTTAACATTTTATAAGCGAGTGTTGAATAAGACCTCCATTTTAACTGCATTCTTGGTGAAGGGATACGCCAAATATTATTTTGATATTCATATTGTACTACCTTTAATTTACGTACATAATTGTCTCACGGTTTTCAGATTGTAAATTATTCGATCGGGAGATTCTATTCATTTAAAAAGGGGATATAACGTCCTAACATCTTATGGCCACAAAATCAATTTATGGATATTCTGATTAAGCGTTCATAGTATATTATCACTTTCTATCCCTCTTTTTAATAAATAATACCTACCGATCCCCGAAAGCGCAATGTAAAAGATAATATAAAGTATGCCGCTTATGTGAAAATGTTACATAAGGGAGGGAGAAGAAACGGATTTGGTCTTGGACACTTTACTTGAGGGATACTGGTACCCTGGTGATGACGTGTCCATTTTACTAATGAAGAGAAAAAGTTTATGACGATGAGAGAGATATTACAAGTGTTATGAGACGAGAGAACGGAACCCAAGATCCCTTAAACCGTTTGTCTGGTGGTTAGGACAATTGTGGATGTATGTGTTTATATATAGAAGTTCATACCTGGTTTTGCTGCTCTGGGAGAGTCTTCATCTGGGTGGAGCTCTCTTGCTGTTTTCGCCGGAATACACAAGATGAAGACAGATGTTGGGTTTTCAACCTTTTATTCTCCCAGGCATGATCTGCAGATGTCGCCATCGATGGTCTCCACTGTGGGTACCTACCACGTCCCACGTCTGGGGCGCGCATCTCCCCCTTACTTAGGAGAGAACCATTTTAGACTTCTGCTCGGCTTGGCATTTTCTGAGAGACTCAACGTTTCACCAACCTTGCCACGTAGCATCACATGACATCCGGTTAGATGAAACGTCACTTCCTACAACGTGGATTTACTACAAAAATATCTCTCTGACCTCCTCCCACCCTCTCCCTCTCTCTCTCGATCTACTATCTAATAGAGACACAGAGAGAGAAAATAGAGAGAGTATGAAAGAGCCAGAGAGAGAGAGAGAGGAGAGATGCTCTTTAACATTCCTCCACCCCTTTTTTATCAAAATGTATGGCAAGCCATACATTTTTAATAACTAACTAACTAAAAAAAATAATTATGTCCGAAGTACATCTTTATTCTTTCACTTTCCGGACTCACCCCTTTTCCAAGAAAGATCAGGCACCAGTACTCTTCTACAACACTATCAACCCTTCTGCTGCTTCTCGAAAGTCCCTCCTCGACATTAACTTGCTTCCAAGTTAGACAAAGATACAGCTTTGCAGCTATACATCTTGTCTAGGCGGTCGCATTGTTGGATATTTTCCACTGACTCTGCTCTTTATTTGGACCACTTGGCCAAACAAATGGAGACTCCATTTTCGATCACTTTTTCGAAATGGGGCCAGCATATCGCAATTACGACCAGAACGTCGGATGCTCCATGTTGGTGGTAGTTTTATCGCATGGGGACTCGAACCCCAGACCCTCAGATTAAAAGTCTGATGCTCTACCGACCCAACCATCCCAATCGCGTTCTCGACTTTCAGCATAGGCCTAAGTCCCAGTTTTTTTTCCTTTACTGTAATGCCCTGACGTCTTTCTCTGAGTGGTCCTATTACTGGAGCTTTGTTCTATTCAATCTACTACTTCGGGACTTCACAAAGCTCTTCTACTAACTCCCTTGGTTGGTCTAAGCCAAGATACGCCTTCACACTGATTCACTCGGAGCCTGTTTGAGCTCCTGGAACCCGACAAGATACGGAATCATCACTCCCTAACTAATGCGCCAAAGCTTACTTGCGCATCGATTTCTAACTAAGTAGCTTTCCCTTTGTGATTTTTCCGTATTCCCAGCAAGTCCCAAGATTCCAACCCAGATATCCCTCACACATTCCTCTAAAAAAATAAAAAAAATAATAAGGCTCTATCTTGTCCCTTACGTAATCTGCATCTTTCCCTTTCTTCTATCTCCCCGTGATTAGGCTTGGTACCGACTGTCCAGTCGCTCCGTACCCTGAGGAATTATCGCGACCTCGCACGCCAGACTTTTGTTGGACAAGACTTATTGCCGTTGCTTGGGCCTACGTGGCATCTTCCAACTCACTGGAACCACTAGTATTGTTTTAACAGGGTTCTCATTACTCTAAAATAGTATTTCCCCTGCCAAATTTTCTAATTTGTGACAATACCGTGGCTTATAAAAAAAATAAAACAACAGAAAAAACTGCTTTCTACAGCCTAATCGCCTTGTAATTCTCATGAAAAAAAATGCAACTACGCGCTAAACGTCCCTAAAATATAACTAAACCAACCAAATCTATTCCAAAATAATTTAATTTAATAATACCAATTAAATTCACCCAGCATGTTTTTGTTTTTTTTTAAATTTGGTACCTTTAATTCACAATAGGGTAACATTTTACTTCTAAAATTCTTCCTCCACCCCTTTTTTATCAAAATGTATGGCAAAGCCATACATTTTTAATAACTAACTAACTAAACTAAGGAGGGAATACATACGCTACCCGCTGGCAAGAAGACTGTCCTACGATAAATCGATAAACTCAAAATTAAATAAATACAACAATAAAATTGCCATGTAGCGCTACCCTGCGCTCTTCAAGGTCAAACTCCTTTATGACCCCATGGCTTCTTCGTACCCATCTCGGGACTTCCAGAGCATCCTTTGCTCCCGGTCGACACTACTCGTGGTCGATAATTTCACGGCTCCTAGCCGAACAACAATAAAACACAAAATCGAGGTCCATCTGCCTCCTACTTACATCTCAGGATTTACGGACAATCTTCTTTACTCCTAGGTAGCACAAAAACAACGAAAAAAAATCCCATCCCAAACCTTCACCATTTCACATCAAATGTTCTTAATTAATTTACCTCCTCTATGACTATACTTAATTGGTCCAAGAGTAATCAAGTCGGTTTTATTTATTCTACCCCATTTACCTTTGTGTGGTCAACACCTTTATTTATTCTACCCCATTTACATTTGTGTGGTCAACACACAATGGACATGTCCTCCGACTGTCCATATTAGTTACAGAGATCGCCCATTTCTCTATAACTATCTCGTGCTTCCCTGAGCACCTACCAAAATATGGATTTTTTTTTTAAATTTATTACGAGGACGTTCTGTATCGCTCTCCACCGTCTTACGCATCCGGAACAAAAAAAAATCTGTCGAAACTACAAGAACAAAACAACAAACAAAAAAAATATGTATACATGACCACCTCGAAACTAGAATAAATACCGACTGACTTCCTGACCTCATTACTCATAATCCAGCAAACCGTCTGCCTGTCCAACTACTGTATTTCGATAAAAAAAAATCCTTATTCCTTATTCTTTTGTCTTCCGACATCATCCCATTTTAAAATTCTCATTTATGTTTTCCTTGCATAATCCCGTTATCTCAAAAATTATTATTGATAATTGATATACCTCTATCCTGTCATCATCTTATTTTTAAAAAATTAAATTACATTGACACCACGTGGCAAGACCATCGATGCCCCCATCTGCTATACAAATACAAGATAACAAAAGTACAGAAAAAGAAATACAGAAAAATACACATGGCAACTCAACAATACTTAACAATATTCAATAATACTTAATTAATATATACTTAATTAATTCACTTATAACTAACAACTTTCAGCAAAGTTCAACGAAATTATCACAGATCAAATTGTCCACGTAAGCAAAGTTCAAGGGTTTTCTGAAACTAAAAAAAAATCATTATTCTTTTACAATTAACCACAGAATTAAATTAAAAAGTTCCGCTTCTATTCTATTCATATAATTATAATTTACTTAAAATTAATCCGGAGGGATGCCACATCACCAACCTGATTTTTATTTATCACCTAATACTTTCGATAATAGTGTAATTTCTTCTTTCTTTTTTTTTCTTTTTTTCAAATCTAAAATGACATCTTGCTATTCCGAATGCATTTAAAAGTTCACTGTCCCTTATTTTTGTAACGCTTTGCTAAATTCAACAATGTCAAATGACTGACAGGTTTATAAACTGTGGACAAGCTCGATGTCATTTGCTTCAACATTGTTCGTTTGTGTTGTCTTGTCTATTTAAATATATATATATATATATATATATATATACGTTTTTTTTTCTTTCTCCGTGTTTTCAATTCTTTCTCTGTGTTTTTCAATTTTATTTTTATTTTTAATATGGTAAATTAATTTTCTTTTCTCTTTTGTTTTTCAGTCGTTTTCAAAATTCACAGCGTATTTTTAATTTTGGAGTTTAATTTTCTTCTAAATGCGTATGGTATTCTTCATGCCTTTGCTATCTTTTTCAACACATAACTGAATCATTTTTTCTTCTTCTTCCTTCCTCTCTCTCTATCTTTCTATCTCTCTACCGGTTTTTCACTGTTCTTCATTTATTCTCTTTTTCTCTTCATTTTCACTATTATTTCTTTTTTTATTCCACTGTCTCTTCTCCGTTTTTTTCTCCCTCCTTTTTCCTCAATTTCTCTTCTTGTCTTTATTTTTCCTCGTTATTTCTTTTTCTTGTTATGTCCGTGGCAATCCAGGTTTCGATATATGCCCCATGCGGGGGCAAGGAGGTCAACGGCACCAAATAACATATATGTTACATAAGGGAGGGAGAAGAAACGGATTTGGTCTTGGACACTTTACTTGAGGGATACTGGTACCCTGGTGATGACGTGTCCATTTTACTAATGAAGAGAAAAAGTTTATGACGATGAGAGAGATATTACAAGTGTTATGAGACGAGAGAACGGAACCCAAGATCCCTTAAACCGTTTGTCTGGTGGTTAGGACAATTGTGGATGTATGTGTTTATATATAGAAGTTCATACCTGGTTTTGCTGCTCTGGGAGAGTCTTCATCTGGGTGGAGCTCTCTTGCTGTTTTCGCCGGAATACACAAGATGAAGACAGATGTTGGGTTTTCAACCTTTTATTCTCCCAGGCATGATCTGCAGATGTCGCCATCGATGGTCTCCACTGTGGGTACCTACCACGTCCCACGTCTGGGGCGCGCATCTCCCCCTTACTTAGGAGAGAACCATTTTAGACTTCTGCTCGGCTTGGCATTTTCTGAGAGACTCAACGTTTCACCAACCTTGCCACGTAGCATCACATGACATCCGGTTAGATGAAACGTCACTTCCTACAACGTGAATTTACTACAAAAATATCACTCTGACCTCCTCCCACCCTCTCCTTCTCTCTCTCGATCTACTATCTAATAGAGACACAGAGAGAGAAAATAGAGAGAGTATGAAAGCGCCAGAGAGAGAGAGAGGAGAGATGCTCTTTAACAAAAAGAAAGTATAACTTCTTAGTCTCCTGGCTAGGACCCAAGAGTCTTAATTGGTCTGTCTGATACTGGTATAATCACGGTAATCTCTTCTGCCTGATACTGGTATAATCACGGTGATCTCTTCTGTCTGATACTGGTATAATCACGGTAATCTCTTCTGTCTGATACTGGTATAATCAGGATAATATGGTGAGGTTTTCGTTTACGCTGGAGGCCCATACAAAGGAAATATGGCAGTTATTCTTATAAGGCTATCTAAGACAAACCAGAATAACCAGATATATTCTGATACTCATTAACCAAATTACTTAAATAAATATTTTACACAATGCACAATACTTTTAAACAAATTGCTACAACATTATTGCTGGTTCTCCGTTCACTCTTAATGTCTACAGAATGGTCATATAAAAGATGTCGCTATGGAATTTCCACAGGTGCTGCTACTGTCAATAAATGATATAGGTCAAAATTCATATTCAGATAAACAAACAGCAGTTGTATTGACCATCGGTCAACTTTTTAATTTTTCAGATGCAAATCATAGCATTGGGTATTGTGATATATATCAAAAGAGAGTATTCCTTGCAGCAATGGCCGTTAGTACTTCTATCACTGTCTTTCTCATCTGTCTTTCTATTACTCTATAGTATTCATGCTCAACGACAGTTAAATGAAACTATAGCAGACTTTATTGATTTCCTTAACGTGTCTATTATTTGTTTAGTTTCGTGATCTAAACATCATAAGCTATCTTCCCTTTGATATCGGATCAACAATTAAGATCATATCATGGGGCATTAAAGTTACATGACACAGGGCACTTCAAAAAATTTCCGTATAATTTCACGTTCTCTAAAATAAATAAAATACGGTTAAGTAGAGGATAAATCAGACATTTATTTATAATGGAGAACGTAAGAAAGAAAAAGTTAGTGCCAGAATGATAACAAGATTAACAAGTTAATCTCTTTCCAGCCATGAGTTTTAAAGTTATAAACTTTTTTTTTCAGTAAAAAATCGAAAAGATAAAATTGACCTATGCCAGTTAGCAATCAGTCAAGTTTTATTTTTACTTGAGAAGGCGTCGCTACCGAAATATGACAAGAGCTACATGCGTAATACAATAACATTAAAACTTCTTGGATTCCGTTTACACGCAATTAGTCTTTAAAATACTATACGAATAAAGAAACTAGCTTTTACATGTCATAGTCTATCATAACTGGAGAAAGCAAGGGTGTACGTTTTAAGAATATACAAAGGTTCATAATAAGTCACTGAAAGGTTGGAAATCTCTGTCATTTTACTATTACTGATTGTTTTTTTTTCTTTATTTACGATACTTTACAGAAAATATGTTGGAACTTATTTGTAGATAAGTATTAGTATAGCACTAAAAAACGTACGCAAGTTGTGAAATTAGTTTAGCAAAATCAGTTGTCAATTGTTTTGATTCAAAGAGCTTATCGACGGCATTTTGATGTAAGAAATAGCCCAAGTCACAACACAGTTCGAAAGATTGTGCGCCGACTTGGAGACCAAGAAGCTGTACTTTATCTTTGGCATACTGACATACCTCGAAACGTCATCACAAAGAGTGTGAGAGAGCGTGGAGCATCATCTTGAAACATCACTTTTTTACGTGGGGGAAACAACTTATCAAGGCCCTAAGGGCACTCAGGGATAAGGGTTATTGCGTGTACAGTAATCAATGAGATAGTATTGTAGTAATTATTAGTATTGGGGTTTTTGATAGAGTGTCTTACTTAAGGGGGCGGTTTGTCAGGAGTTTGTTTATGTTGGAGTTGAAGACGTCCATGTTGTTGTCAGGTGGGAAACAGGCAAGCGACAGAGAGTTCCACTGGCGTGCAGTTCTAAGAAAGAATCTTTGCTCATGGAATCTACGTTTGGATTTAGGAACAGATAAAGATTGTGGAAAATTATTGACAGTAGTTTCAGCCAGACGGGTATTTCTCGTGAAAGATTGGCGAACGGGACGAGGGATTGGAGCTCAGACGAGCACCTGCCCTGAAAATAGCGATAAAACAAAGAAAGGCTTGCAACGTATCTTCTCTGGGAGAGAGGTTGCATGGAAGAGAAAAGGTCATCCCCCACTAAACTACAAAGTATATTTTGTACTCTGTCAAGGCATGATAGGCTGTTTTTAGCAGGTCTGTCCAGATGTGGCAACAGTACTCAAACCTTGGACGTACTTGGCTTTTATAAAGATAGAGAATTGCATCATTAGTGAGATATCTTCTGGAGCGGTAGAAGGATCCCACCATTTTCCCAGCGTCCCTGGCAACAGATTTGATGTACGTGTTCCATTTCAGATCAGGAGTAAAGGTCAAACCCAGAATCTTGTCAAAACATGGAGCCTCTCCAAGACGAGAGCCATCCATCACAATTGATGCCAGATGGGGATCAGAGAGTTGATGATGTAAAGACAGAAGCTTGGTTTTAGATGCATTAAAGTGACCAGCCATCTCTTCCCCCATTGTACCACGTGCTCAAGATCAGAGGAGAGAGAATTAGAGAGAACTTTGTCATTTACGGCCTTTGGTGTGTTGCCATAGATGGTCGTGTCATCCGCATAGATGTAAACGAATTTCAGTATGTGTTTTAGGAGATCATTGATGTAGATCAGGAAGAAAGTTGGACCAAGGATGGACCACTGAGGGGCTCGAGCATTAATACTGTGGGCCTCTGATTTCTGCCCATCAACTACTACTCTTATGAACCTACCGGAGAGAAATGATTTAATGATTGAGAAAACATTTCCAGTAATGCCGTTGCTGGAAATCTTGTGAAGTAGGCCCTTATGTCATACCTTATCGAAGGTCTTCGATATGTCAAGGGCAATTGCCCTGGAAAGAAAACCTTTGTCAAGAGATTGACTCATCCTCTGTGATATAACCGTTAAAACATCTCATGTAGACCTTGCAGAGCGGAATCCATATTGCGTGTCACTAAGAAGGTTGTTTCTGTTGAGGTGGTTGACTACTTCTTTATTTAATATGGATTCCAACAACTTACCCATGATACACAGGAGACTTATTGGTCTGAACTGAGTGGGAGATGACTTTTCACCTGAATTCTTTAATACAGGGCATGCTGATGAGGTTTTCCAGGGTGCGAAAGCACTTCTCCCTTAGGCAACGCTTAAAGAGTTTTGTAAGTATGGAGGCAATTCTGTTTGGAGCTTTTTCAGCACTATAAAGGAGGGAAAACATCTACCTTAAACCACTAACCTAGTTCTAAAACAGATCCTTTGTTCGATAAAATGCATGCCCATTGGCTGATAGGAGGGGGCGCGGTGGATACTAGAAAGCTCATTGGCTAACTAGAAATCCTCAATATATATAACAACAAGAAGCAACCACAAAATTCGCGCATATGCCTGACGAATCCTACAGTGGATGAAACGCAGAATATTCAGTGTAGCTTAGTTGCCATATATATTTTATAAATTACTATATATATATATATATATATATATATATATATATATATATATATATATATATATATATAATATTGTCTAACGTGACTTCTGTTTTGAAACTAAATTTGAAACTCGACACTAAGTATAGAGCCTATTCTTTTCATTGTTTTTGCCACTAGCGTATCTGGGCGACACAGACACAGTTTATCAACTGAGAAGCTCATCACTCTATATAAAAACATAAAATATCAATCTATATATACCTGAGTATCGAAACAAAGAATATGCTAGCCCTTATAATTACATATAACTTATTTATGGTAAATAAGTGAATGACTTGGAAACAGATTTTACAGACTTTGTAAAATTAAAAGCAAGTTATTAATATCGAAAATATATTGACGTCTGACTTTTTGGGGGTAGGGGGATAGTAAAAACGAAAGCCTGTAGTCTCCTTTTCTGAGGTTTACTTAGAAAATTATATTTAGGCACTAGAAAACATGAATACAAGGACTCTATTTATCAGAGTAATTATCAACCGGAGTTCTATATAAAAATGCACGACTAATTTGCTGGATTCATTTCATTAAAAATGTGTAGAACATTATCTTTAGTAATGTAAACGAAATTTATGCCACCTCCTCTTGGGTGTGACCGATCAACATGTTACACTAAATATCTCGGAAGCGGCCCGCTTAGGAAGAACTGTCTTTCTGTCTAGGTTAGCTTAAAGGCATACATGAGATGTTGGGTTTGGCTGCCTCATTCTTCTTCCAGAATGACGTCTTCTTCCCCACGGGTTTGACATGGTTGGAATCTTCTCTTCCAGGTCCGCTTCGTTTTATGACGTAGATATTTAAGACAGACACAAAAACGACGCACGGCCCAATCGGGAGAAATATAATTAACTATTTAATTTTTTACAATAAAATATTACAATATTTTTACAAAGCAATTTGCAAGTGATAATTTACTTTCACAATTAACAATAATTAACCTTAACTATTGCTGAGGGAAATGGTGTCCCCTCCTCTCAGTTTAACGGATACGTGCTCACCTCATGGCTGGTTGAAAAATAGAGCTTGTGAATAGAAAGGGAATTGTGGGATTGCATTCTGGTTGTTTACTCCTTTGACCCCCTCCGCTTACGGTCAAATTACCTCCTGGCAAATCTGGAGGGTATGTTAACAACGACCACAACTGGGGCACATAGATATTGTGCCACAGCTCGTAAAATCGATTACTATTGACTCTAGTAAGTTTGGCAAAATAGTATATGTCGAAGGCACACTTTCTGTTGTTAAATCTATTTGATAGATATCTCGCATGCTCGAAATTGCTTCCTTGTCGCCAGTAATATATACGTTTGGTGCAAGTCCCTAGTCGAATCATCGTTCTTTCAATCACATATAGATTATTTGTGAGTTCGTTCTCGAATACTTCTTAAACAAATCTTATTTGGATTAGATAGGAGTTCCTTCTCGAACTATGTTGATTTGTGGTAAACACTGCATTAGACACGAACTGGTAAATTACACACCGTACAGTAATACAAAAAAATTATTATGGTGTAATAATCAAACATCCATTAAATATGAATATTCTTTTGCAGTTTAAAGGATAACTTGAAAATGATTGCTCTTGAATATTATTCAACCCTAGTATAACTTAAAATATATGTGTATATAGTATAAAAACGCACCAACGCTAATAGCATTTTAGTAACAAATGTGGATTACCACACATTATGAGTCATCTTGATTTATTCTATATATAATTTCAAATCTGAAAAGAAAGATATTTTTGGAGTAGAGAGCTGTTAGAGTTTTAAGGGATGTTGTAAATGAAAAAAACGAATATGAAACTTTTCCTTTGAACGGATGGATTGAAAAAAACACAAATAGTGTTTTTTACGTTTCCAGTGTTTGGTAACTTTCTCCTCAGTAGATGTTTCCACTGATAAATTTATTAATTCGCAAAATAAATCATATCACGTGCCTCACCACATTTTAGAAGGGAGCCTTAATTCGATTTAGGTGATAGTGTTATTAGCCAATATAAAAATGCAGGAACATTATTTTTTCGTCCTTTAATTCTAATTTTTCACTGTTTACTCTCACGCCACTGGCAAATTCTATATAATTCTTTAACTTAATAAAGACAGAGGTCGTATTCTATAGGGGTCTTCAAGGTAAGCGCTTTCACAGTTTTCGCTCTGTTGCAAGACACACATTATTGTGATAATGTATTTAATTAATTATTGTGATGATGTATTTAATTACTTCAATTAAAATGCATACCCCCTGCAAAATAATTGCTTTTTTGATGTGTCACTAAAATTAATGCCAATTCAACTCAGATAATCCGTGTAATTATTACACAATAACCCTACTTTTGTTGCAGAATTATACAAAACTAAAACTTACTAATTAAAGTATTTCGTTATGAAGAATATTGTATAAAAATCCAAATTAAATGAGTTTTGTGTCACTGTGATTACGACTAATTTTATAAATTTTACCATACATTATTTACATGTTTTATCGGCTTTGGAGAGTAAAACAAGTAATATATGTTTAAAAAATTACAGGAATATATATATATATACATATATATATATATATGCATATATATATATACATACATATATATATATATATATATATATATATATATATACACCATTCTGTTTTCTCTGGAATATTCCGGCCACTTGGTTGTATCAGTTAAGATAGAAATGAAATGCAATGAGTCTTCAGACGTACCTCTCCACCGCATTGTATGTCGATACTCTATGGCTGACTGTGATAGCTTCTATACATTAATATTTGATATACATCTGCACTCCATACTTAAAAAGGATGTTCCCTCTATAGTATAAAACCTGACCGAATGGTTTATTTTAGGCATAGACCGATTCATACCATCCATAAAATTCCAACAAAAACCTAACAGCCAGTCATGGTTCTTCCCAGAATGTGCTGCTGCCATCGCACATAGAAATCACTTTTTCATAGCTACCAACGTAATAGATTTACTGAGACTAAAGCTGCTTTCAACACTGCCAACAACCACTGTAAAAGAGTAATAACAAATGCAAGAGAAATGTATGCCCAGTCCGTTAAATACAAAGAAGCTGAGCAGCGGCTTGCTTCCTACGAGTTTTGTCGAATAGCAAACAGGATCTTGAACAGAAGCGTGTGTTCTCTTCCAACCATCATCAATGGACTCAAGGTCATCTCGTAAGCATCAGACAAGGCCAAACTATTTGCCCAGAACTTTGCAGCTAATTCTACCCGATGCGACGAAGTATTTCCTCATATAATATAAAACACGCTATGTAACATACAAATATCTGTGCGTGAGGCCGCCAACCTAATCAAGAACCCTGGTTGCAGTAAAGCCACTAGCCATTACAGCATTCCAATTATAGTGCTGAAAAAGCTTCAACCTGAGCTCGCCCCCCATAATTACAAAACTGTTTAAGCGTTGCCTTAATGAGACGTGTTTTCTAATGCCATGGAAAACCTCATCAGTATGCGCTTTATTTGATAATTCACGTGCTGTCATCTCCCTCTCAGTACAGACCAATAAGTCTCCTGCGTGTCATGAGTAAGTTGCTGGAATCCATATTAAATAGAGAAGAAGCCAATCACCTCATCAGAAAAAAACCTTCATACTGACATGCAGTACGGTTTCCGTTCTGCCAGATCTACAGCAGATGTGCTAACGATATATATCATAGCAGTTCTGAATCTCTCGACAAAGGCTTCCTGTCTAGGGCAATTGCTCTTGACATATCAAAGGCCTTCGATAAGGTATGGCATAAAGGTCAACTTCACAAGGTTTCCAGCTCGTACGGTATAACTCGAAATGTTTTCTCATTTATCAAATCGTTTCTCTCTGATAGGCTCATAAAAGTAGTGGTTGTTGGGCATAAATCAGAGGCCCACATTATTAATACTGGAGTCCCTCAACGGTCCATCCTGGGCCCAACACTCATCCTGATTTAAACCAATGATCTCCCAAAACACATACTTAAATCATTCGTTGACATCTATGCTCATGACACGCACGTCAACGGCAACACATAAAAGGCCGTAAAGAAAAAATCTCTCTCCGATTCTCTCTGCTCTGATGTTAAGCGCGTAGTGCAGTGGGGATAAAGTGGCTGGTTACTTTTAATCTAAAAGCATGTTCCTGTATTTATAACATCAACGCTCTGATCTACATCTGGCATCAATTGAAATGGATGCCTCACGTCTTGGGGAGCTTCCATGTTTTGACAAGCTTATGGGATAGACCATTACTCCTGATCTGAAATGGAATCCGTACATCATCCCAGCTCGCTGATAAAATAGTAGGATCCTTTTACCACATCTGGGCAGGAGCTGCTAGAAACAACCTATTTTTCCTTGACAGAATAAAAAATAGACTTTGTGGTTTAGTGGGAGTTGTCCTTTTCTCTTCCCTGTAACCTTTTTCCCCACAGAAGAGACGTTGCGAGCCTATCTTTATTTTATCTTTATTTCCATGGCAAATATTCGTCTTAGCTCTAATCTCTGGTCCCTTCTCCACAATTCTTGATAATAAAACACCCGTCTAGCTGAAACCACTGTCAAGAATTTTCCCCATTCTTTATCTATTCCTAAATTAAAACGTTGATTCCATGAACAAAACTTCTTCTTAGGAGTGCACGCATGTTGAACTTTCTTCTCTTTGCCTGTTTCCCACCTGACTACAACTTGGATGTCTTCAAGTCCGACGTAAACAAATTTCTGATAAACCGCCCCCTTAAGTAAGACATTTTATGAAATATCCATTACTTACGATTCCTACTATATTATGACATTGATTACTGTACACACAATAACCCTCGTCCCTGGGAGCCTTCCGGGATTTGATAAGTGGCGACTACCATGTAATATATATATATATATATATATATATATATGTATATATATATATATTTAAAATTAGTATATTTATGCAGCATTTTGTCATTAAATGAAATATTATTAAATGCAAGGAGACTCTTTGCTTTATGTTTTTTTTTTTTTAATTTTCGATTTTCCGTATACACTTTTTTGTATCAAAATCAAAAATATCAATAAAAGTTTCATAATTGTTGCTGTAACGGGCGCTTTTGTTTCGTCCATGAATCATCATCAGGTGTTAAAGTAAAAGTCCGAAGGAGTGAAATTGAGAATTAAAAGTGAAAACTAAAATATACAGTGAACGGTGATAAGTTAAAATATATAGCGTCGATGAAAAGTTGATTACAAATATAGGTCGATTAAAAATTCGAGTCTTAAAATCAGTAAGTTCGTGGACACCGTTTAAAAAGTCCGTCTAATACGGACTACGCAAGACATTTTAGAACGTTACTGCTTTTCTCGAATGCGATATCATTTATAATGGACTGAATGGTTTTAATATAATAAGCGTCAAGATTTTTAAATTATTTAATGATATTTTTCTATTGTATAATTTTTATGTTGTCAACGTGGATCTTTCCAAGGTTGGAGAGGGGCAGTTAGGCCTTTTATAAAATGTTCATATATAGTATTATTTAGATGCATGGTTATTCGCCGGGAAAAGGTTACCGTTGTATGCTCAATGTATTTATTATTTTCGAAGTTTCATTTCCCTACATAATTATATATATATATATATATATATATATATATATATATATGTATGTATATATATACGATTAAGATAACGTTTCTAAAGAGTAAATAGTGTTTTATAGAAATACATATTAATCATAAATATTTATTTACCATTTTAAACAACATAGAAAATGTAAACAGAGACATGCTACAATTACTGTTTTGGGCACATTCATAATATAATAGATTTTTTTTCTCAGATATTTTTTAATGTTTATATTGGTCAATCGTTGTAAAAAGATTCGTAATTGACTAACGAAACCTGATTTTCAAAATTGGAAAATAAAACTTACGGATTAGCGGACAATTCAATTAAAAAGATAAACATCTAACAGTCAACCCCTAAATCCATCAAGTAGTTTACAAGAATATTCATAGTTGTTTCCTTATTGTGCTTAATCACAATGTACGAGGAAAAAAATTACTCAGATTTCGATTTTATTTAATTAGCTCATGTCAATCGCCATGTTGCATGAACAGGCAAACGTATCCATACAGAAATAAAACAGGAAATTATTAGATGTACTCACATACGTATAATCGTACACAGCTTATAGAACAAAAGCAACAGTTTATTTTAGTTTTATTAACAGGAATGTTAATATAAACCTCCACTATAACCTATTAACTACGTTGGAATTTAATTAGGGATAAGGAGAATATTAGTAATGAAAAAATAAAAATACAGCTATAAAGCAGGTTTTCTAGATTGTTATGTTGTCGTCCTCAGAAAGGGAAAATGCTAAACAATGGTAGATCAATTCTAGATTTCACAGATGTGTGTATATATATATATATATATATATATATATATATATATATATATATATATATACATATATATATATATATATACTTCATGTTTAACATTCGGATTAATTAAGTAAAATACGTTCGCATATTCGAGAAATATTACATATATACATATATATACATATACATATATATATACATATACTAGCAGAATTACCCGTCGATAACTGGGTTCAGAAACAGCCTACAGAAAATGGACTGTGATTGATGAAAGTATGATAGGTTATGAAAAAGAGGGCGTTGTAAACAGATGGGGTTTGATACTAAAAAATTTTACCGTAAGCAAAATATAATTAAAGTAAAGATAATTTTCGCGAATATATTTTTTATTATCACCTTGTTTCCATTCGTAGCCAAGAAGTCCAACAAAATGATGTTTTCTTACAAAGAGAAAATGTTATATATATAATAATATAAATATACAAGAAATAAATGGTACCATAGTCAGTAAAAGTTATTTTTATGGTAGAAAAGTTCATCGGTTTGTATTTTAAAGTAAATTGTAAAATGGTAGCGACTTTGAAAGTGATAGCCCCGTTTCCAGTTTGATGGACGGGCACTCGAGCATTCTGTGTTAACAATTTAAGAGAGTTCCGTCAACGTAATGATTATTTATAAACATATTTTAATGTTTTCCGTTATTTTGTGCTTGAGGAATATTCGATTATGGCATGTGTAGTTCATATAAACATTAATCTAAGTAGTTATCGCCTCAAATTTCGTTTTAATCTTTGTTCGCTGAAGTTATTTCCAGTAAAAAGCATTAAAAACTATTTCAAAACAAAACAAAAAAAACATTAACTGAATTTTTATTGACTATGGTAACATTTATTTCCTGTATATTTATTTTTTCGGGTAGCCGTTTGTTGGCTTTTCTGCTAAACACTCTTACTAAATAATAATCTCAACGAAATTTCGAAAAACAAAGAAACAAAAAGTGTTTTAAAAAATAATGAAACTTTACTTACTTTAGTAAAATAATCCTAAACAGCAAAATGGGATATTAAAAAAGTAAACACGTAATTACTTTAGTTTTCTAAAGCAACGGATCGATATAAATATGAATTAGAAGAAAATGGCGCTCTTTTAAGCAGAACAGCATTGTTTCAGTTTTACACTATTAAACGGTGTATTATTGCGCTGTCAGATTCAAGATTGTACTATTGTAGTGTAAAGAACACGCAGAAAGGGTTGTAATCAACTGAATTCCTTCTAGTACACTGACAAAAAAAAAGCTTAAACAGATATATAAATAAAAATAAAAAGGTTATGTAAATGTTATTAAAAAGACACGTAATCACGTGAGCAGGATTGTCCTTCTTTTGACACGATTACAAGCAACGTTGTTATTTTTTTTATTATTTATCTGTTTATCTATTTTCGAAAGAGTGCCACGTGCAAGTGGAGAAGGAAAAATGAGTTATGCAAAATTTGTGTCTAAAGTTCCGCCTTTTTTGTTTTTGCCTTTCACTTTAATAAGAACGTGAATTTATTAGGTGAATTTATTCGACACAATATAGTTCAGCTAAAAAAATAAAAGCTAACGTGAATAAAGATTTAAGTTAAGGTGTTATTGTGGACCCTCACCCCTTTTAAAAAAACTTTCTTAAACTTTGTGACATATTTACATTCTATAGAGGTCCGGTGTGAACGAACACCCAATAATTTTATTATTCCATATTTCTTCAAATTGAAACATAATTATCAAAGTATGCTTACGCAAATAGATATGAAAAGTATGTGTTAAAGTGTATGCTATATTTCCATATTTCCATGGAGTACAGGCGCGAACGTAGACTCCACAATTTTATTATACCATCCCTTTTTCAGTTGAAACATACTTATAAAGGTATTCTTGTGTGCATTTATATCAAAAACCCTTTAAACGTTTTTCATTTTTTATTTCCATACTTTGGGGGCCAGGCCCGTATGCAAACCCCACAATTTATATGCATCACCGTTCTTCCAGATCAAACATACCCATTCCGGATCCTCAATACATTTTCTATTATTATATGTAATCAGTTTTTTTAAATAGTCAACCATATAGGAGCGTAGCCGTACCCACATACACACACAGACGTTCAGCTGTATATATATATATATATATATATATATATATATATATATATATATATATATATATTCAGGCAAACATTATTAAAAACAACAGAGATACCTTGCTTAATGATTCTTTTTTTCATTTTTTCGATCTTTCGTAAGATTTTTTTAACTTCAAATGGAAGGTATTTACAAATGATCCATGGTTCACACGAGCGCTTCGATTCTTTCTTGAATCATCATCAGGTGGAGATAAAAATAGAAGTGAAATATATAGTAACAAATGATGAAAAGGGTCAATGAAAAGTTGATTAAAACATACATTTACGAGTGATATAAAACTCTAATAAAAATTAGGATGATAAAAGGCAATATATATATATATATATATATATATATATATATATTTATTAAAGGAAGTATAAAGAGGTCAATGGTAGGTGCAAAATGATAGGGCCATTAAAGTGCAATTTATCAAACATATAGCAGCCTTACATCGAGTGTCTTGCTCCTAAGGGAGAGCCGTATAATATCTTCATTATTTGTAAAATAAAAGTAATAGTTCCAATACCTATTACAAATTATCTTCGAATCTCTACGCATTCTCCCTACAGCTGTTCTCTGGAAACCTTACGTGATCAAATATCATTATTTAATATAGAATTCTGGTATCGAACACAGTTATTAACAGTTTAAATCATACATTTTTTTTGTTTGAGACGATTCCAGCAATGCAGAGAATTATCAATTGTATTGATACATTCAAGCATTTGGATACATTACTTATTTTAACTCATCCGACAAAGATAAGTGAGAATAACACGAGAATCTAACGTGCTCTTACCAGGATAAATACTAACTTCCAGATTAATATTCTCTGAAAATTAATTTATATAGAGAAAATATATTTGGACCTAGAATAGTGTCATGAATTGGTAGAAATAGATAATTGAAATATTTTTACAAGTCTTACTCACAAGTTCTGATCTGAAAGAAAAAAAGAGTAATGCCAAGGACATTACTACTATTGCCATAAGCTTGGGGTTAATGTAGAAGAACGTGATGTTACACTCTAAAGAACGCCTTTGGAATATATAACACAATGACCCTACCTTCGTCTGAATTGTTCATAAACCGACAAACTCGTTCAGTTCAAAGATTTAATAGATCAGCTGTTTAACGTAAATTACGCAAGCGATATTGAACATTACTAATCATGCACAGACTTCAGAGAAAATGAACACGGTTTGTGTTAACCAACCTCTAAATAACTTCGCTCATAACAGAGAAACATGTCAAACATATAATTGGATCAGATAACTCACTTCCTTTTTTTAAGATACGTACAATGTAGGACTCATTCTTACAAGACGGTACACAGGACTGGGACAAACAAAGAAATGAATGGTTGTAAGTAGCTTAGGTTCACTCTGGTTGAGAACAAACGAAAGAAATCAAATCAGAACAGGAAGCCTTAGATTGTTTACGAACAGCAAGATTTGTAGAAGGCATCTTTTGAATAATAATTACAAAATCAAGAGCGTGATCAGATTGCGAAAGTAAAATCCGGAATAACAGAACTAAAATCATTGATGGAACAATAAAAAAAGACCAGCAAAGAGATCAACCTTATCATTGGATATGAAATGATTGGAGACTTTTCAAATCAGGATAAATAAAAGATTTCTCATTATTATTACACTATTATAAACACTCGAAAGGTAACTAGAGCTCTTCAGTAGGGATGTTTTTAAGATGTTTAGAGTGTTCCCGGCGATACAAATTACAGCTATGGTTATGATTGGCAATGGCAGAAACACAAACTAGTAAACACCAAAGAGGATTATGGGAATTGTTTTGAAGACTTATGATAAGGAATGTACGTGCAAATCCAAACACGACATTTGTCCGTAACTTTCTTAGAAGCGGCATTCTAGAACATACCAAAAAGGAACGTCACATGGAAAACTGCGAAGTCCATCTCAATCAGCCTTCCTGTATGAAAGAGATAATGAATAAGTCATAACACACAAAAACAATCTCGACATACACAGCAATGGAAGAATAAAAGTAAAATATCATTAAGTGAGAAAAAAATCAAGTAAATATGGTTGATGAAAGTTATTACCAAACAAACGTGTAGGGAAGGTAACCATTTGAGACAAGTCATGAAACAGAGACACATATTCTACCAGCAACATCTGTGGGAATAGAGTGAAAAGCTAATAGAATGATAAGCATTAAAGTCACAGAAAAAATAATAAGAATGATAGTTGAATTTTCGATGCATTATCTGATAAGATATTCTTCACCCTGTAAGTAGACTCTAACTAAATATCCAAAACGCCAGTCCAGTAGTATTTTAACTGAAATAATATAATTTCCATATGCCTACCAAACACGTTGTTATATGATAAATAGTTCGTATTCCTCAAGTGATATTGCTATAACAACAGCATCAATCCCAATTCTTTACTGGAAGAGAATAAATATTTGTCCTGAGATCCGACAGTAACAAGTGCGGTGAGCTATAATACAATTAACCGATCAGTTCAAGTGAGAAAAATAAATGTCTTCATATATTTACCAAATATACATTAAAATGGTAAAGGAGAAATTGGGAAAACAGACGGTCAAGTATATATTTCAGAAACCTTACGAAGGGTACGTGTTCTCTACAAGTTATTAAAGTAGAAGCAAACAAAATTAATGTTTTTTTATGAACGGAAAATGTTCAATTAGCACTATCATAATAAAGAATAACGTAAAGTATTAAAATTCTACTTTGTAATGTCTGATCTATTGCATATCACTACATCTATAATAGGCAACCCCTGTGTATGATGTCACTACCTAACTGATATATTCATGGCAGATCATGTCATATGCTACTGGTACCATGTAACCCAGTACTACCTGCCTCATGGTCGGGTAACCGGTGACTAAACTGTTTCTCCCACCAGGCCTGTTTAGTGAGGAGGGCGGCTAGTCTCCCTGAAGGATGAAAAATAAGACCTTCCAAAGGGCGAAGGACCCCATGTTCGGGGTCAACGGCCAACTAGCACCGTGTGTTTTTGTGTGTATGTATGTGTGTGTTGGTGTGGAGAGGGCACCCGTAAGCCGTGGTGAAGGCAATCTTTCTAAGCAAATCTCTTATTTAAAAATCATAATGCGTGAGACCAGTGCCAGCATTAAGCTGGTCTGCAGTTTTAATTGTTGCTGGCTATCTTGCTTTTGCTTGTTGCTGGATCTCAACATTTTGAACCGAGAGAGAGACTTAGCTGTCGTACAAAGCCAATTCTCTGTAATATCATCTGTGTCTAGATACTCTGTCAGGCATTTGTCTACTAAAATGGTCCTGTGGCGACGGAAGTCATTCTTGGGCTCATCGATTTTAAGTGTCTGAGGGAGTGGCACTCGTCTGACAAGACGTTCCAATCATATATATATATATATACATATATATATACATTTCTGTAGAAATACATTTTATTTTCAGTTTTCTTTCACCTTTTATTTGTACAAATCCTGAATTTATACAGCTTTATAAAACTACAAAGCATATCCCTATATATAATAAAAGAGGCGCAGAAAATCCCTTCCATAGGTTTGCAACAGCAGATGGCACATACAAATTTATGACGTGAACACCTTATTGAACAACATCTAACTCACATAATTCGTAATATCAAAATATTGCATTCCGTCATAGGACTATCACCATCACGATCGCACAGATATACACTGGAAGTAGCCGGTATTTTCCCCACTTAAAAAGTCCTACTTCTACTAACATTCGACACTGGGATGTTTTCTGCATTAAGGTCATATATGAGGTTTCGCCCTAATTTTCTGTCTCATAAACTTATGTACTCACCGTTACCTTTCATTTCCTTTGACTCCAAAAATATAAATTCTTATTTTTCACATTCGTCACTCCTTCATTGGCTGAAGTGTTTATATTCTGTCATTATGGATGGCTTGAAGCCTCATTCCAAAAGGAACGCTACACAGATTACAAAAGCATGGCTTTCCAGAAACTTGAAATTACAAAACTGTTTTATCAGCATTATATATTCTTACACAGCCTCATAATTAGATGTTTGTGTGTGTTTAGTTTCGTTTTATTGTTTGTTTGTTTTTTTTCACATTTCGTTTGTTTGATTGAAGTTAAACTGTCTTTCGCAGACTTTAAAAAAATTTTTTAGACAATTACATATCTATACTTTGGTATAAAATAACTGTTTTTTCGTATACAAATGCCTTACGTCCGAAAAAATAGTCTTATTACTTATTTGTCGGAGCTTTCTGTTATTTATTTAACGGTGTTAAGAATGGCTTTCGAGGTTGGGGATGTTCATTCCGTAAGCCGTTCTAAATATGGGAAAGTTAGCGCTGTTTATAATACGTTGTCACAATGATACTCTACCCGTTCCTTTATTTTTCCTTTTAAAATATTTCCTTTACTTTTTTCTCACTATTTTTAACGTCTGTTCGGTCGTGCTTTTCTATTTTTTTTTGATCAATCGGTATAATCTGGCGGTTTCCGGAAAAAAACGGCTTAAAACTTCATAAGTAGCGAAGTCTGACAATGGGTACATTTTTTTAAATTTTTTTAATTTATAATTAAAGGTGTTGAATAATACAAAGTACAATTTTGTGTACCGTGCTGAAATAACATTCTTTTTATTTACAAATCTATTTTAACCTCCGGGAAGGGAGGGTGTTTTGTCACTATAAAAAAAGTAGCGCGAAACTTGAATTGAACCTGAAAACATTATTTACAAATAGCGCAGCACCAAAAATGCACAAGCAATGTAGATGATGCATATGATGGAGGAGCGCGATACCATCTGCTATCAAAGCCATCCGAGGAGGCTGAAGCACAGATTAGGTGCAAAACAAGTTTATTTAATAATGAATAAATCTCGAGAATTACAAGACAATTTGACTATTATTTGACGTTTTCTTGATTTCTTAAACATGGGTATGTTTGCGGCTTCACAGACCGCACTACGTACGGACGTTCTTTGTCTCGCATTTACATTATTTGTGTATGTTGTAAAAAAATCTGTAAAATATATTAGCAGTTTATTTTAAGTTTCATTTTTTGAAATAGTAAAATTTAGGATGGAAAAATGAAATTGCAGTTATAGAATGTTACATAGAGGGGGGTAAGGAAGTGGCAAGCGTTGGAGGTACATATTATTACATTTATTAAAAATATAAAACAACTGATTAGGCTGTTTTAGCAGTCATTTAATATTGGCCAACAACCAAAACAGAACCAGTCGTATTTGGCATTTTTACCCGGAGGTGCATGCTACCAGTAGGCAAATAACAAATAAATGGCAAAAGTCTTTATTCCACATTTTATAATGTTTACCATCTTGCAATCTATTCCTTTAAGTACGTTGACATACAGTTCTTGACAGCACATGTTTTGTAGCGCAAAATTATTCATTTAATTATTATATCAATCGATGAATTTATTATACCCTAAACTAAAAAGAAATAGCACCTATTAATCTAGTAAAAGAAACAAAAACTGCATATGAACCTGAATACGACATCCGAAACTAGCAATTACGTTTTATTTTTATTTAGTTACGCCATTTGAATTTTTATGTGAAGTAACTATAATTTAATTTTATGTATAAATGAATTGTAGCCATTCTATATATACTAATAAAAATATTTTATTTGATGTTTTATTAGTTTTATAAATAATGTTATATATTTTTATTTAGATATTATAAATAATTGTAATATCTATAACACATGTCTATATATTTATTTAATTTTTATACGAAATTAATTACAAAATATTGTGCATTTTATTTTCGGTAATAAAATTGTTTTATTTGATTCAAATTGTATATCAATATGGAATTCAATTTTATTAACATATTTTAATCAAATGTATTATAACATAAATTATAATTCTGTTAATTGTAATCTACTATTTTTAATTAATCTTTTTGATCTTTGATACACCACGTTTTCGCACTATATTTTTCGTAATTTGGTTGAAACCATTCAAGAGTTGGTAACTCATTTTCTAATTTACATAATCTCAAACCACACCTCTCCCGAGTCGAAATTGTTAAATACCAGTGGCAAGTTAAGTGTATGTACAGGACGACTGAATACAAATGCCGAGAAAAGTGGAGAGGTGCAGTTTTTTTTTTAATTTGTATAAGTCTGTGGTTAAGAGGTTGTCGTTTGTATTAGACCGTACCTATCTATAATAGAGCTTTTGGATGCCGGTTAATATCTATATGTAAATATAAAATGCATAATGGGCATCTGTAAAAGATTTGACATCAGTATTAAAAAGGATAAAAGAATAAAACATAATGGCCTGTTTATATCATCGGTATAAGTATATATGTTGGGGGGGGTAAGATGTTTGATATGAAGCACTGTAAAATACGAATGTGTTATTGTGCTTTACTTTATGAAAAAATTGACGTTTGATTTACAAAATAGTCATTAGCTTTATTGTCAGTATTTGTTTAGCGGCGAATTGGGCGTGGTAGTGCTGGCGGCGAATCTGGAATTCGTTCACAATCGCCACGACCAGAATCAACAACTGCCATGCCATCCGGTCTTTTTTTTATTACTTTGATGTGACATTTTTCGACAATTTTTATTTTAATTATGAAAAATAACTTCTTCTTTATTGTTCTTTGTTTATGACGACGATAAAGGTAAAGAGAGTGGGTTGTTTCGGTTTGTATGGGTTGAACAAAACAAACAATTCCATTCCGCCGAAGCATTTGCTATGACGTTTTTGTTATAAATGATTTGATTGCATCGCTCCTGTTTAACGACCAAGACAGTTTATTCTCGTTGTTGTTCGGGTACATATAATACTAGCTAACCAACATGAGGGCAGTAATTACTTGAGATTTCTATCTATATTTTCTAATTTTTCCATCACACAAGAGTATAATCACCTTTACATGTTTGTTTAATTGTATAATGACCATTTTTGATGTCGCTAAATTTACATCTGTTATACTATACCTTACATTACAATCATTTTATCGTAATTAAAATTAAAATGTATGCATGCATTGCATATTGGGGAATGACATGAAATACTAAGTAACTAAGTAGGATACAGTATAAAGACATGGTGATTATTTTGAATAATCGATCACTTTATATAAATATATTGTAATATGGTGGGTGATACATTGATATAGCCTCCGTGACATGCAAGCAAAGGACGACCTAGATCCACATAAATCCAGCAAATAACACACGATATTATCTGTAAAGCTGAAAATCTGTGGCAGCTGATTGTAGACAGAAAAATCTGAAGAGGCTTAGTCACTTTGGTCCGGGCAAGGATCCCGTCCTGATGATTATGATGATGATGATGATGATGATGATGATGATGATGATGATGTAATATGGGCACTGTTATTAAATCTGAAAGTATAAAGATTATTTTTACAGTTATTTGCAATGTGTTATATCATCTTTAAATTTAATCTTTCGTATTTTCTTTTCTTTTGAAGATAAGTTTTTTTTTTCGCATGATGAATTAAGGACGAGATAATTAAAAAAAAAACTGGCAAAATAATCACATCAATGTTTTAGAGGAAAATAGCTGAAAGGAATGTAACAGGAAAAGGACTGTCCCCTTTCCATGTAAATAAGAAGTACATTGGATAAATGAAAATGAGATTAGG
Organism: Euprymna scolopes; assembly: GCF_053919585.1. Lineage (NCBI taxonomy): Eukaryota > Metazoa > Mollusca > Cephalopoda > Sepiida > Sepiolidae > Euprymna > Euprymna scolopes. Next base: position 57,604,601 of record NC_136487.1, read on the forward strand.
ATAAGCCGAGACTCGAACCTTATAAGCAAGGTTAAGAAAAAGAATGTAAGAAATCGGAAGGTTAAAAAGGTCTATTGTTACATTCTATTAGAAATAGTTATTATTTATATTGTAAAAATAATTGAGTGTTCATTCTTTTACAAAACTGAATATTTAAATGTCAGCTAAAAAGAATTAACAAAACAAATTAAAAATATATTGTTAAATAGGTTAACTTAAAATAGGTTAGGAGAGGACTCTTTGTTTGCAGAAGGTTGTTTTGGGCATAGCCACGTGAATTGGTCACGTTTGGGAAACACACTTCTGCCGTCATAGACAAAGCACGATTCTCCATATAGTTCTATGGGTTCGAATTTTAGGGTCAGTCAGACTGTCAGTCAGAGAAAGTTGAGAGTCAGTCAGTTGGCAGTCATTGATCAGCTGACTTTTTGGGAGCGAAAGTGAGAACAGTAAACTATGTAGATCCCGAATTTGAATGTCTGACGTCATCAGCATTCGACCGGTCACATGAATAATGGATCATCTTTGTGTTTTTTTTTGTAAATCTGCCATGTGTCATCTTTCAACACTCAAAAGGTAATGTGTAAATCATCTCATAATGAACATTGTGTAACACTTCTAAGAATATGTATCTCCCCTGCCCTATGTTCAGAACTTGTCTACATCTCCAGGCAGTATATATATATATATATATATATATATATATATATATATATATATATATATATATATTTATATGTATGTATATATATATCTATGAAGTCTCCAAGCATCTCCATAACTGTAATAAGTATAAATGTCTCTCATCATTGTTGTATATGTCCCCGTCATCTATTAATATGAACCCCCTGCTACACAACAAATGTACTTGCGCTACGAAAGATATACTGTCAAATAGTGTGCACGTCAACGTACTTAAGGAAATAAACAGTAAGAGATTCAGCATCTCGAAATTAGGAATATAGATTTTGTCTTTCAATTTTCTAGGCTTTGTAGTTACATAAAACTTTACACATTAAAATATTGGTAGGAATAAAAGGTGAAATATAATTGAATAAACATATTTCCCCTAAACATAGACATATACACATGCATACACACATACACACACACACACACACACACACACACATATATATATATATATATATATATGCATATATATAACAAAAAACAATTCTAGAAGATTAATGAAACACATTATAATTAGTATCATAGGAAGAAGTATATGGACGTGTTCTTATGTACGAAGTGCTATCAACCAATTTTTTAAAAGTGTGTTGCATAAGTAGATAAAATTGTCATAGACACTTAAAATTTAGTATGTTATTGCTATACATCCTATGAGAGAATATTTTTTTATGATTTCAGGAAAACAAAAAACAGAAAAAGGTAAAATGTATTTTCCTTATACTTATGTTCTCAATACTTGTGGATCCACAATAATTTGAGCTGTTCATTTTTTGTACAGATGTGGGGATTGTTTGTTTTGCCAACTGTAGAACACGCAAGATATACTTGTCTATGTAGGACGCAATCAGAGTGTAGGTGAAAGCTACACAATTGTAAAAATTGTTCCTGAGGCTGGTTAATGATTACTGCAAACGCCCACCTAAATTTGAAGTCCAAGATTAAATAGTAAAATAGAATATCCTTACAAATCATCCAATGCACGTTCGCTATCCGTTGTTTTCTGAGGTTAACAGAGATTAAAACATGAAAGTTTTATTTAATTATGCACTTGTATGCGAGAACGCACTGACAACTTTTGATTTTTAAAAAAATTTTGTGTGTGAAAGTATATTATTTTATCTATATATTATCATCGATGAAAACATTAAGAAATACGTTTTTAAAAAAGTAAACCAATAAAGTATGTGGGAACGAGATGATAATTCAATAGATCCGTATAATATAGAGTATAATGCAAAAATGTTTTAGGATAAGTTTTAAACAAGGAAATATTTTGGCAAACTGTTGTTCCTTTTTTATACAAATAAATATCGCTATTATCGTTCATTTCTGAAGAAAAATATTGTTTTCAAATATAATTAATGAGAATATTGGCGATATTTGTTACCGTAGACAAATTCGGAAATATTAATTTGCAAGTGAAACCAATAATAACTACTGAATTGCAAAGTCAGAGTTCTTTAAATATATACAACTTATGAAAACCGATATTGTAAAAATTTATTATTAAAGAAAATAGTTTTCGAAGAAATTAGAAATTTTAGAAAGTATGTTCTCTGTGTTCTCATCGCACATCACGTGACAAAAACAAACGTAACCGCACTCATTTTTGTTGAATCATGGGAGACTTCGCAAATTGTTACATGATAATAATTGAGATAATAATTGAGATAATATTGCCTATTGTTAACATTGACAAAAAGCGTAAGTAGTTAACATATGTTTTTTAATTAAATATCAACTCTTCGGATGTCAGAATTTGCTGTAATAACGAAGAAGCACCCTTTTCATCGGCCGACCTGCACAATGAACAACCCGCATATATTTTTGAGTTCGGCTTTTCTTTCATTTTTTAAGAGGTTTATTAGCGATTGCCAAGTAATAAATTAAACCAAAATACAAAAGATTTAATTTTTAAAGATTTTAAATATGTTCTCAGTTTCAAATACAATTTTCTAGTAAATCGATCTCACCATATTGTAATCACCAAACGGAAACACGAAACGAATTACTGCCTTATAATTGGGAGAATTTCTATTACTTCTTTTTCATAAAATTTTCTAACATATTATTATTATTATTATTATTATTATTATTATTATTATTATTATTATTATTATTGATTTGACGCCCATCTATTAGATTGTGTAAAAAAAGAAAATAATACTAAAATGCAACATTTACGGATTTTTTTTCGGTTTTACGACAATCAAAATTAAATAGACGAGAAACTGAAAAGAGCGAAAAACTAAATAAATATTTGCTAGTTCATTGCTCTTTTGAAAGAAATTTCGGTTTACAAACGATTAATAGAATCGCCAACAATGCATGGGTGTGTTCTCTTTTTTATTTCTACTTCTTATTTTATTCTAATTAATGTCAAAACTTGGCATATACGTATTTTTTCAGCCTTTAAAAACGGCTTATGTGATGTGAAGATGACTAAAACGTTAACAAGACAGACAGACAAGTTGCGTGTTTCAGGTTCGAATCGAGTTCGTCCCCTGCACATATTTTTTATTTGGAAAGTTGGAAACCTGGTCTCTCCTTCTTTAAGTATTGATGCCTTTGTAGAAACACTAGAATTATCTGGTTCATGGAAAAGGAATGAACGGACCTTCTTATTATATTGCTCATTATTTAATACGCAGACTTATTACTCTTATTCAACAATGACCTTATGCCTTGAATAATCATCTTAAAATGTTTCATTTCTTTTTTTCTTTATTGAATGACCCATTTTTATATAAATCATGTATTCCATTTTATTCACGGATGCTGTTTGCTTTATTCGTAAGATACTTCAATTCCCCGATGAATAATTTTTTTTTTTTGTTTCAGAAAAAGCGAGGAAAATGTTTGATAGAATCCTTATAATTGGCAATATTCTGCTGAGACGTTTTTCACGGCGATTATATTTTTTCTATCCACAAATCACGTTTCAAGTAGCCGTCATGACTTATATTCACGCGCGGTGTTTTACTCACTCAGATTTTACAGAAGTCACGTGGTATATTACGAGAAAGTGATCTAGACTGTAATTTCATTCACAACACGCCTTTTATTATAAGTTTTAAAAGCAAACGCTACTCAAAGAAAATCTTTCAGTGCACGTTTTCCCTTGACATCGATAGCATAATATATACACTCTAAAAATAATAAAAAAGGGAAATACATTGAAGTCATTATCTATTAAAGTTTCTTTTTTCTAAACTGATGCGTGCGACGGCCAGAAAAATAAAAGAACTTAATAGTAGCAGAAATTGAATTATTATTAGTAGTAGTAGCAGTAGTAGTAGTATTACTATTATAATAATAATAATATTAATAATAATAACAATAATAATAATAACAACAACAATAATAATAATAATGATAATAACAATAACAATAACCATAATAATAACAATAATAACAATAATAATAATATAATAATAATAATAATAATAAAAATAAAAATAAAAATAATAATAATAATAATAATAATAAAAATAATAATAATAATAATACGTTGAAAAAGTGACGATAGCAATGTAGAGGTATGGTAGAATAAACGTTCCATAACGATCAAGCAGTTAGAACATAATCCTCCGGATTTGACTGTCATTGAAAAGGTTTTCAAAAACTGGCAAATTGTAGATCTCTCAGTTCCCTGGTAAAGGAACGTGAGAGATAGAGAACGAGAAGTGGACCAATTATGTCCCGTTAGCCTTAGATATAAGGTGTATTCACGGGGTTAAAACACAAATCATCCCGGTCGTGGTTGGTATGCTAGGAGTAATATTAAGTCGTCTGGAAGTAAAATTTAAAAAAAAAAAACACTACGAATTCCCGATGTTTTAGGTGACAGTCAGGCCTCTGCTAATATAGGTACAACCAATACCCTTAGGAAAATCCTTGATCTTTTAAGCTCCTCGTTTTGTACCGTGATTGAGGAAATTCTTCTGGAAATGAATTCCATCTCTTTTCAGGGAGACGTTGATAAACAAAATCAGAATTATTACTATTTTGATTATTATAATGATTAGTGATGGTTCTAATAATGTTACTAGCTGCAGTAAGTGTTTAGAGAACAGGTTAATCATATACACATCTATAGGTGAGACATACTTTAGTATTGGAGACAATAAGATACGCATGATAAAGAATACTATCGCAGGTGATTGAATAGGCCGATCCTTGATTTGCACACTCGACTGCAAATGTCGTAGGTATAAGTGGGTACTCTGGGTGAAGCAGTAGGATCATGTTGAGGATATATAGGTCGATTTTTCTTATTGTTTCTTTTTGGATGTTGTTTGATAAGCCAGAAATCAAAGTTATGACATTTAGTGTGAGTGCAGGTTACTTTGTAGTCTTGAGTACACATGTTACTGGTCACTTGTTTATGAGAACCAGTGCTTTACGTACCGTGTAGAGAAGGTCGCAAGTTGCGTCCAGCACCTTACTGGGTAATGGCTGCTTAGCTTGAGGCGGGCGGTACGTGTCCGGTGAAATGTAATAATCTATGTTACCTTCAGGTAAGATCTCTTACGCCCAGCTATACGGCAACTGAGTTGTGATTCCTGTATGGATCTTTATATGAATACAAAACTGAGGCTTCCTCTCAAGTGACCAATCGTGAACATATTTATAGAGAAACCAACTAGTCCAATCATCAGTGCTGGTATCGGTGGTAGTGCCCAGAGTAACCAGGTCACAAATCCCTCTAGAACAAGATTGCGTACAGTAGTTGCTAGAACAGAGCTGATTGGAAAGTATAGCTTTTGTCTGCATTTAGGTGTGCACTCCAGATTTTTCGTAAGCGTGGTCTCCTTAGCAATTTTTCTAAAATGGGGTTAGCAGCAAGGAAGTAGAGGTGTGTTTCGAAGTTTTCCTTTTCTTAGGTGATTGTCTTCCATGGTCAACAGGCTTCATTTTAGTTATTTTATCAAGATTGACTCGTCGAAATCTGGTGCGTTTTTTTCATGGTGATCTAAGTTAATGTAGGCTACTTGTGAAGTATCTGACTTAACGTTCAGACACAGTGATCTTGAAAATATAGAATGTGTCACATCTTACGAAATTACTGCGAATGCAAACACTTTCTTACCATGTTCGGTAGCGTGGTCTCCTTAGCAATTTTTCTAAAGTGGGGTTAGCAGCAAGGATGAAGAGGTGTGTTTCGAAGTTTTCCTTTTCTTAGGTGATTGTCTTCCATGGTCAACAGGCTTCATTTTAGTTATTTTATCAAGATTGACTCGTCGAAATCTGGTGCGTTTTTTTCATGGTGATCTAAGTTAATGTAGGCTACTTGTGAAGTATCTGACTTAACGTTCAGACACAGTGATCTTGAAAATATAGAATGTGTCACATCTTACGAAATTACTGCGAATGCAAACACTTTCTTACCATGTTCGGTAGCGTGTAATGGAGAGACGTATCCTTGCTTTACTATCCAAATGTTGCTGGTCTTCTGTCCTTCAGCCTCATACTAACATATATGAAATAAATATAGAGATACAATTCCAGATACCCAAATAAAGCTTATATATATATATATATATATATATATATATATATATATATATATATATATACTATAAAGCCGAATGTCTGTGTGTGGGTGTGTCTGGTCACAAGTATACTCCTATATGGTTGACTATTTAAAAAGAAAACGGATTACATATAATGATAGAAGATGAATCGAGACACAGAATGGGTATGTTTGATCCTGCTAACGGTCGTTCATTAAAATTGTGGGGTCCGCGTTCGCGCCTTGTCCACAAATATGGAAATAAACAATTTAAAATAAACAGAAACGTTTGCAAGTGTTTTTGATATAGATGTACATAAGAATACTTTGATAAGTATAGTTTAACTTAAATAGGGATGGTATAATACAATTGTGGGGTCTGTGTTCGCGACTGGCTTTCATAGAACGGAAATAGGCACAAACTTTAATAGACTTTTCATATCAATCTGCGTAAGTATACTTTGATAATTATGTTTCAGTTTGTAGAAATATGGTATAATGAAATTATGGGGTGTTCGTTCGAGCCTGACCTCCATAGAATGGAAATATGTCACAAAGTTTAACAAGGTTTGTTAATATAGATCCACAGATTATTGTAATAAGTGTTTCAGTGTGAACATGTATGGTATAAACATTAGTGGGTTTATCTATTTTATTTTTACTTTCATAATATTTTGCTTTGGTTTTGATACACCTGAATTTGAAGCTATCTCTTAACAACCCTCCCTTTTCATAACCTATCATACTTTAATAAATCAGAGTCCATTTTCTGTAGGCTGTTTTTGAACCCAGTCAACGACGGGTACTTTTGCTAGTATATATATATATATATATATATATATATATATATATATATATAAAGAGGCAGATAGAGAGATATAGATAGATAGATAGACAAAGAGGGACAGAGAAATCTACATGGTCGTGACACTGGGCATTCTAATGTTTCAGATAGATCGTTATTAAGACTACTATCTTCGTCAGGCGACTAAATAAAGTTTGTCATTACAAGGAATAAGTCAGATTCTTTATATATATATATATATATATATATATATATATATATATATATATATGTGTATATATATATATATATATATATATGTTTATGTGCTCGTGTATTTGTGGCATAATAATGCGGCTCCATGTTCTGGGAATGTGGGTTTCTGCATTAATTATCCTTGTGGCATGCGTGCCCTGTGCGCATGGCTAAGATACAAAGATGAAGGCAGAGAAACACATTTAAACACGTCAACGTATATTAGCTTGGCCTATAATGGCAGTTGTTTCTAAACTCAACCAATTTAAAGCTATTGGAGAACACATTTGCTGAAAGTTTAAACTCGTAAGCGGGCATCGTGTTTTCAAACAATGAAAATATTTTAGTGCATTTGTTTTTCTTAATGTATGCACGTGCTCTCTTTCCCTTCCTGTTCATATTTAATCCAATCTATCTATATCTTCCTTTCTTTCGTTCTCCTCTCCTTTTTATCACTCTTATTTTCTTTCGTTAAAAGAGAAAAGTATTATATTGAAAAAGCGCAGTAGATGCTATTCTGCGCACACACACACATGTATAGCAGTATTACGCCAGAGATTTTTCCACACGCGTCGGGGCCTGCTATTCATCCACATTAATAGTTAACAAATTAAAATGTATTTGTTCTCTCATTTATTCAGTTTTCAGCAAATGATTCAGCGGTTTATTTTAAAGAGAAATTGAGTTGCCGGTATGCACTGACAAATATTACACTGTTGTAGCGATTTTTAAGAAACGAAAAAGAATTACTCCCCGTTAGTATCGGACCCAAAAACCTGTAAGAAGGCAATTAATTCCCCCCTCCAATGTACGAAGATCAGTAATGCCCGTGAAGCGTTGAAGCCTCAAAACACTATCGGTTTCCAGGGAACATTTAAACAAAAGAGAGACTCGGAATTATAAACATTTCCTCATAGAAACAACACGCTCCCAGACTCGAAATGATCATAGAAGACACAAATTCTGAAGATGAAAAAAAAAACGCGCATTTAATGAAGATTCATTTATTTGAAATAATCTTCATGTATGACTGAATACAGTTTATAGAAACTGACGATTAAAAAAAAAACGAAAAACGCTTCCAAATGACTCAGGAAATTTGGAGCGTAGAGAAATCGTCACACTTTAAAACAAAAAGAAATATAATTTTCTTTAAAAAGAATAAAGGCAATACAAGTTTTTTTTAAACAAAATAGCAATTACAATATAAATGTCAATAGACGTACAATGTCATATGAACGGAACGGAGAATAACTATTTTTAAATGATTAAAGTAGTAATGTTTATTTTTAAATAACAAAAATGTACAATTCTAAATATAAATTTCAACTGAATTAAACTAAAAAAAGAAAACTGATATTTTTTTCTCAACGAATTAACGTTTTAAATACGTGAATAATTATTAAAACCTAAAATGATAGAAGAACAAAGATAATTTAAATATTGCGCTTTAAACAACAGTCAAAGATTTCTGCATTAATAAACCTTGTTATGGGCTAGCATTAAAAATGTAAGCGCATATCAGCTTGCCTCATTTTAACTGTTGTTTATAAAAGTAAACCAAGTTATAGAAGAACACAGATGGTGAAAGCTTTAACTTGTACAGTGACAGCAGTTTTTAAACAATGAAAATGTTTAGTATCTTTGTTTGTAAATGTGCACATGTTTTTCTTTCTCTATCTTTCTCTAAATTTGTTCCGTTCTTCCCTCTTCCGTTCTTCCCGCTTTCTTAAAACTTTTTTGTTTTCTTCTAAACGGGGAAATACGGTATTGCAAAAGAGTTGACGCTGCCACTCCAAATAACACGGGTGTATAGGAGTTTTGCGCCGGCTTATTTTCGATATGCGTCGGGCATGTTTCATAATGCCCCTTAAAGTTAATTATGAAATAATATCTTTTTATGAGAAAAATATATTTGTTTGCTTTTTTCAAGCCTTCGATTTTCACCAAGATAGAGACAGACCATGCTATTTAATGCCGACGATAGATGCTGGTCATAAACTGAAATATAAAAAACTGTTTCCATATTGGGTAATAACATGGCTAGGATTTATAGCTTGCTGTTAATAACATCGTATTAAGGGAACATTTATGAGATGAGGGAACCACATGTCATGCTTTCACGTGGTATCGTCAGGAAGCAATATTTTGCCTACTTCTTATTTGGCACGAAAAAACGTCTCCAGCAAATCTCATTCATGAAATTTATCTTAAAGTATATAAGTTAATAATATACCCCAGCTATCATTACTTCACGAAGAACTTATGTGACATAAAAATATATGTAATGCATGACAGTTTATATAATTATATAGACTTTATTGATAACATTACTCCGATAAACGGTCTCACATATAGATACATCGATTTTTTCCAAACGGAAATTTATTGCTCGACAACGAATCCAATTCAGATTGTTTTCCTTAACCCATGTAAGTCCATCTCCTTAGAGGAAAATTCATTAACTAATATTAGGTCTAATTCGAAATAATTTCGCCATTCAGCAAATACAAAGCAAACATATAAAAAATTACGTCTTTTTAAGGGGCATAGATAAAGAAAATGCAAATAGAAAAACGAAATGATCCGAAATCATGGTATCTGGGTGTCAGGATAACATTTGTATAGAGTGGAATGATGTGGTAAGAGTCCGAGTTTGTTGAATAAATCCTTATTGTAGGTAAATTCCAATTTATTGTAAAACATTCCTGGTTCGTAGTGATAGCGCTTTAAGTGTGGAAGGTCCGGGATTAATTTCGCCCTATTTTTAGGTGGTGTATTCCCTATTTTTCATGTCCACTTAAAGCTATTCTCTATTATAGATTTAGAAATTCTGTTATATTTTTGATGAATTTTAAAGATATTTTAAATGTTGGACTAAAAATAAGATGAAGTCGAAAATACACTAAGATAAAATATTTGCGAAATTTTTATAAAATATTTCCGTGCCCCTATTTACATGATAGAAAGAAAAAACAATTGGTAGGAGGAATTTATAATCTTATTTCTTGTGCTCGCATATGAGTGAAAGGAAGTGGTGATCTATATACAGAAGGAAATGGGCAGATAATAGGGAAGCTAGCTTGCGTTTTTTTTTTCTCTTTTTTTTTTACATAGACATCAACACTTATCGAAGCAAAGAAGCCACTCGAGGATAAAGGTTAAAGAGTGTACAGTAGAAATTAGGCGACATAGTAACTGTTAGTAATGGAGATTCGGTAAATTTGTTAACTTATATGGAACGGCTCATCATCATCAGCGTTTGTTTATAGATTGCTGTAAACCCAAGGCAAACAGTCAGTCCGAAAGGTGGCGGTGATTATCTATAATAGCCAACTAGTATGGCAGGATGGAAAGAATTCTATGTGGCATATGTGTTTAAGACAACGGTAAAAGAATAGAATAAATAAATGAAATAATATAATGAAATCGAAATTATTGAATTAAAGATACAAAGTTATCAAACTGAAAATACATCGTAGGGTTAAAGTAAATTATTCAAGTGAAACAGTTGGCTGTTAATAATAATGTAGGAAATCGTTTATCGGAGTAATATTATCAATAAAATTTATATAATTATATAGGTCGCTATCCATTACATATATTGTTTATACTAAATGAATAAGGTCCCCGTGAAGGACTTCATAGAAAGGGTATGTAACGAATGGATATTATGAGGAAAAAACATAAGAGCACTCACATATCTTTAGTAATGGTAATAATAGTTTAAAATAATATTACAGATGACTAGTACAACCAAGAATGTGGATGAAAAGAATAGTTTTAAATTAATTTTAGGAGTAATAGTTTAACAGATTATTATCTTATTTTTGGTGCTGATGATATAGATTTATTAGAGCCCATCTGAATTATATCAAGGTTTTAATTATATTGGTATAGGTGGGTGTATCAGGAATAGGAATTTTGTATGCGAAATGACATTATGGAACAGTGGATAAGGTGAGTTGTGGTAACGTAGATCATATTTTTATTTCCACGTATATTATGAAAGGTAATTAAGAGATCTATTAATATAAATTGTGATTGGAAAAGTAGAATTTTAGGGGGATTAATTGTACTAGATGCAATATAGCAATTTAAATAATATTTAATAATGTTTTCTAAAAGTAAGATTCAAATGTAAAGATATAAGTAACATGTAAGAATGTACATAGTTTGATATGAGGGATGCATTCATTAAATAAGAAAGCTGTCGATTGACAAATCATAAAGTACAAAATAATATATTATATATATATATATATATATATATATATATATATATATATATATATAAACTGGGTTTGTTAGGTAAAATGCAATATAAAGTTGGAGTTTTATTATTATTATTATTATTATTATTATTATTATTATTATTATTATTATTATTATTATTATTATTATTATTATTTATTGCCTGAACCTGAATACTTTCTGTTATTTCCAATTGGCTGTATTTAAATGTCATACCAAGTGTTTCTCGTGTTTATTGTGATTTTTCAGAAAGTGATGATTTAAAGCGCTTAAGAGAATGGCACTACTATACATATATTCTCAGCAATTAATGCCTTGTTTATATAGTCATATCACTTCAATGTTTTTTTCTGGGATATCTATTGTTCTGTAAGCGATAATTCTGAGAAAGAGAAAGAATTGGTGTTTTCTGATTCGACATTCATCCATCGTACACTAACGATTATTTTTGTCTCTTCCATCGTATTTGTCTAAGCTCCTTGCATCAAGTAAATTCATGTTTGTGTGGATAGTGTAAGCATGAAACTTAGGTTATAAAATATATATTGTAAGCAACTAAATAATAAGTACAAAACAAATGGGATTGTATTGCACTCGTATTTACTTGAAAATTGTTAGAAATAAGGTTAAAGGTCACTTGATGTAAGGAGTTACAAATAAGGAAAGATAGGTATTCTAAAATGCAACATGCATAATGATCCAAATATTGAAAAAAAACAAGGATGTATGTAGAAGAAAGGAAATGCCATAAATAAGTTATGCAACGTTCTAGTTATTCGAAAAGAAGCTACTGGAATAAGAATATCTACAATAATCAGGGATTAAAGAAGTGAATTGGTGTAGACTTCGATCCCTAGTAAAATTAATGAGAAGATAAATGACAAGTATTAGATCCGGCAATTCTGGGAACATCTTGCCCTTATAGTTTTTGTAGAGAAAAATGAGAGAAGTAACATAACGTTTGTAAGAGAAAAAGTTTGGAGTTACAAAAAGAAAGGATAGAGTCAATCAAATTTAAAAAATGTTTTTTGCAGTATATTAAGATGCTTCAAATGAAACCACAGGTTCTCCACTCCAAATATGATAACAGCACTCGGAAACTGGTATGATATTATAATTGTAGAAATGATGAATAGCCCCAAGTCTTGAAATGTGTTGAAGGCTATTGATAGACCCGATTTTATGAAAAGAAGAAATGGCAATAATATAATACATGGACTCTATGAATAAGTTGAGAAATCAAGATCAATAAGCTTTAGAGATGATTTGTCATAGAGAGCAGAGTCATCCGTAAGAATATCAGGAAGAAAAAAACACGCGCCTAGGATTAAAATACAACAATTTAGTTTTTAAGTAGCAAACGAACAAGCCATTCTTTATCACAATCTATAAGGGAATTCTTATGAACTGCTAAGTCAACTGCATATTTCAGCTTATCTGAGAAAGCTGGGTGAGAAGCAATACAAAAAAGAGGGCAAGGTTATCAGTGTATATATTGATCCTCTGAATAATAATCTTTGGCAAAGCATTTATATAGAGACGTAACATTGTTTGACAGAGAATAAAGCCCTACAGTACACCGACAGTGATAAAAAAGGAAATAAAGATACTCCATCAAGAGTTAGTCGCAAAATCGATTAGAAAGTAATTAGAAAGATCTACACATGAGTTGCCGGTATGCACTGACAAATATTACACTGTTGTAGCGATTGTTAAGAAACGAAAAAGAATTACTCCCCGTTAGTATCGGACCCAAAAACCTGTAAGAAAGGCAATTAATTCCCCCCTCCAATGTACGAAGATCAGTAATGCCTGCGAAGCGTTGAAGCCTCAAAACACTATCGGTTTCAACGGAACATTTAAACAAAAGAGAGACTCGGAATTATAAACATTTCCTCATAGAAACAACACGCTCCCAGACTCGAAATGATCATAGAAGACACAAATTCTGAAGATGAAAAAAAAAAACGCGCATTTAATGAAGATTCATTTATTTGAAATAATCTTTATGTATGACTGAATACAGTTTATAGAAACTGACGATTAAAAAAAAACGAAAAACGCTTCCAAATGACTCAGGAAATTTGGAGCGTAAAGAAATCGTCACACTTTAAAACAAAAAGAAATATAATTGTCTTTAAAAAGAATAAAGGCAATACAAGTTTTTTTAAACAAAATAGCAATTACAATATAAATGGCAATAGACGTACAATGTCATATGAACGGAACGGAGAATAACTATTTTTAAATAATTAAAGTAGTAATGTTTATTTTTAAATAACAACAATGTACAATTCTAAATATAAATTTCAACTGAATTAAACTAAAAAAAGAAAAGTGATATTTTTTTCTCAACGAATTAACGTTTTAAATACGTGAATAATTATTAAAACCTAAAATGATAGAAGAACAAAGATAATTTAAATATTGCGCTTTAAACAACAGTCAAAGATTTCTGCATTAATAAACCTTGTTATGGGCTAGCATTAAAAATGTAAGCGCATATCAGCTTGCCTCATTTTAACTGTTGTTTATAAAAGTAAACCAAGTTATAGAAGAACACAGATGGTGAAAGCTTTAACTTGTACAGTGACAGCAGTTTTTAAACAATGAAAATGTTTAGTGTCTTTGTTTGTAAATGTGCACATGTTTTTCTTTCTCTATCTTTCTCTAAATTTGTTCCGTTCTTCCCTCTTCCGTTCTTCCCGCTTTCTTAAAACTTTTTTGTTTTCTTCTAAACGGGGAAATACAGTATTGCAAAAGTGTTGACGCTGCCACTCCAAATAACACGGGTGTATAGGAGTTTTGCGCCGGCTTATTTTCGATATGCGTCGGGCATGTTTCATAATGCCCCTTACAGTTAATTATGAAATAATATCTTTTTATGAGAAAAATATATTTGTTTGCTTTTTTCAAGCCTTCGATTTTCACCAAGATAGAGACAGACCATGCTATTTAATGCCGACGATAGATGCTGGTCATAAACTGAAATATAAAAAACTGTTTCCATATTGGGTAATAACATAGCTAGGATTTATAGCTTGCTGTTAATAACATCGTATTAAGGGAACATTTATGAGATGAGGGAACCACATGTCATGCATTCACGTGGTATCGTCAGGAAGCAATATTTTGCCTACTTCTTATTTGGCACGAAAAAACGTCTCCAGCAAATCTCATTCATGAAATTTATCTTAAAGTATATAAGTTAATAATATACCCCAGCTATCATTACTTCACGAAGAACTTATGTGACATAAAAATATATGTAATGCATGACAGTTTATATAATATATAATATTTACGGAAATTTATTGCTCGGACAACGAATCCAATTCAGATTGTTTTCCTTAACCCATGTAAGCCAATCTCCTTAGAGGAAAATTCATTAACTAATATTAGGTCTAATTCGAAATAATTTCGCCATTCAGCAAATAAAAAGCAAACATATAAAAAATTACGTCTTTTTAAGGGGCATAGATAAAGAAAATGCAAATAGAAAAAAGAAATGATCCGAAATCATGGTATCTGGGTGTCAGGATAACATTTTTATAGAGTGGAATGATGTGGTAAGATTCCGAGTTTGTTGAATAAATCCTTATTGTAGGTAAATTCCAATTTATTGTAAAACATTCCTGGTTCGTAGTGATAGCCCTTTAAGTGTGGAAGGTCCGGGATTAATTTCGCCCTATTTTTAGGTGGTGTATTCCCTATTTTTCATGTTCACTTAAAGCTATTATCTATTATAGATTTAGAAATTCTGTTATATTTTTTATGAATTTTAAAGATATTTTAAATGTTGGACTAAAAATAAGATGAAGTCGAAAATACACTAAGATAAAATATTTGCGAAATTTTTATAAAATATTTCCGTGCCCCTATTTACATGATAGAAAGAAAAAACAATTGGTAGGAGGAATTTATAATCGTATTTCTTGTGCTCGCATATGAGTGAAAGGAAGTGGAGATCTATATACAGAAGGAAATGGGCAGATAATAGGGAAGCTAGCTTGCGTTTTTTTTTCTGTTTTTTTTTACATAGACATCAACACTTATCGAAGCCAAGAAGCCACTCGAGGATAAAGGTTAAAGAGTGTACAGTAGAAATTAGGCGACATAGTAACTGTTAGTAATGGAGATTCGGTAAATTTGTTAACTTATATGGAACGGCTCATCACCATCAGCGTTTGTTTATAGATTGCTGTAAACCCAAGGCAAACAGTCAGTCCGAAAGGTGGCGGTGATTATCTATAATAGCCAACTAGTATGGCAGGATGGAAAGAATTCTATGTGGCATATGTGTTTAAGACAACGGTAAAAGAATAGAATAAATAAATGAAATAATATAATGAAATCGAAATTATTGAATTAAAGATACAAAGTTATCAAACTGAAAATACATCGTAGGGTTAAAGTAAATTATTCAAGTGAAACAGTTGGCTGTTAATAATAATGTAGGAAATCGTTTATCGGAGTAATATTATCAATAAAATTTATATAATTATATAGGTCGCTATCCATTACATATATTTTTTATACTAAATGAATAAGGTCCCCGTGAAGGACTTCATAGAAAGGGTATGTAACGAATGGATATTATGAGGAAAAAACATAAGAGCACTCACATATCTTTAGTAATGGTAATAATAGTTTAAAATAATATTACAGATGACTAGTACAACCAAGAATGTGGATGAAAAGAATAGTTTTAAATTAATTTTAGGAGTAATAGTTTAACAGATTATTATCTTATTTTTGGTGCTGATGATATAGATTTATTAGAGCCCATCTGAATTATATCAAGGTTTTAATTATATTGGTATAGGTGGGTGTATCAGGAATAGGAATTTTGTATGCGAAATGACATTATGGAACAGTGGATAAGGTGAGTTGTGGTAACGTAGATCATATTTTTATTTCCACGTATATTATGAAAGGTAATTAAGAGATCTATTAATATAAATTGTGATTGGAAAAGTAGAATTTTAGGGGGATTAATTGTACTAGATGCAATATAGCAATTTAAATAATATTTAATAATGTTTTCTAAAAGTAAGATTCAAATGTAAAGATATAAGTAACATGTAAGAATGTACATAGTTTGATATGAGGGATGCATTCATTAAATAAGAAAGCTGTCGATTGACAAATCATAAAGTACAAAATAATATATTATATATATATATATATATATATATATATATATATATATATATATATATATATAAACTGGGTTTGTTAGGTAAAATGCAATATAAAGTTGGAGTTTTTTTATTATTATTATTATTATTATTATTATTATTATTATTATTATTTATTGCCTGAACCTGAATACTTTCTGTTATTTCCAATTGGCTGTATTTAAATGTCATACCAAGTGTTTCTCGTGTTTATTGTGATTTTTCAGAAAGTGATGATTTAAAGCGCTTAAGAGAATGGCACTACTATACATATATTCTCAGCAATTAATGCCTTGTTTATATAGTCATATCACTTCAATGTTTTTTTCTGGGATATCTATTGTTCTGTAAGCGATAATTCTGAGAAAGAGAAAGAATTGGTGTTTTCTGATTCGACATTCATCCATCGTACACTAACGATTATTTTTGTCTCTTCCATCGTATTTGTCTAAGCTCCTTGCATCAAGTAAATTCATGTTTGTGTGGATAGTGTAAGCATGAAACTTAGGTTATAAAATATATATTGTAAGCAACTAAATAATAAGTACAAAACAAATGGGATTGTATTGCACTCGTATTTACTTGAAAATTGTTAGAAATAAGGTTAAAGGTCACTTGATGTAAGGAGTTACAAATAAGGAAAGATAGGTATTCTAAAATGCAACATGCATAATGATCCAAATATTGAAAAAAAACAAGGATGTATGTAGAAGAAAGGAAATGCCATAAATAAGTTATGCAACGTTCTAGTTATTCGAAAAGAAGCTACTGGAATAAGAATATCTACAATAATCAGGGATTAAAGAAGTGAATTGGTGTAGACTTCGATCCCTAGTAAAATTAATGAGAAGATAAATGACAAGTATTAGATCCGGCAATTCTGGGAACATCTTGCCCTTATAGTTTTTGTAGAGAAAAATGAGAGAAGTAACATAACGTTTGTAAGAGAAAAAGTTTGTAGTTACAAAAAGAAAGGATAGAGTCAATCAAATTTAAAAAATGGTTTTTGCAGTATATTAAGATGCTTCAAATGAAACCACAGGTTCTCCACTCCAAATATGATAACAGCACTCGGAAACTGGTATGATATTATAATTGTAGAAATGATGAATAGCCCCAAGTCTTGAAATGTGTTGAAGGCTATTGATAGACCCGATTTTATGAAAAGAAGAAATGGCAATAATATAATACATGGACTCTATGAATAAGTTGAGAAATCAAGATCAATAAGCTTTAGAGATGATTTGTCATAGAGAGCAGAGTCATCCGTAAGAATATCAGGAAGAAAAAAACACGCGCCTACGATTAAAATACAACAATTTAGTTTTTAAGTAGCAAACGAACAAGCCATTCTTTATCACAATCTATAAGGGAATTCTTATGAACTGCTAAGTCAACTGCATATTTCAGCTTATCTGAGAAAGCTGGGTGAGAAGCAATACAAAAAAGAGGGCAAGGTTATCAGTGTATATATTGATCCTCTGAATAATAATCTTTGGCACATCATTTATATAGAGACGTAACATTGTTTGACAGAGAATAAAGCCCTACAGTACACCGACAGTGATAAAAAAGGAAATAAAGATACTCCATCAAGAGTTAGTCGCAAAATCGATTAGAAAGTAATTAGAAAGATCTACACATGAGTTGCCGGTATGCACTGACAAATATTACACTGTTGTAGCGATTGTTAAGAAACGAAAAAGAATTACTCCCCGTTAGTATCGGACCCAAAAACCTGTAAGAAAGGCAATTAATTCCCCCCTCCAATGTACGAAGATCAGTAATGCCTGCGAAGCGTTGAAGCCTCAAAACACTATCGGTTTCAACGGAACATTTAAACAAAAGAGAGACTCGGAATTATAAACATTTCCTCATAGAAACAACACGCTCCCAGACTCGAAATGATCATAGAAGACACAAATTCTGAAGATGAAAAAAAAACGCGCATTTAATGAAGATTCATTTATTTGAAATAATCTTTATGTATGACTGAATACAGTTTATAGAAACTGACGATTAAAAAAAAACGAAAAACGCTTCCAAATGACTCAGGAAATTTGGAGCGTAAAGAAATCGTCACACTTTAAAACAAAAAGAAATATAATTGTCTTTAAAAAGAATAAAGGCAATACAAGTTTTTTTAAACAAAATAGCAATTACAATATAAATGGCAATAGACGTACAATGTCATATGAACGGAACGGAGAATAACTATTTTTAAATAATTAAAGTAGTAATGTTTATTTTTAAATAACAAAAATGTACAATTCTAAATATAAATTTCAACTGAATTAAACTAAAAAAAGAAAACTGATATTTTTTTCTCAACGAATTAACGTTTTAAATACGTGAATAATTATTAAAACCTAAAATGATAGAAGAACAAAGATAATTTAAATATTGCGCTTTAAACAACAGTCAAAGATTTCTGCATTAATAAACCTTGTTATGGGCTAGCATTAAAAATGTAAGCGCATATCAGCTTGCCTCATTTTAACTGTTGTTTATAAAAGTAAACCAAGTTATAGAAGAACACAGATGCTGAAAGCTTTAACTTGTACAGTGACAGCAGTTTTTAAACAATGAAAATGTTTAGTGTCTTTGTTTGTAAATGTGCACATGTTTTTCTTTCTCTATCTTTCTCTAAATTTGTTCCGTTCTTCCCTCTTCCGTTCTTCCCGCTTTCTTAACACTTTTTTGTTTTCTTCTAAACGGGGAAATACTGTATTGCAAAAGTGTTGACGCTGCCACTCCAAATAACACGGGTGTATAGGAGTTTTGCGCCGGCTTATTTTCGATATGCGTCGGGCATGTTTCATAATGTCCCTTAAAGTTAATTATGAAATAATATCTTTTTATGAGAAAAATATATTTGTTTGCTTTTTTCAAGCCTTCGATTTTCACCAAGATAGAGACAGACCATGCTATTTAATGCCGACGATAGATGCTGGTCATAAACTGAAATATAAAAAAACTGTTTCCATATTGGGTAATAACATGGCTAGGATTTATAGCTTGCTGTTAATAACATCGTATTAAGGGAACATTTATGAGATGAGGGAACCACATGTCATGCATTCACGTGGTATCGTCAGGAAGCAATATTTTGCCTACTTCTTATTTGGCACGAAAAAACGTCTCCAGCAAATCTCATTCATGAAATTTATCTTAAAGTATATAAGTTAATAATATACCCCAGCTATCATTACTTCACGAAGAACTTATGTGACATAAAAATATATGTAATGCATGACAGTTTATATAATTAGTCTCGCAAGTAACTGCGAGACAAAACAAAATGTTACTTCGAGACTACTATTGAGTAATCCAACGTAGGGTACCGGTGGAAAAAAATAATAAATTAATTTACTTGAGACATACTTATTGAACATTTTCTGAAATAGTACAATAATTACCTTGACATTCTTCTGTTTAGTTTAAGATATCATTTTCAGATATTTTGATACTAATACCGTTATTAAAAAAATAAAAATTGCCGGATTTTAGTTTCATAAGAGTTTTCCACTATAATATAAACAAACCACTATTCGTACTACCATAATAACAGCGACAGAGAGAGAGAGAGAGGGAGAGAGACAGAGAGACAGACAGACAGACAGAGAGGGGGGGCTACTGTTCAGTATTTGTGTAAAATATTACATAACTGATTTTTCCCCTATTTTTGATTATCCGTTACATTAATACCATTGCTAAATTAATTTAGTTTAAATCCCGCATTTCCATCCATGCTCACCACCGCCCACCGAAAATTACCGACTATTACCGAATGAGCAGACGTTAAATTGTAACAAACACACATCCGTAAAGTTGTTTATTTATGTCTGCGTTGCACTTTGCAGTTCCTTACATGAAACATTTTCTTGCATTATTTAAAACAGGTAAGCGTACTATTTTTTTTTTGTTTGTTTACAAATGCTGTGTCAATAAAATTCTTACTTTCTTTTATATTTATGCGTTATTGGTAAAACTTTGTTTATACAAATTCCTGGGACTTATGTAGGACCCCACCCTGGAGTAAATGTGGTATTGCGCCTGCGGTGATTTTGCGGCCTGTCAAGAATATTATGAATATATTATTATCATTTTTAATTTTTTAACTGGCTGTAACATTTTCTTGCATTATTTACAACTTTTTTGTTGTTTGTTTACAAATGCTGTGTCAATAAAATTCTTACTTTCTTTTATAGTTATGCGTAATTGGTTAAACTTTGTTTATACAAATTCCTGGGACTAACGTAGGACCCTCCCCCCTCCCCGGAGTAAATGTGGTATTGCGGTGATTTTGTGGCCTGTCAAGAATATATTATGAATATATTATCATTTTTAATTTTGTAACTGGCTGTAACATTTTCTTGCATTATTTACAACTTTTTGTAAATAATGCAAGAATATGTTACAGCCAGTTTTTGTCTTTCGATATTTCTTATCGTTTCTTCGCAAGTTTGCCGGCGACGACGTAATGTCCTGACCTCATTATTAAGAAAATAATAGTGTGTTACAATTAGTGCATCTGTTCTTCAGATGCTGCACTTCCATTTCATGTTCTCTTTCGGTGGAGGAGAAATCTGTCACGACTGAGACAATTTTTATTTTTGTACCTTTTCTCCACGTTAAAAAACGACCCTGGTGTCTAACTCTGTCCCGTGGGGAGGCATAGTAAATAGGTACAATAAGTGCATGATCACCAACATTTTTACTATAAGGGTGTAACAAATACTCGTGTAACAACGGTAACATAAATGCAGAAGCACATTTTTACCTAAGTACAAAATTAACAAGAAGTAATATTACGACAATAATCATTATATAGATTTACATAGTAAAAAAAAATGTTTTCTAAACTTCCCATTTCGCCCCCAAGGGCACAGAAGTTGTCAAAAATGCCCCAACAGTTTAAATCTCATATTTTTATTCTTGCTCAACAACGCCCACCAAAAAGTCACCGATTAATAACGCATTAGCAGACGATAAATGTTACTTGCGAGACTAAAAAATTACTTCGAGTTACTTCGAGACTACTATTGAGTAATCCAACGTAGGGTACCGGTGGAAAAAATAATAAATTAATTTACTTGAGACATACTTATTGAACATTTTCTGAAATAGTACAATAATTACCTTGACATTCTTCTGTTTAGTTTAAGATATCATTTTCAGATATTTTGATACTAATACCGTTATTAAAAAAATAAAAATTGCCGGATTTTAGTTTCATAAGAGTTTTCCACTATAACATAAACAAACCACTATTCGTACTACCATAATAACAGCGACAGAGAGAGAGAGAGGGAGAGAGACAGAGAGACAGACAGACAGACAGAGAGGGGGGGGCTACTGTTCAGTATTTGTATAATTTGAATAGAAGCTCACAAGAGCAGTACATTAATGCTTACAACCCAGCTATTTTGATGATGTGGGAGTCTAATATTGACTTGCAGTACATTTCTGACAATTCAATGATTCTGAACCATTACATCACCAGCTATCAGACTAAATATGAAACATCTGAGACTGAAGGTGTGTGGTCATTGGACCAATCAAAATCATTTTATGGTAAATGCAAAAGCGCTGGTCTTTATACATTGTCCAAAAGAGATTCAGGAGCTTATGAAGTTGCTGATAAGCTGTTGGGACATCACTTGTTTGGAGCTTCTGCAACTGTAATGTGGGTCGGTGCTGATATACCTGAATATAGAACCCGCAGATTTTTGCCACAAGAAGAATTGGATCAAATGCAGCCTGATTCTACAGATTTGTATTATGGCAATATGGTTGAAACATGGTACCCGAATAGACCTGATTCTATGGAAAATAAAAGTGTGTACTATGTTGCGAGAAACTATGAAAGAACAATGAATGCTTCCACAAATGATGATGAGAAAGTTTCATTGAAGCTGCGAAATAATCATGGCTTTTTAAAAAAAGTGAAAGAAAAAGCTATAAAGACGCCAAATGTGAGATTGACTTCTGAAACAAAAGAACGATATTATCACAATTTGTTGATGCTGTTCAAACCTTGGCGCCAAGAAGAAATTGATTTACTTGATGGCTGTAAATCATATGAGCAATCATTTTATCAAAATGCTCCATATTTGTCTGAAATGACAAATTATGAAAGTATTAAGAAAAAAATTAAAGATGCTATTGAAATAAGCAAAAAAATAGAGCAAAAATCTAAAAATTATGAAAATGAAAATAACGCTGATGATGATCAAATTGATTGCGATCCTAATATGGCTAAAGAGGCAGATAAAAATGAAGCTGATTTAAATATGCCTCAAATCAGACATGTCACTGAAGCTCAAGTTTTAGAAAATGAGCAAAAATTGAATTTCATTCAAAAAGAAATTTATAATGAAATTATTTCCAAACTTGAGCAACAAAATCTTCATTGGAATGAGGAAAACCCTATTCACAGGTGCAATTGTGACGATTGTCCACAAATTCTCAAATTTATTAGTGGTTTTGGGGGTGTGGGCAAATCTTTTCTGATCAATGCACTGGCAGATAAAATTACTCTCACATATCCTGCCATCAATGGACCCAGTGTAGTTATTTGTGCTCCTACTGGTGTCAGTGCTTACATTTTGAAAGGATCTACATGCCATAGAGTCTTTCAACTAAATGTGCAGCATGGTTCTACACCTAAATATGAACCATTATCAAAGGATAAAATAAAAAGTTTGAGAACCATGCTTGGATATGTGAGATTATTCATTATTGATGAAATAAGCATGGTTAGTCACTTGCAATTAGCATTTATTCACCAACGTTTGCAAGATGTTTTTGGTGATATTAGGAAACAAGTGTATCCATTTGCAAACATGTCAATTGTTGCATTTGGTGATTTATTCCAGCTTCCACCTGTTAATGAAAAACCTGTATTTTCCAAAATATCTATTCAAGATGCTAGAACATCAAATTTGGGAATTGCTGGTATAAATTTGTGGTCATATTTCGATTATGATGAATTGACCATAAATATGCGACAAAAAGATGACAATGAAAACTTTGTTAATATTCTTAACAGAATTAGACTTGGGTCACCAACTGATCAGGATATTGAGATCTTGAAAAGGCATCGAATCAATCCTAAACAAAAAGCAAATATTGATCAAGTTACTGATCTTTTGCAAAATTTGCAAAAGAAAATGCATATTATTTGCATTGTACCCACAAATGAATCTGCTGAGGAAGTGAATTATAAAATGTTGAAAAAAAATAATATTCATATCATTGAAATTTCAGCAAATGATTCCAACTTAAGACAAAAAACCGTAACAAAAAAAAAATCAAAACAGACACCAAAAACTTCTAAACTTAAAAAGATTTCTGACACAGCTGGACTTGAAACTGTGCTTAAAATTGGAATTGGTGCTAGATGCATGTTGCGTCGGAATATTGATATCGAAAAAGGACTTTGCAATGGTACAATGGGTACAGTCACTGAAATACAAATGAAAGATGGCAAAGTTGCTGCTGTGACTGTAAAATTTGATCATATGGATCATGCAGTCAATGTTGAATTTGTGCAAGCTGACTATGAACTTTCTCGTGGCCTCTTTGTGACTAGATCTCAAATACCTTTGTCACTCAGCTATGCTTTAACTGTCCACAAAACCCAAGGTATTTCAGTCGATGGTATCATTGTTGACTTGGGATCTGATGTCTTTTCAGATGGAATGGCCTATGTAGCTTTGTCACGTGCTAGAAAGCTGTGCAATGTCTATTTGATCGACCTTGACCCTCATAAATTGACCATGTGTAACAAAAGTGCATGGACTGAATATAATAGATTGAGGGCCAAAAGAGACAGGGTTGATTTGCCACCGCTTCCTCCTTGTTCTGTTAAGCCTCAAAGTTTGTCATTGTACAAACAGACTTATAAACGAAAAAAAAACAATCGTTATAGATCATGATTTGAAGCAAAAACATAATAGTCCAAATAGAAAATGGCTGAAAATAGACAATTCAATTTCTCAAAATAATTTGAACCTCAAATTGATCAATGAAAGAAATGCTTGTTTTGCTAACAGTATTGTTCAGAAAATTTACCACCTTCCTTTGTTGTCTAACATCATTAAAAGCATTCCAAACATTGATTTGCCAATTCAGCAATTAAAAAGATTGCTTGTCCCTGGCACTCACAGTGTTGCTGATCTTAGAGAATCAATCGGCGGCGTTTTTAATAGTGGCCAACAAGAATGTGCTATTGCATTTTGGGAATCTTTGATAAACAAGTGCCCTGACAGTGCCAAACAATTATTCACTTTTGAAGAAAGTAAAGTGATGAAATGTCTTAGAATACACAAACAAAACTGCCAAAGACTACAAGATAGTGAATGTAATTGCACCTTTAAAGTTGGCTGTGGGTTCCAAACCTTGCAGATTGCTGGAATACCACAGAGATTAGTTATTCAACTTCATCCTACTGATGGTCGACAGCAATTTAAAAGTTTGCTCAAAACTGATGCTTCAGTGCTCAAACATTGTATCAAATGTCAGAAAAATACTGAGCACTTGGAAAATGTCACTAGAACGTTTCCTACTGCAATGAAATATTTGTGTGTTCAAATAAATAGATTTATGTTTGAAAATTATAATCCTCGGCGAATTAATGCTGAAATTATGAATTTCAGTACAAAAAAACAAAATATTTTTGGAACAAATTTCAAAGTAAAAACAGCTATTCTGCACACTTTGAATAGAGTCGATTTTAGGCATTATACTTGCATTGTTAGAAATAATAATAAGTGGAATATTGTCAGTGACACTAACTTTTCTAGTAATGTCAATTTTCCTTCCAAAATGTCCAATATTGTTGGCATTTTTTTTGAAAAAATATAAAGGAAGCAAACATTTGATAAAAACAAGGTCATACATTCAATAGAAATAAATAGTGGTGGTTTTCGCTTTTAAAATTCAACCATCACCTAGGCATGGCATGGGGCTGTAACTGTAACTCTGCAGGCGAACAATAGCACTGTTATGAATCATAACTAAACTGGAGACAAGATTTCTGCTTCAAGAGATAAATGTACTATAAAATTTTAACAGGAAAATTATTTTACTGAAAACTATTGATCAATATTACACTCTAAAAAGGAAGATACTAGAGTTAAAAAAACAACAATTTTATTTACACTCAAGCAATTCAAAATTTATCTCAAAACTGACTCTTCAATTCGCAAATATTGTCAACAAAATACTGAGCATTTTGAAAAAGCCACTAGAATGTTTTCTACTGCAATGGAATATGTGTGTGTTCAAACAAATAGATTTTTATTTTAAAATTACGATCCTCAATGAATTAATTCCGAAATTATATATTTCAATAAATTTTTTTTTGCAGAAATTTCATTGTAAAACCAGATATTCTTCACTTTTATGAAAGTCGATTTGGGCATTTTACTTGCATTATTTAGAATAATAACAAGTGAAATATTATCAGTGACACCAATATTTCATATAATTTTAATTTTCATTCCAAAATGTCGTCCATCAATATTGGCATTTCTTTGGAAAAATATAAAAGAAACAAATAATTGAGAAAAATCAGACCATATATCCAATCGAAATAGCAAAAACTTGAGTGTTAACCTCCCAATCAGCGTGGTATGGGGCTATAACTGTATCCCTGCAGGCGAACGATAGCACTTTTATGAATCACTTAAATTCAGAATTTTAAAAAAATTTCTGTAAATTTTTTTTATGTAATACTTTTCCTGTCATCATTAGCATGTTCTATTAATTAATAAATATAATTCTATTATTTTTATTGTTGCTTATGTTGTTGATGAATAGAATTTTAAAAAGTTAGGTATTTTCTTGAAAAAGGATTTCGGCCTCAACAGAAAGATGTTCAACAAAATGTTTAACCATAAAATTTACCAAAAACTATTAATATTAAACTATAAAAAGAAAGATACTAGAATTTAAGCAAAAAATATTTTATTTCAACTCAATCAGATGTGCCTTATGCACTAATAAAAATGCAATTGGCATTTTGTTGAACTTTTTAAGATTTTAAATATTTATAAATTTTCTCATTATAAAAAACGATTATTATATTGATTATAATTTTTGGACAGAAGAAATAAAATGAATTGCATAAAAAACATTAGAAGACAAATTTTTAAATCATAAGAAAAATCTAAAGTCACTAAATTATCAATAAAGTTTGTCATAATAATACATTTATTAGATTAATTTTAATTTGGAAAGATAGAAGTACAGTTAAAACATCCAGAATCAGCGAATTCATTACATTTTATCATAATAAAAACGATTGTTTTATTTCAATGCTATTGATAAGAAAACATTTGTTTTACTTGATTAAAATTAATTAAACATAGATTATATCTGTAGTATATAAATATTTTTTTATAATGAAACAATTTATTAATTTTTGCTGATTTACGATTTTTTCATTGCCGGTTTTTATTTTGCAAATTAAAAATAATCCAATAATCTTTTTTGATAATGAAAAAATGTGCTGACAATTAAGTGATTTTAAATATTTGAATGTTTTTTTAAATGAACAATAAATTAAAATCAATTTACTAAATAATCATTTTTTTCAAGATTTATTTACACAATTTACTAATATTTATTGATATAATTGGATAATTTTGCATTGTTCTTCTAATGTTTTATATTCATTTTATTTCTTCTGTCAAAAAATTATAATCAATATAATAATCGTTTTTTATAATGAGAAAATTTATAAATATTTAAAATCTTAAAAAGTTCAACAAAATGCCAATTGCATTTTTATTAGTGCATAAGGCACATCTGATTGAGTTGAAATAAAATATTTTTTGCTTAAATTCTAGTATCTTTCTTTTTATAGTTTAATATTAATAGTTTTTGGTAAATTTTATGGTTAAACATTTTGTTGAACATCTTTCTGTTGAGGCCGAAATCCTTTTTCAAGAAAATATATAATATTTACGGAAATTTATTGCTCGGACAACGAATCCAATTCAGATTGTTTTCCTTAACCCATGTAAGTCCATCTCCTTAGAGGAAAATTCATTAACTAATATTAGGTCTAATTCGAAATAATTTCGCCATTCAGCAAATACAAAGCAAACATATAAAAAATTACGTCTTTTTAAGGGGCATAGATAAAGAAAATGCAAATAGAAAAAAGAAATGATCCGAAATCATGGTATCTGGGTGTCAGGATAACATTTGTATAGAGTGGAATGATGTGGTAAGAGTCCGAGTTTGTTGAGTAAATCCTTATTGTAGGTAAATTCCAATTTATTGTAAAACATTCCTGGTTCGTAGTGATAGCCCTTTAAGTGTGGAAGGTCCGGGATTAATTTCGCCCTATTTTAAGGTGGTGTATTCCCTGTTTTACATGTCCACTAAAAGCTATTCTCTATTATAGATTTAGAAATTCTGTTATATTTTTGATGAATTTTAAAGATATTTTAAATGTTGGACTAAAAATAAGATGAAGTCGAAAATACACTAAGATAAAATATTTGCGAAATTTTTATAAAATATTTCCGTGCCCCTATTTTCATGATAGAAAGAACAAACAATTGGTAGGAGGAATTTATAATCTTATTTCTTGTGCTCGCATATGAGTGAAAGGAAGTGGAGATCTATATACAGAAGGAAATGGGCAGATAATAGGGAAGCTAGCTTGCGTTTTTTTTTCTGTTTTTTTTTACATAGACATCAACACTTATCGAAGCCAAGAAGCCACTCGAGGATAAAGGTTAAAGAGTGTACAGTAGAAATTGGGCGACACAGTAACTGTTAGTAATGGAGATTCGGTAAATTTGTTAACTTATATGGAACGGCTCATCATCATCAGCGTTTGTTTATAGATTGCTGTAAACCCAAGGCAAACAGTCAGTCCGAAAGGTGGCGGTGATTATCTATAATAGCCAACTAGTATGGCAGGATGGAAAGAATTCTATGTGGCATATGTGTTTAAGACAACGGTAAAAGAATAGAATAAATAAATGAAATAATATAATGAAATCAAAATTATTGAATTAAAGATACAAAGTTATCAAACTGAAAATACATCGTAGGGTTAAAGTAAATTATTCAAGTGAAACAGTTGGCTGTTAATAATAATGTAGGAAATCGTTTATCGGAGTAATATTATCAATAAAATTTATATAATTATATAGGTCGCTATCCATTACATATATTTTTTATACTAAATGAATAAGGTCCCCGTGAAGGACTTCATAGAAAGGGTATGTAACGAATGGATATTATGAGGAAAAAACATAAGAGCACTCACATATCTTTAGTAATGGTAATAATAGTTTAAAATAATATTACAGATGACTAGTACAACCAAGAATGTGGATGAAAAGAATAGTTTTAAATTAATTTTAGGAGTAATAGTTTAACAGATTATTATCTTATTTTTGGTGCTGATGATATAGATTTATTAGAGCCCATCTGAATTATATCAAGGTTTTAATTATATTGGTATAGGTGGGTGTATCAGGAATAGGAATTTTGTATGCGAAATGACATTATGGAACAGTGGATAAGGTGAGTTGTGGTAACGTAGATCATATTTTTATTTCCACGTATATTATGAAAGGTAATTAAGAGATCTATTAATATAAATTGTGATTGGAAAAGTAGAATTTTAGGGGGATTAATTGTACTAGATGAATATAGCAATTTAAATAATATTTAATAATGTTTTCTAAAAGTAAGATTCAAATGTAAAGATATAAGTAACATGTAAGAATGTACATAGTTTGATATGAGGGATGCATTCATTAAATAAGAAAGCTGTCGATTGACAATTCATAAAGTACAAAATAATAGATTATATATATATATATATATATATATATATATATAAACTGGGTTTGTTAGGTAAAATGCAATATAAAGTTGGAGTTGTTATTAGTATTATTATTATTATTATTATTATTATTATTATTATTATTATTGTTATTATTATTATTATTATTATTATTATTATTATTATTATTATTATTTATTGCCTGAACCTGAATACTTTCTGTTATTTCCAATTGGCTGTATTTAAATGTCATACCAAGTGTTTCTCGTGTTTATTGTGATTTTTCAGAAAGTGATGATTTAAAGCGCTTAAGAGAATGGCACTACTATACATATATTCTCAGCAATTAATGACTTGCTTATATAGTCATATCACTTCAATGTTTTTTTTTGGGATATCTATTGTTCTGTAAGCGATAATTCTGAGAAAGAGAAAGAATTAGTGTTTTCTGATTCGACATTCATCAATCGTACAATAACGATTATTTTTGTCTCTTCAATCGTATTTGTCTAAGCTCCTTGCATCAAGTAAATTCATTCTTTGTGTGGATAGGGTAAGCATGAAACTTAGGTTATAAAATATATATTGTAAGCAACTAAATAATAAGTACAAAACAAATGGGATTGTATTGCACTCGTATTTACTTGAAAATTGTTAGAAATAAGGTTAAGGGTCACTTGATGTAAGGAGTTACAAATAAGGAAAGATAGGTATTCTAAAATGCAACATGCATAATGATCCAAATATTGAAAAAAAACAAGGATGTATGTAGAAGAAAGGAAATGCCATAAATAAGTTCTACAACCTTCCAGTTATTCGAAAAGAAGCTACTGGAATAAGAATATGTACAATAATCAGGGATTAAAGAAGTGAATTGGTGTAGACTTCGATCCCTAGTAAAATTAATGAGAAGATAAATGACAAGTATTAGATCCGGCAATTCTGGGAACATCTTGCCCTTATAGTTTTTGTAGAGAAAAATGAGAGAAGTAACATAACGTTTGTAAGAGAAAAAGTCTGTAGTTACTAAAAGAAAAGATAGAGTCAATCAAATTTAAAAAATGGTTTTTGCAGTATATCAAGAAGCTTCAAATGAAACCACAGGTTCTCCACTCCAAATATGATAACAGCACTCGGAAAATGGTATGATATTATAATTGTAGAAATGATGAATAGCCCCAAGTCTTGAAATGTGTTGAAGTCTATAGATAGACCTGATTTTATGAAAAGAAGAAATGGCAATAATATAAAACATGGACTCTATGAATAAGTTGAGAAATCAAGATCAATAAGCTTTAGAGATGATTTGTCATAGAGAGCAGAGCCATCCGTAAGAATATCAGGAAGAAAAAAACACGCGCCTACGATTAAAATGCAACAATTTAGTTTTTAAGTATCAAACGAACAACCCATTCTTTATCACAATCTATAAGGGAACTCTTATGAACTGCTAAGTCAACTGCATATTTCAGCTTATCTGAGAAAGCTGGGTGAGAAGCAATACAAAAAAGAGGGCAAGGTCATCTGCGTATATATTGATCCTCTGAATAATAATCTTTGGCAAATCATTTATATAGAGACGTAACATTGCTTGACAGAGAATAAAGCCCTACAGTACACCGGCAGTGATAAAAAAGAAAATAAAGAGTTAGTCGCAAAATCGATTAGAACGTAATTAGAAAGATCTAACCATGGCAACATCAACAACATAATAATCTCGAAGTTAATGTAGAAACCAGTATGCCACTCTCTGTCCAACGCCTTCGAAATGTTAGAGATAATGCGTCACTCACGCATTAAATATCCATAAACCGATAGATTCGTTCAGTTATAATACTTAATAGATTAGCAGTTAAATAAAAATCATGAAAGCAAGACAAGCATCACAATAAATATACAGTACTTGCAGAATATTAACAATCACAATAAATATACAGAACTTCCAGAGTATTAACAGTTTTTCTGTTGATTAGATTCTCAAAGACTTTGCGTATAGAGGAGAGACGACTAACATTGCCATATTTAGTTAGGTTAGCAACGTTTTTAAAGATATAGGCAGCAGACAACATCTTTACTACGAGATTTATATGTTGACATAAGCAGAGAAAACATGATGCACATTCTATTTGAAACTTTGGTCACGTGTTTTATATTTTGATGTTGCTTATTGCTATCATTTTAAAACATGCTTTTAATAAAGTGCGCAATAAATGCGGTAAATAATAACACGAAATAAACTTTAGTTCATATTTTAAAACAAAATAGTGTTATACATAAACAGCCTAATATAATATGATCGTAAATTTGCAAATAATGGTTTACTCTGTTAGCGTAATGTGGGGATAGATGTATTTTTGCTGAATAGTTCAGCGACTTGCAAGGTTAAATATATTCGTATATATGTACTGGTTATTGAATGTTGAAATCTGCATTTGCAACAAAATTTCCTTCAACGAATTTAATGTTGCTGCAGACTACGACTAACAAGCAATTGATTTAGATTTACCAGTTTATGAAGTCCCAGCAATAAGTATATGGTTTCGACTTACATCTGTAGTTTCTTCAAATGTGAAGTAATTTTAGCCTCGACTGAGACAATTTTAAAAGATTTATAATCATCTTTAGACCACAGTGTGTATATATACGAAATTTGCCAATTAAACACAATGAAACTAATGTGAATATGTTTGCACTCGAATTTAGAATTACATTATAAAATTACTTTTTTAGTATTTGTGTGACATAACGAGTTGAATACGATTTCAAATCCAGGTTACTTTGTTTATTCTTTTTTCTCTACTAATATATATGTACATAATCCAAGATATGTAAAAAATAAACTATATGTATATGCACATAATCCAAGATAAGTATAGAATAAACTATATTTATGTTCAGGGGCAAACAGGGAAGGTGTGCTGGTGGATTATTATAATTATGATTGTGTTTTCTTAATCTAAATAAAATATCAGTTAAAATAAGTATTTTTAGAAAACCAATGTCAGATAGAAAAGAAAGACAACTTAGACTTTTAACCATGTCTCTGACAAAGACCAGACGTTCTCCGCATTCTTCAGACAGTACCAAGATCTTTTTTTAACGTCGATTGCGTGGATTGGCCGGATGCAAAATGTCCGCCTGCTTTTACGGACGCGTAATGTCGATTACATTCTACCTACAAGGAATAATAATTATTATTCGCAGAAACCGTTAAGGTATTCTAAAATCTTTTCAGTATAATTGCCTCATTTTTTCATAAAAGATGGCGTTGCTGCAACTTGGGTATATGAGACGATACAAAATGTTCGCGTCGATCATTTACGAAAAGTTCAAGCCAGCTGAATTATCGGGAGATTATTTCAGACGTCTAATTTTTGTGCAATGTCTCGGGTCTGGAAAATATTCTGAGATTCCGCGGAGTGTATTGGCAAAAGAGATTTTAGCATGAGAATTGGCAATGAATTTTTAGCATGAAAAGATGCTCAACACATTAAGGAACCGAGCGTAGCGTACATCAGGAAACTTAAACTTCATATTATGACGCCTCATGAAAAGAGAAAGACGAATATCTAAAGTTACAGTATAAAACATGCATTTACTTTATATGAGAATGTTCTTAAACAAAAATTTTTAGCTGACAATTTTCGTAATTTCAAGATAAACATTCTCGATTATATATAAAAAATATCATTTGATCTTAAAGACCACTTGTAAAATGAACGTAATTACAGACGGATATCGTAATCACAAAGGCGAATGATCGTACTGACTTTTTAGAAACTGGAGAAGCTGTCGACACAATGTCGATAGAATGTAGAACATTAGACAAGCGGAGTGAAACTATGTCAGTAAACTTTGTGTGCAAGTATGGACATGTTCTGCGATAAAACGTTGCTGAAAATACATGCACGATTGTGCTCAATCCATTGGGATGTATCTTAATTTTCAGCTTTCCGTCAAAACAAAATCAAAGATGCACCAGGTATGTTTTCCCGATAGAACATATGTTAAACGCTGTAAGAACTCTTATGGCTGCTTTTTGTTTTAGAGTCGTTTGTAAACATTATATATTCGTTGTTTAAGTGTATCTGTTTATATATCGACGTGTACAAAGAAATATAGTTTTCTCTTCCTGCAGAACCGTGCTCCAATGAGATCACAATGGTTCAATGGGGTAGCTAAAGCGCATGTTCCCGCACGTAAGTTCTATAGTAAACCCACTCTTTCCGATTGTTTACTTCTGTTTGCGCAGCTGTCATTGCGTAAAGGCAGCATGCATACGGCAGATTAAACCGACATTAATCCAGTAGAAATAGACAAAAGTTTATATAAGCTAGAAAAAATTGTAAGAAGGAAATAGCCACAACCAAGAGAGAATATGCCGAAACAATTAGAAAACGCAGTGAAAAGCAGAAATCGTCACGTCTGATAAATATATTACAAGGTAGTACATAATCGACAATCAGCAATTCTCCCACGATCCAACAATTTTGAAGTTTGCATGCTAACCCTAAATGCTAATCTGCTTGCCCGTCGGTTTGCGTCCAACTCTACTTTGGGCCCAGCAAAAACTCCCTACCAATTGTTCCCCCGCCGACAGAAACCATCTTAGAGGATATGAAAATCACTCATTCTGAAGTATATCATATTATAAAAAAAAAACAAGACACATCAAAAGCATCTAGACCTGATCTCATCCTGGATGTATTATTTAAAAAATGATATACAGATTTTAATCCAATTCCCTTCAAACTTTTAAACAAATGATTTAATGAATTTAGTTTTCCTGCGGAAAAACTGCTTCTATGGAACTAGTTTACTATAATTTTGGCGAAAGAACTGCCTCATGAGATAATCGCCCTATTAGCTTCGTCCCTCTTTTCGCCAAAACAGTTGAGTCCATAATTATTCAAGCTTTAGTCGAACAACCTGGCAGCTGCAAAACACCTGTCCTACCGAGCGTGTGGTTTTAGGCAATCCCTATTCTACTGGAGATATTCTAACTGTAATATATGTACCTTTACATCATGAACAGGATATTGTAGGGGAGGGCAGTAGCCTTGGATATATCTAAGGTTTTTGACAGACTATGGCACGATGGTCTTCTAATGAAAATTAGGTCCAATGGTATTACTGAAAGAATACTTAACATAATTAAATACTGCTGAAATAAGAGAAGAATCCAGGTTTTCCTCGATGGCAAAACAATATGATAAAAATGCTGGTGTACCTCATGGGTCTATCTTTAACTTTATAATTTTTTATATTTATAAACGATCTACCTGGTTAAATTGTCTCTGAGATAGGTATATTTGCTAACGACACCAAGCTATATAACAGACACGAGGGGAAACAAATAAACACGCATCCAAGGCAATGGGACACATCCTAGTGAGAGAACTCTAGTCTGTAGTGGAATAAGGCCAAAATGGATGGTCACATTCAGTGTTGAGAAGACTAAGCTTCTTTCTTTTAATAAGTACAAGGAACCTTCTCAACCACTAATAAAATAGCTAATGATACATTATCTTAAAGTATTCCGTTCAAAATCTTCGGCTCCACGTTCAGGAGGAACATGAGTTTGTACAGATACATTGATGGTATTGATAAGGCTGCTACAAAGAAGATGTACTCTCTCTACTGTGCTAGAAAGTTACTTACGTGTGAGAGTATATTTTACTTTTACAAGGTCACTATTCGGCCATGAATAGAGTTTTGTTTCCACGTTTGAGCTGGTGTATCTGCTACTAGACTCTCCCTCTTAGACATGGTTCAAAATAGAGTCGACAACCATGTAGGTCCCGTACTTAAGCTTTAAATGCTGCCCCATCGACTAAATGTTGTAACTGTTTTTCTATTTACAAGCACCTTATTGGAAGGTGCTCCGATTCACCACACACCCGTATAACTCTGAACGTAACTACCCCTGACAAACCCGACAAACAACAAAATTCCACCGCTACACAGTAAAACTCCTTAGATGTAAGAAAACCTTGTATATAGTTTATTTCTGGTACTGATAGACTTTGGAATTCCTTTCTGGCTTCCTGTTTCGTTGACTATTTAGACATGCGGAAGTTTAAGTGTAATGTAAAGAGACGTCTTCGTGTTCAATTCCTTACATGATATCCTTGCAATATAAGTCCCTGACAGTAGTCCCCCTACATAGAAGTTGCACTCTTCCTTATTTAGAGTTAAAATGAAATTTTTAAAAAACATTAGATGCGTGGACAATAATAGAAACCTCCTCTCAAATTTTAAACATGCATCGATTCAACGAACAATATAAAAAGTAGAGACGATCACAAAATCGAGAATACTTGACAAACTGACGCATCACACACACACAAGTATACACTTAAACACATAAACCTTTATATACAAGTAAATATTATATACATCTCCTTATATTGAACCAAATATGACCATACGTCAATTTAAATACTCCCGACAATACAGAATAATTACATAGGTTATTTATTCGTATAATCTTACAGAGTACTAATAATACATACTTTATTGTTTGAATGCGTATGTAACGATCTAATAACAATTTTACCGGCTGAAACATTGAATTCTTTCGTGACTTTCAGCCTGTGAATCCGTTAAGTGTTCTTATTAAGATGACGACTTATATATTTCTTGTTGTGTGTTCGTCTCAGAGTGTTCATATTGGAGACATAGACAGGGTAAATATAAAGAGGGTACATTTTTAATAGAGACAGGAACATTTTAATAGAGACATGTTATACACATTGGGAGGGGGATAGAAGAATATAGATAGATTGAGATTACTACAATTTGGTAGTTCTTAATGGGAGTGTTTTTATAAACATTTTCTTTCGTTAACACATATATTTTTAAGATGAAGATTTTCAGTCTTTCATAATACTGAAGGACCATTCATTATTTCTCGATACTGAGAGGGAGACTCGTTCTTAAGATGACAGAGTCATATTCTCAGAGGAGTTTATACACAAAGTGTTTATACTAAAAATTCACAATATCTTTGTTGTTGAATGACATAACACGAAGACGACAGTTACAAAAATATGATGATGATCGTTTATTCCATTCGACCTGTCAATGTCTTCGGATCAAGGAATTCAAAGTTTCTACATTATTTCCAAGACGAATATCAGCTCTGTCTGTCCAACCCTGTCCCGACACTGACTTCTCTCTGACTGACTCTAAAGCTCTAGCTATATTGAGAACTCATCCCTTACTCGTGACGTCATTGCATGACCAAACAAGGTGCATATCGGGTCCCAGGCCTGACATGCATCACGTTGCCTAAAACATGGCCAAAACACATGCATTGACCACATTGCAAAGAAAAATTCTCTAACTTCATTTCCGACTAACCTATTTTACAAAAATGTTTATCATTTTCTTTTCAAATTCCTTATTTTAATTTCATTTCATTTTTATGAATAGAATTGAGTCATCAAGTTCCTTTTTCAATAACATTACTAACAACACACTCCTTTTCAATAACATATCTGTATTATTTATTTTAAACTCATGATCAGAATTCTTAATTCAAAACCTAGCTTCCCAGGTTCGAATTCTCCGCTATCGCATCTCATTTTACTTACTTACAAGACCAGGCGATTTTTCCTTAACAGATCGACATATGGGGGGTGCAAAAATTTGGCCTGATTGAGATTTAAACAAATAGTTGTTATCTTATCCATCATCAACCAATGTATGAGAATTCAACATAATGATTACGTTCAACATTTTCAAATCCGACATCATAAAAGTATACACTTTGGTTTTAAACGGTGATCAAATAGTAGTTGAGCAACCAGAAAAAGTGCAGCCAATCGCACGCTAGAGAAAAGACTGGGCAAGCATGCAGTCAGTTTAATTGCTACAATTAGATCAAGGTAGGTGGACGCAGTTTCTAGAAAAATGATATTCTGTGATTCTTTTCCCATTAAGAAGCGCACGAGTTTTGTGTCAATCTATTTCCATAAAAAAGTGATTTCTATTAGAAATTATTTACAATATACGTTATATATAATATTTGCACATCTACACTATCAATATAATGGGATAATTGTTAAGAATGGGCTCGAATTAATACCAAAGCAATCGCTTACATGATTAATTGGTTCTGTTTGTGTGCCTGTAAGTGTTGTGAGATTAATTTTCTAACATGTTTTATTCATAAATTCATTAATATCAAGAGTGTATCTGGAAGTTTTACGTTTAGTAAGAAACTATATTACAAACAATAGTTATGAAAAGGAAAATAAAACAACGAGAGATAATCATAATATTGCATCGTATATATTGGTATCGTATTTGTCGTTAATACTCGTGAAATTAGTAAATATTTATGACC
Organism: Euprymna scolopes; assembly: GCF_053919585.1. Classification (NCBI taxonomy): domain Eukaryota; kingdom Metazoa; phylum Mollusca; class Cephalopoda; order Sepiida; family Sepiolidae; genus Euprymna; species Euprymna scolopes. Next base: position 57,642,458 of record NC_136487.1, read on the forward strand.
AAGTGACTAAAAATAACATTTTCAATATTAAGTGTTATTCCACTGCGATATTTTATTCGAAATAACTGCGTCAGTGAAAAAGAAAGTAATAATCGATTATTATAATAGCCCATACTCTAGCAGATGGTATTTAAATCGAACGTTTGAATAAGAAACAATATTATTGGACGTTGAATGATGTTATTGTTTTATTGCTTGTTTCCGGAATTGTGAGAAAGTGCTTACTCTAGTTAAAAAAAAAACATTCTGAAAGGTAAGCTTATTTACATAGGTATTATCATATGAAATATTGTCTTATATTTTAATCCCAGTAAAGTTGAACCTTCCTTAGATTGCGAAATAAGTTATATATTATCACTCAAAAGTAATAGTTTTTATGGGGTGCATGCACACGCACACACACATATAACTAACCATATATGTGTATACACACACACACACACACACACACACACACACATATATATATATATATATATATATATATATATATATAAGGATCGCAAGACAATCAGTAGAAAGGAGAAGACGATGAAAAATGTTTCCTATAGACAGTAAATCAAATATATTGGAAAATTCCATGAACAAAGATGCTTTCCTAAGATTGCCTGCATGTGTGACTCTGCTCCACTGGCGTTCTTCCTAGCTGACTTCGACATAGTTATCTTCAAGTCTAATGTGAAAAGTTTCTGCAATCGCGCCCCTGTAATAGTTCAATTCTTCCTTATTCTGAGCAAAAACGATCATTGAGCTATATGTTCATTTACTCTTATAACCCCGTGTGGCGTGACTGGCTCCGGGATCGGTAGAGCTCCCCATTGGGGGAGATTAAGACTGCTGAAATACTGAAGAAGGCCTGACAATTATGCTTGTATAAACTGTTAAGTAGTTTTGCGTTCCTGGGCCGCGGCGGATAACCTTGCTGAAATAAGAGTAAAATAATGAATCTATTGTGTGTTTGTAAAACAGGCACATACTTTTTATTGCAGGGGAAAAAGTGACAATTCCATGGCGTTTTACAATCATCACGATTATGATTTCGGTTCTTGGGCCAGACAAGGAGTCAAGGGTTGACCTCTCTGTTCGTGGCAACTGAAACCTGCGAGTGTTCGCAGAAACCAGCACACACAGTAACGACGTACTGATTGATGATTGGTCTAGTAAGCGGCGATACTTACTCTATCATCTTCCAATATAAGCGAATACCCGCGCCAAAATGAGTTTGTTGAAGCTGAATCCCGAAAGATTTTTACACTAATAAAAGAATCGCCGCGCACCCCTTCCTGGTCCGTCACCACACAAATCACGTTTAGCAAGATTCCACATTTTTTGTAATAATTCAACATTGGACATTTCTCTATAAGTTTATATTTTGTAAATTAAAGTTGAATTAACTCGTAGAATAGAGACATCTGAGTGTGTTTTTCTTTTGTATGCATGAAATATATTCACTTCCAGCGTGGTACGGTATATCAACACGAAGGTGAAATCGACGCTGAAACCGATCAACGAGATCCCGCTGCGCCGAGAAGATTCGTGGAGAATTCCCTGTGGAAGACGATCACGATGTGTTTGTGAGGGTTCTTCCAACGTCACATTTGGTGACCTGTGTTGCAACGGACCCGTTCAAATCAGTAGCATCCAGGCTTTTATAGTGGTAGTGTCTTTGTAAAAATGGGTTCAGTTCAAATTTAAATACAATTATAAACAAATTAAATAGATTAGTGTTATCATCATTAGGACAAAAATTCATATTCCACATGCGAACTTGATTAATTACATATTCATTTTTTGTGCAATATTTTATTTTAGACGATAATCTATGTTTACTTATGTTCTTAGGGTTTGAAATCTTAGCATATGTCATTAACATTGCAAGTTTTATTTCTGTGAATTAAGAATATTACCGTTTGTATAAAACATATAGTGTAGACACTAATATTTTTTTTAGATTATTATGCAAAAACTAGCAAAGATACTCAAGACTTGGCTTTCTACAGCAGAGCTTCTACCGTAACCTTTAAGCTTGGCATTGAAATGTACTGTGCAACATTCTTAGGTCGAACACCATCATCATGTCAGTTTTAATCAAAATCGAACTAGCAGTGTAGGCTGTAGTAGAGTATATATATATATATATATATATATATATATATATATATATATATATATATATATACAAAGGCAATAAGTTTCTACCGTAACCTTTGACCCTAACCTTAAACAATGGCGTGCACCATTAGGAGGTGATGACCTTCATCATGCCAGTTTGGTCATGATCCGTCCAGTAGTGTAGTTTGTAGGAGAGCATATATACATATAATACGACCATTGCCCTTTCACCTTAACTTTAAACACCGATGTGCACGTACACAACGTGGAGGACTAACATCGTATCAGGTTTGGTCATGATCTGTCCAGTGGTATGGGCTGTAGGAATGTTAAAACCACAGATTGGCACACACAAAAAAGAACCCTACTACATTTTACATATACTGATGCATTATTTTGTTGTTATTACTTTAAAAACATAAAACAGATATGTTAAATATATATATATATATATATATATATATATATATATATATATATATATATATATATAGTAACCATGTCTCTTACTGGTTATCTTTCAGAATGGATGACGTATGTATTTAATTGGTGTTGTCCATGTTTATAGTAAGAGTTCATATTGTAGTATTCTTATTGAACAGAGAGAAATATTGTAGAGAGAGAGAGGTATATTGAATACAGCGCCGGGGACATTTTAATAGAGACACGTAATATACTTGAATGAGAGGAGATTTGATATATATATATATATATATATATATATATATATATATATATATATATATATATATATGTCTGTGCGTTTGACATTTATACGTTTGACAGATCTGTATGAACGGAAGTGTTTCTATAAATATTGATACATACATTTCTTACATATTTTTTAGATGATGATTTTCACAAAGTTCTTATAATAAAAATGGACAATAACTTTCTGTATAATCATAACACGAAGACGCAGATACACAAAGATGATGACGTCATTTATGTCATGACCGGTCCAGATTTCGCTTGAGGAATTCAAAGTTTCTTTACATGGCTTTTTTCTTTTCTAACCTTTCGCTTCCAAGGTTTGTTGTCAACAGCCGTCTCTGGCCTCTCTCTCGGCTCCCTCTCCCAGAATCTTCTCGTCTTCTCCCAGACTGCATCTAAAAACTCTACCTACATTAAGAACTCGTAACGTCGTCGCATGATTACACGTGCTCATAAAACAGGTTCGATGACATGCGTCACGTTGCCAAACTTGACATGACCATGAGTTAAGTAACCTAATTTTCAAATATCCGCTTTACAAAATATGTTTACAATTTCAAATGACAATTAAATTCCTTATTTTAATCTTCACAGAAACAAATTACATTATTACATTCCTTTTCCAATAAACAGATATCTAACTATTTTGTGTGAGCTAAACAGTAGCGATTCCACATTCCTTATTTCATTAACATTCTGTTTTTATTTTAACTTATGATTGGAATCTTCAATTCCAAATCTAGTTTCGCAAGTTCGAATTCTTGACTATCCTATTTCATATATACATTTAACTAATTTCCTGTTTTTACTTACTTGAAAAGGGACAGCCCTTTATCATGTAACAAGCAGACTATCCATTTACATGAAATCACTTTTTATTCCCCCTATTCTCCTTGTTTAATTTTTGTTATCAAGTAAGATCTACGACTTACTTGTAGTTCCATATAACACATTTGAAAAGAAGAATACGATCCCGCATTTTCCTAAATCCTACTCTTTTATGAAAAGGAAAGTATTTAAAAAAATCCACAGATTAAGGACTATCCAATTATTTAGTGTTTCGTTTTTAAATGTAAATATGTTTTTAACTATTTTTCCAAATGTTTTTAACATGTTTTATTAACTATTTGGACGTAAAAATAATTATAAATATATATGTATATATATATATATATATATATATATATATATATATATATATATATATATATATATATATATATATATATATATATATATATATATTCCATATGTTCCGGATTAATAGTAACTAACTTTAAGAAAGTTAATGTTTACAGAAGATTATAAATACATACTGTTATTCCGGAATAGGAAGCTCAGCACGTTCATTCAATTTACAAATTACACACACACACACACACACACACACTCGCATATATATATATATATATATATATATATATATATATATATGCTACTACACATGTACGCCTCGAAAGTGTATTTGTATTTTGTCCAATTAATACATGATTTTGATTCGAGACGGTGTCTCATATTCAAAACTGCGGCTTTAAAGCAATTAAAAAGGTCAAATTTTGGAAACATACTTAACTTAAGTCTGATTTAATACAATTAAGCACAATTAAAAGTAGTATAATATAGGATAGCGTTTCCCAAATATTACAAACTATATGCAATTTGAGAATATTTATGAATTAATATATACGCGTCCAGTCTCTCTCTACATATATATATATATATATATATATATATATGTAGAGAGAGAACGAGACAGACACATAGACAGACAGACAGAGACAGAGAGAGAGCGAGAGAAAGAGGGGGAGGAAGTGAGTGAAAATCTATAAAACCGCGAAGAAATACACTCTTTCCTTGCATCAACTACTATTTTTGCAAAGCTAATGTGTAAACCTAATTAAAATAGCGTTAAATAAACTGTGTGTGACTTTACTAGTTAGGAAAGAAGATTTTATATTGAAGTTCTTATAGGGCATTACAATGTGTTTCACATAACATTTTCTACTATACTCTATCAGCCTGAATTAAAGTATTGAAATCTCAATCAGTTTATATCATAGCGCAGTTTACTTTTGTTTATTGCACCACAAGCATAAATCAAAAACACTTAAAACGTTATAGGTATAATTAAATGAATGTAGACATTTTATTTTCCTTTTCCTCTATTTACCTCCCCTTCTTTTTACCCGCTATTAGTGCATTTCACCTTTCTCCATCCCCTTCATTTACCCCCCTCTAATTGGTGTATTTTATTCTCTATTTCTCCCCTTCTTTTCTTCACCTCTATCTGTGTATCAGGTGCTAATACTTCTTCTTATGTCATGCGGGATTCCATTAGCTAAAACATTGAGCGCAACATTTAAAAAAGAGTAAACCCAGCAGAATCTGGAGGAGGAAAAAGAACACCACAGACTGGCAGGGCACTAAAAGCACCAGAGCGGTGTTGGGCTTTTAAAGCACCAGAGGGGTGTTTCGTCGATCTGAATTACACTAGAGCGGTGAACTGAAAGAACCAGCGCGGGTTTGCCACTTTTTATTACACCAGAGCGGTGTTGCAACGTTGTAAATACAAGAAGAAAGTAATATTAACCATCGAGATTATTAAACTTACCAAACAAAGCCTGAACGGAATCGAAATCAGATAAAATTACAAATTCGAGAAACAAGCAAAACAAACCCTGTTTTCAATTTCCCATGACAAAAGTTGGAATTACTTTTTTATTCCATAAAATAGTATCTATTCGTTATTTCCGGATGAATATTAATTAGATGCTAAATAACCCAAGAGAGGGTTGATATGCCGTGAAAAAAAGCAAAGTAAAAGAAATAAATTTTGGTAACGGATCCTCCATCGATATATTTCTAGTGGTGAGAAGTCAGATAAACTCAATTGGAAGCTGCTAATGATTTATGCATCTTAATTCTGCATTGCATAACACAAAAAAGGGTAAGAAGTGTTGACATGTTCCAACTACGCCGATTTTTTTTCTGTAAAAGTATAATTGTTAAAAGAGTTCTTTAAGTTGACCTATACATTTCCTTTTCTATCATCCTTTCGTTTTCTATTTTTCTTTTTGATAAAATTTTACACCAGTTTATCTTGGTCTCTATTTTTTATTAATGTTCTTTTAGAACTCTTAGTCTCGTGCAACGGGATAAAATTTGTTGAACTTAACGATAAAAATTCCGTTACGAATGAATACATCTTTCTGATTCTATCACCTCTAATGCTCACGTTTTTAACAAGTATTATATTAGTCATTTACAACACTTTAGTGTAAATTTGTTAAAAGATTACTCCCGCTTGCAAGTGAAAATACTGAATTTCTTATCGATTAAATTCGAATGTTTTTAATTGTGTCCATATTCAATAATTTACAAGGCGGTTAACTATAGTAGAATAATCTCATTTGTAAAGCAATATGCATAGACATTCCGAATTGCATACTAAACATCAAATGGACACATCAACAAAGACAAAATCCCTATATAAGCGATGGTTCTGTTCGATTTGTTTTTAAATGTAACAATGTTTTCGCAAGAAAAATGGGAAGCGACTTTTCGATTCGGATTTTTCCATGAATTCGGGATGTTAATAAACTCCTGATTGCCTTCGAGCTTGCAATGAATTATAATACAACGATGGAAAGTATTTTCAATAGAAATGCGTTAAAGATTAAATAAACATGTAGCATCTTGCATCGCAAAAATCCTGATCCCGAAGGGTATCATGAAAAAGAAATTTCAAATATGGATGATCGAATTTGACACAAATAACCGTATTCGTACATTCGTCAAAACTCGAAATATGTTTTAAGAAGAGGTTTGTTGCAAAAAAAATTCCATTATACAATGAGATAGACTGATAAACAGATGTTTTACTTCATACTTTTTTCATATGTACCCACATCAAACATTAATATAATACTATTACACAGTTAAACAAAATGTTATTATCATTTATACGTGACTAAAGGCGAAAGAAAACATGCAGTTAAAACTTAATTCAAAATAGTAAATATTGAAGAGATGTGATGAATCAGTATCATCGAGGAAAAAGTGACTAGTTAAAAGTACGAAGAAAATAAAAGAATATACAAATACTGCAAACACTAGCTCCCCTGTGAGTTAACATGTTACCACCTTTTAATATACTAATAGACAAGCTCCAGAAAGTTACAAAAAGGACCACCTGAAAGTTTTACATAATCTTGATCCATGGGAAAGACACAAATCTGTAATGACATGAGTTTATTAATTAATTATAGCTAAGGCTGAAAAAGCTTAGATAAAAAAGGTAAGGACTTTTGTACATACTAGAACATGATTGATATTCTAATATAGATTGGAAAATGTTTATTTACATTAACAAATGAAATGGTTATTCTTTTAATGCTTTGTTTCGATATAATAGAAAAAAAGCAATAACTGATTGTTTGATGCTTACATTATTAATTAGATCCAGATTAATAATGTTTACATGCTACATTTCGGCAATATTTTTATATGGATTGATCATTTGGAAGACTTAATAGTTCGAGATTGTATTATTATATGTTTTCATTTTCACGTCTTGTGAGAACCATAGAAAATAATGCTATTACTATTAAAATAAATAGTAATTAATAAATTGAAATATTTTTAGCATTTTGTATTTTATATATTTGACAACATACCAATTATATGTGTTTTATGATATTATATTATTAACTTAATTAATAAATGCTGAACGTTTTAATGCATAAGCAATTAAAATATCTTTATATTACGAGGTTTATTCCAATTGAAAATCGGGAATATCGTATCTCAAATAACAGTTATTAATGCATGTATGTTACGGGCGTTTTATATATTACGTGATTCACGTTTATTTGCTACTGGAATACATACACATCACGCAATAATTTAGAAAAAAAAAACTTGTGAACTTTTAAATTAATTGTAAACATTTTATATTTCTATATTAACAAGCATTATATTACATTTTCAGATCATGTATATATTTATAAACGAACCTTGATCCCCTCGTGTTTAATCAACCATTAAATAGAATAATAAAATGATCGCATGCAAATATTTTGCACTAAACATTCATACAGCTTTTTATTACAAAATTTTTTTCTCCATTGACAGTGTCCATTATCAGAAAAAATACTAAATTCACTTCTAAATGTGTGCGTCTTCTTAAAACATCTGTCTTTACATATTTTCTCCTGATTAAATATTTTCTGAGACGCTACGCTTCGAAACCTAATCATTTGTGTATACAGATGTTATACTTTTACGACACTGATAAATGTGCTTATTTGGAGGTTTCTATTCTGTATTTCTGTATTTTTGAAAATTATTCGTTTTGAGTAAGCGTTTTCCTTGTAAATGAACATATTCTACGCCAGTTAGATGTTCTTAATTGGCGATTTCTATTCTGTATTTCTCCCAGCCATTTTTCAGATCACAGACAAGTATAGATATGGTGTTGATAATTCCAATTTATATTTAAGAAAATTAATCTAGACGATATATTTTCATAAACCATTTTAATAAAGAAAACACCTACAATTAACTTAGTTTCATTTATTCACCGTATTTCCAAGATGGTGGGACACATTTTTAGGTGTTAATTGGATGAAAGGTTTTCTGTATAATTAACTGGATTCAAACTGTGCACATTTAGGTTAGGAGTTAGTTTGTTTAGCTACTATCGCATTGCCAATTTTGTACTTAGCATATGTTATAATTGATGTTATCGCACGAATAATAATTTCCTTTTGCAAAAATTCTATATTGCATTTTACTCATTAACTGAAAGCGATATCACAATCATTAAGTAAATAAAAGTAAATATATACAGCTGACATTTTTTTAATTGCATTCTTTCTCCGATATAGTGCATTGTATACAAATACCTATTTGTATTTCATTTACTTACCTCTGTGATAAAAATATTGCTCTACACGCATTTCTAATTAACCAATGTAACATAAAATATCTTACGGATTATGTAATTTTCTATACATCACACGAATCCTGTTACACACTGGTGTACATTCATTAGATGCACACCTATTCTCATTTTCATGTATATGTGATGTCACTAAATTGCGTATGTATCGTACTGCCGTGTTATACAAAGGCAATAACGTTTTGTTTACAGTTGGATGTGTGGAGCGGAGTACAAGTAAGAGAATGAGAGAGCGAACTTCAGTGAATAATGTAAAAGTCTAGTCTGTTTACGTTTTTCTTGCCTTATCAAGCAAATACCAAGACAGTCTTTTGTGTTCATTTTACTCGCATCACACCACTTGGCATCATTATCCAACTGTAGTAATATACGTTTTGTTAACATAAACAACAATCGCATCGTAGGAGAAACGTATTTTTCGGCATATTTCTCTATTTTTATTAGCGGGGCTGAGTACTGTACGCTTTTCTTTACAGCTCCTTCTAATAACAGATGTTTGTTGTGACGTAATTTTCTCATCGCCCATCTAAACCTTTTTCATTCTTTCTCAGAAAAGTTCAGTTTGTTTCTGTTCTTTTTAAAAAAGGTGTTACCACGCATCTATGCACAGAGGTAACTCGCTTAAGAGAGTTAATGTATGTATTGCAGTCATTGGGATAGGTGTGTAATAATCCACTGTAGAGGTAATTTCGTAAGATTAGATTATTTACGAATACGGTACAATAAGAATTTTTTCGTAGGAATTGTAAGATGGCGATGTTGTAGTTAGCTGGAAATCAGACCAGTGAAAGAAGCCTTTTCTATGGAATCCATATGAAGGTTTATGTACATGTAAGGAGGGGGTATTTATTGATAGTGATTATTGCTAGACAAGTAAGAAAGATTAGCGAGAGGAAAATATAAATGTGAGCGTATGTATTAGTTTAAAGTCATTCACATTTTATATGTTTATATTTAGATTAGACATGTTCTTAATTCCGAAATTAGTGAATAATTTGCAATAAATTGTAATTGTGGAAAATACCTGTGTTTGCCTTATAAATCTTATGATAACGACCATTAACAAACTGCACTAAGCTCTTTAAATATACAATTGTTTTTTGTAATATTTTACTCTAAAAAAGCAATATGTAAATCCTGAATCTTATTTTCCATGACCAAAACATAAATATCTTAATTAGATTTAAGTTTTTGTTTTTAAGCTCGATTCGCTTCGGTTCAGAATATGCAAATAGTAACGGTATCAATGCAAATGTACCACTCAGAAGCCCTAACGGCAGTTCGCACATAATAACACTTAATGTAAAACTTAACGTATGTATTTCACGCATATACGCGGTGGTACGATTAAATTGTCGCCCGGAAATAGATGGCATTGTTTCATTTCCGTTTGACATTGTGGCCAGTTGTTTATAAATCGCAGGAGCGATAGGAGCCTTTCATCATGTCTGAAAGTGACACAAAGTCTCACGAGCGAGAACGGAGATGCGCTGCTGTACATATCATTCCTTTTACCGATCCTTCATATAAAAAGATGACTAACACTCTCAAAATGCAAATCTGGGCGGTTCAATGCTTGAGGACACAGCTTAACCCATCGGACGACCATTTGGATGTGGAACCTGACACCGCCAGGAAGACCTCAGCCAAGTAGTTCATCGAAAAACTTCAGGCAATCATTGATGAAACTCCTCAACGGCAGATTGTGAAATATTTAGGCGTCTAGTACACAACTGTGAATGCAAATGATCAGGAGGTCTGGAAGTTTAGGTCTGACAAACGTGAGACAAGTCAGATCTTGACTGAAAATACAAAGAACCTCCGGCTAATTAAATTCGCCACGTTGCTCAACAAACTGAAACATCCTAAGAAGCGAAACATGATCTGGTTCATTTGAGACAGAAAAGAACTCCTGTCAGAACCAGGTGCACAATAGCCCGAACCATGGCTTGGTTGTCAGGAATAACAGGGACGTGCCCAGGGTGATAAAGCAAAGTTTCCGGCAACGGCTAATGTATATGATGTGGTTTTCAGTAGGGACTACATCATGCAACTTTACATCTTACAAAGTCAGCTTGACAATCAACACCAAGGTGTACTTGTGTGTGGTGGAGGTTGTAGTGAGCCGCTGGTGCAATCAGGTGGTCGAAGGCAGACCCTGTGTGTGGTAGTAGGACTAGTCGCCGGCGCACAATGCCAAAGAGGTTAGGGTTTGGCTTTAGAAGGAGTGCTATGACTTTGTACCCTATCTCTCACTGGCCACTCCTCCCAAAACCTGAACCTGCTGGACTACTTCGTAGGGTTCTAAGATGAGAATGTAACCAACAAGGCATCCCACAACACCCTGGTCTTCCTGATCACCGCATTCCGCCCATTATTCGCCGAACTTCCGCGGCCGCTTTTGGAAAACGCAAGCTCTTAATTCCAGACCTGTATCTAGGCGGTTATTTAGGCTGAAGGCAACTACATTACATATATATCAGTTCTAGTACATAATCAAGTTATAGTTAAAGATTTTGTAAATAAAAGTTTTCAAATAAATTTGTAGTGCAGTTTAATTTTCGCGTCAGTTTACTCGGTCCTCCCGTATATATAGTTTTTAATCATTATAGTATGTTACATGACAGGTAATACAGGAAGATACTTTTTTCGTATTACAACATTATAAAATAATGTAAATAACTATTATTTTTATTGTATGCGAAGTAATGACGCATAAAACATAGAAATCTGATTGCCTAGGGAATTCTAAGGCATAGACCACTACAAATATATGTCCGTTCTTAAAACGCGCATGTTAGCTGTTATATGCGATTAATAGGACCATGACAACAGCATACTATTTTTCTTGTTTAGATTTTCAGCTATATAACCATTTATATCTTATATGTTTTTTAGGTAGAGTTATGTGGTTCTTGGTTGATTAATTGTGTCTAACTGTCGGATATATATTTGAGCGTCAAAACAATGAAAGCAATTTGCTGTTGTCATAGCCCTAGTGATTAAATATAGCTTTTTAAATCGGTATATAAGGTAGTATAAAAACTTGTATTAAAGATGATGAAATACTTATTAAATAATGTCACCTTTGAAACAAACAAAAAGTTCCATTTTACTGTCTTCTAAAAAACAGTTTCAATTTATTAATTGAAATTATTACTTAGTAATATATTTTTTCTCACAAGAATTCATATAATCAATTATTTTTGTCGTATTATATTTTGTGGTATGTTTTAATATCTGAATAAATGATCATATAATGTTAACTAAAGAATTAAACATGCATTTCGGAATTTTCCTAATCGCATTCTTTCAAAATTATCAGTATATATTATTTCCTTCCATGTTCTAAGCTGAAACGATATATCTCGTTCCTAATCGCCCACAGTCTCTCTGGCACCATTAATAGACGCACGTCTTTCCTGGCATCAGCTTCACCTGAAAACCATCCTAATCATCTGGCTGCATGCCTCCGTCAGTGAATCCTAAAGCGGTTATCTAGATGTTGGCTGGTTTCTCGTTTCTCGGATCCACGTTTACCAGATTCAACCCCCTTACCCGTCCTTTCACCCAGCGACTTACGCTAAGCTAAAGTCTTGGCAAGTTTTCATCTTTAACTACTGTAACCTGTACCAATAACCAAGGTAAACAAACTTATTAATGTTTAGCTGTCAAGAAACTTATCTCACTTAGAAGCACTTATCATAAGCCCCCTTGCTCGTTTAAAACAAAACATAATAAAAGGAAAATATTTGATTACTTTTTATTTATGTTGTCACCATTAAATCTCCTCTCATTATATTATTTCTCAATTTCTAATGTAGAAACCCCACTGTACGTGTAAACTGATATAAAATTTAATGATTTTCTTGTTTACTCTGGTAATATTAAGTATGTTATACCTATCATTTTAAGAACTGTGCAATATACAAATGTAGTTATGATGACCATTACGACGCTAAAAAGAGTGAAGATTCAAAAAACTATTTACTGAACGTATATACTTTAAAGCATGCGTAAACAAGCCGTAAGTGTGTGATATTACGCAGGAAATAAATCTGATTGAAGTTTAGGTTCAAAATAGGTGGACGCTTCTCTTAGCTTCTCTTTCTCAAGAAACAATTTTAAATGTGAACAATACCTAACATGCCCTATTTAAAAAAACGAGAGAAATTAGTAAAGAAAACTAATACCTTCATTATTTTTTAATTATTAGATGATTCCGACTATTGTTCTCATATTGTCTGTGTGTTTTTTACAAAAGTACTTATGCTTAACTTCTTATGATTAGACATAACGAATAAAGTATTTTTAAAATTTACTTGTAATCGACACGCTATTGAAGGTTAAAGGTTCAATAAATATGCTAGCAATACACTGAAGATAACCATGAGTTACCTTTGACTTTTACCCAGTCATAATTCACGAAACAAAAGCTGACTACTGGGGTTAAATAAATAAAGGATCGCATTCGAAATTATGTAGAGCTTATCGAGTTCCACAAAGAGGTACGCGAGTTCTAAGAGAACCACATAGAGATCAGAAGTTACGTCAATATTAAACAGCAGTTCAAACAATCCAAACAATATGAGCATAACGATAAAACATAGACAGGCTCACAACATCTTTTCTGTGAAAAAGTTGTTGCATGGAAAAAATGAGCAGTGCCTACAAGACTACGACTCAAGACAAGATGAAAAGATTCTAGCAGCGTCTGGTCAGTTTTAGCGACAGTACTCCATCCTTGGACGAACCCGATTCTGATATAGGTAGAGAACTGCATCAGCAATGGATATCATCTGGAAAGAATGATCCCGCCATTTTTTCCAGCGTGCTTGGCAATTGATTTGATATACGTGTTCTACTTCAGATTACGAGTAAAGGTCAGACACAAGACTGGTCAAAACATAGAGCGTCTCCAAGAAATAATAGTAGCTGTGGTAATACTAGTAGTTTTAGTAGTCAAATTAATTTTATTATTAATATACTTATTTCAACCTCAAGTATGACGGAGTCAGTATGCAATTGTAACTGCTGAAGAAATGTTTAATATATTGCTTATATGGTTAGAAATTTAGAAAATAAATACGTATGATATATTTATAATAGCAACAAGGATTTTCCAATGTCTAGATTTATTTTTTCTGTAAAAGTTTGGAGATTAGACATAGTTTTACAGCAGTTATATTAATGGTATTTTTGTAATTCTGATATTCGAAACTCTTTGTGCGTTTATGGAAGCCGGTTTAGTGGAAAAATATATTTCTTTATACTCAAGATCTGGTAATATATCCATTGTCATTAAATGAGAGCATTTTTGTCTCTAATACCAGTCAACAATAAATTTAGTTTTAATCGTCCTTAGAATTGTATCCTCGCATGATGAAAGACATTTGTATGTTAAAGAAAAAGAAAAGATTAGTAAACTCAAATTTAAAATGGATATGTTAAAAGGTAGTTTGTATTGAGTAAGTCCATGGTATACCTATACAAAATGACATGAATGAGGTTATGAACTAAAATTTTCAAGAATTGTTTAATCAGTAAAATTATGTATACACATCATAACATGTTTGCCAATCGAAAAAAATATTAAAGGTTATAGCATGTCGGTTTGGTTTGAATGACAGATGTTATGCAACTGTGTCAGAATAATTCAAGAAAGGTCAGACTTACACGCGGATACCTGAAGTTGAACAAAATAAAACATTGCGTAAAACGCATCTTTTCTTCTCTTTCACTCTCACTCCCTTCCTCTCTCTTTCAATGAAGAAACAGAGAATTGAAATAGGATTGTATTGTTTCAAAACAGTTGAAGCTCGCACTCCATACGCGGAGTACATAGTAGTTTGGTGTGTACGTAATGGGTCGACTAAATATGCTTCCTATGTGATTCTTATTAACTGTTAAATAAATTATATATATTTATGAAAATGCATTTGTTCTCTATTTTTGTACAAATGTTCGATTTCGGCCTGCGGTTCCTCCCATGAATGCTACGACAGAAAGCTACCTGTAACGACGCCATGAACACACAAGAAGCGACCCATAACAGACAGTTATAGCCGACGACATATCGACCCATTTTCTTGATGTTTCCAACATGGGCCTATCGTTAGATATCGCTGGATATCGTTTATTCCCCGGGGAGCTGGTTGCGTTCTCAAGACGTTCCTCAACCAAGTAACTTTTCGCGGGGAGACGATTGTGTCATACTATATATGGACCTATTAAACGAAATAGATAATTACATAATAGTATCAAGGAGTTAGCATTTAATGACCGATTCTGACAAATTTAATATTGGATTAAATAGAAATATTACATTGCTTGGAAGTAAGTCTGTTGAGCTGATCGCAACACGCAACTTAAGAAAATGACGGTGTGTGTGTGTGTGTGTGTGTGTGTGTGTGTGTGTGTGTGTGTGTGTGTGTGTGTAGTAGAAGCCCGGGATACGGTCCCCTAGGCTACGGTTTTTTTAGGTTAGGATGTGAAATACGATGTTATCCCGACCTTTGCTTACGGTATTCACCCGCCTTACGGCATTATTCATAAGGGTAGTTGATTTTATACATCTGTATTTTATATTGTATTTTGTTACTAATCTTTAATGCCGTGTTTTGCGGTTCTACTCTAAATATATATATTATAAATATTTCCCTAAAACCTTTGGCCTAGATAGAGATTACACTGCAACTTGATTCTATGGTTTCAAATGATCTGTAATAGCAGAAAGGGGAAACTTAATACACAATATTTCTCATGTTATTTCTGTACTCTTAAAAAAGTTACGTTTATGAATATATTCAGTATTAAAAAATCATTATAAACTGTGAAATTTACGCATGAAGACCGAAGAGAGGAAATATAGTTCATGGGAAATGTTTGTAATAAAGTCTCTTCTTGCAGTTATTTCGGATCATTTTTAAACATAGCAGTATATTTCCCAGATAATCATGAATAAGGAATAATCAGCTATTTTGATATTCATAGGAAACACCAAGCAAACCCAAATGACTATGATTGAAACATTAAATTGCTGCAAATAGTTCAAGAAATAGGCTTTAGATGATTGATGATACACTTCATATGCGACCTTACGGTCAAATGTCACATAGCCCCATACACATTTTAAGTCATTACTTTCCTACCGAGCTTATATATATATATATATATATATATATATATATATATATATATATATATATATATATATACTATTTTATTTAGTCTCACATAAGTATTAACATGTTGCTATACATTGTAAAAACATGTTTCGCTAAGCTAGTTACCTGCAACTAGACATCTCTGGAAACTAGCTGACAAAAACATGCTTAGGAATGTGGAGCAACATATAACTGCTTACGAAAAAACAAATAAACGTGGTTTATAAAAAAGGGCTCAATACCGATTTAGAGCAGATTATACTACCTGGTCTAATTCGGTAATGAGCACTTTTGTATTAACCTCTTTAAACTTCATTTATTAATTAGCCTCTTGAAATTTAGAGTATATGTATGTATATATATATATATATATATATATATATATATATATATATATATATATATATATATATATACTCGTGGCTAAATTGAATATTGAAATGCCCATACTGTTAGTTATATAGGACGAAAGTCCATGAAACTTTGCAGGCTTTTTAAAGTTTATAATACTACTGAATTATACAAATGACAATTGTTGGGAAAAAAAACTATATTTCCAAATATACATAAATTGGCGTGAACGTGTATATGCAGTGACCTGACCAGTCAGCTTTACTTTTTCTGCTTAAGGATGCATTTTTCTTAAGGCTTTTTTTACGTTGATGTTTTTTTACGTTGATATATATATATATATATATATATATATATATATATATATATATATATATATATATGTGTGTGTGTGTGTGTGTGTGTGTGTATTATATCAGAATGGCAATAACATTCTTGTACGTTTTTGTCGCGTCCTATTTGATATACACAGAATAGCTTAATACTGTTACAATTTTTTAAAGGTCAACCACATGCTTGATTTAAGAAATAAGTAAATGTATGTATTTCCGTCTATGAAAATAAAATGAGAAAAAACTCTCATAATTTTAAGCGGAAAAGGCTATAAGAGCTTTAAAAGTAAATTTTCTTTTGTTTTTAAGCATGCCTGTATCAGCTGGTAATATTTGAAAAATTGATTAAATTAGATAAAATGAAGAAATTGACTTAAAATATTTCTAAGAAGAACCTTAAAAAAATTATTACACCACACGATTAATAAGATGAAACCAAGTATTAAAATAGAGTTTTCAGGTAATGTTTAAATGAGGTTACTTTATTAATTTAGATTTTCTTTCTAGAAATGTATATATAGGAATCACGCTGGAATCACAGTGTGTAAAATCTGTTTTCATTATGAAAATTTTGTATTTAAACTTTGTAACTAGTGTACATCTTTACAAAATTGTCGACAAACATTGAGACAGGAATATGACGCTCTTACATCATTGGTTTACAGCGGTTCAATGATGCGAAAAATTATCAAACCACCTATATTTTTCTAAATGGATTTTAGTTTTTAACATATTAATAGTTTTCATTCGTCATATTTTATACAACAAGGGGGTCACAATGTGCTGCTAGTGTTGCGTAGGGGTACAGATTATAGCACACAACGGGAAGTCGGAACAGATGACGATGATAATGAGGGAGACATTTATATCAGACTGGAATGATTCTTGTAAACACATAAAGAGTTTGGAAGAGACATTGTTGATGGTGGAGGAGGCACATTAGCTGTCGTACAAAGTTCGTTACAACATGATGATAAAACCCATTTAACTTTTCTGTTGTAAAGAATAACGACACGAACCCTCAGTTACAAACATAGTTGGTATCATTATTTTTCAACTAGCCGATCGTTGATGTCAGGAATTCAAACTTTGATATACATGATCTACTTTCCTCCCTTCGCTTCTAAGGGGCTCTCCTCTCGATCTCTCTTCCAACTGACTCTCTCTCATCAACTTCCTAACTTCGAACCCATAGATTCAATATATCGAGAAAGCTCCTTTGTTTATGGCATCAGAGGTGCACTGTCGATCGACGTGACTATATCACGTTTTCTACACATGTCCGTCCAACAGACTTTGAGTAAACAAAGAATCCTCAATTCTAATTGTTTAATATTTAACCTAGCTTAATAATATTTTTAATCCGTATCACCCATTCTTTTAACGGACATATTTAATATCCAAATTGCAAAGGAATGGACAATCGACATTTTCTGACATTAATATTAATTAGCTATTCTAATTTTACATTTTCGACCATCTTTAACACTTGCATACAATGTTAGATTCTAGCCTTTTCCTAATATTATTGTCACTTATCTAGTATGTCTGCTTACTTACATGAGAAGGGGACAGCCATTTCATGTAACACTACAGACATTGAAAAAGAAAATAAACTATGCTTTTGCTCAAAGTAATTTATTGTAATTTGTTTGACTAAACTTTCATTATTTTTATTATTGTTTCAGTTACTTACAAATATGAGTTTTATATATAATTCTCTGGCAAGCATATTTAAAAAAGATGTTTGTTTTGTTTTATGCTGGAATTATTTTAAGACAAAGAAGCAATGGATACATAACGTTCCCACATCGATTCGATTTCAGGTCATGGATTCTGTCTGTAAGCAAAAGGAATTTTCTCACATTAGAATTTGGCAGCAATTTTTTTTGTATCTGTGCCCGTTGTGTTGAACATATTTAGCAGCATTTTTTAATAGGCGGATAACTTTCTTGATGAATGCCTTTACTGCACGAATGAGGTAAGCAGGCTGTGTGCATAAACTCGTAAAAATAAAACATTCAAGCCAACATGGTAGTTGCGTTGTAGCGTACTTAGACACATAAATATCATTATTCCTAATATTGTGTATTTTTTTTTATTTTGAAAATATATTTCATGTTTTTTAAGATAGTTATTAAGCCTCAATAAACACAAACGCATTGCTAGAAAACACTGAATTTTTAAAAGATAGGTTATTAGGCAGTGTATATCTGAATGTGATTATCAATATAATGTGTGTATTTCATATATATCAATACTAGTTCCATTAAAAACTGTGTTTCGTGTAACAATATACACTTTTCAACGAGACAAATACAATGCAGTAATATGGCAGATCTAAATATATAAATTGCACAACAATTTATTCTTCTCGATAGCTACAAGAAAAAATTACCCTTTTATATAAAAAACTGAATTTCGTCAAAGAAGAAAATGTGACTACCTTATAAAATACTTACTCTTCGGATATTATTCTACTTTCTATATAAACAAAGCTTCCTCCTGGGTTGATCAACTGGATATAAGTTTTCTAAAACTTTTCATGACTTTAAGTAGAAATGTTTGTCTATGTTTCAAAAATGCATATCAATTAGTGATATTAGATATTACGTAGAGCAAAATCACTTATATGAGATAATATATATCCTGATCTGCAAATAGACAACAGTCAGTGAAAGCAATAGCTGACAAAGAAATTTAAAGGTGTATTCATTTACTTTGATTATCCTGCTCGCCGTTCTGGGGCATGCAGCATTAGGGTCATCATATAAATCCTTGAAAATGAAGTCAATCTTTGTAAAGTTTCTTCCCTGGAAGTGAAGATATTTCCCTTCCTATATTTAATATTCCAGCTAATATTACGTTTGTGAGTGTTTAATTTTATCCTCCAGAGGAAAAAAAATTGTTTCCGTGGGTAAATCTGGCATTTCCTTAAAGTCATAATTTAGTTGGTTGATTTTTATCCTTTTGACGAGTTTAATTGCGTCTGCTTTTGCTTTTTATTGAGTTGCACCGTCTCCAAACTTTATACGAACGATTTCCCTGCTATCAATTTCTTCTTGGTATCAAGTTAAATCCACTGTGGCACCCGCTGCTTAAATGAGGCATGTTTTTTCAGCAGTGTCAATTATTTTGATGTACACTACATTGATAATTCTTCAATGCAAATAGGAGGAGCATCTATTAAATGGGGAAACCCGTTAGTAAACATTAATTGGGAAAATAACCAGTTTAAATGTTTTTCAAGGCTTCGATATTTTTTTTAAAGGAAGAGAACAAATGATCTCATTTACTTAGAGTATTTATGATCGATGTATTTGTGACTTTTTGACGAAACCTGTTAGTAGAAAAATGGAATCGATTTGAAATTTACTCTTTACGCTGAAATGATTGTATGTATGACACTTATGATTCTTAAAAAATTAAATAGATAATGGTTATTAGCAGAACAGACACTAGCCGGTCGTTCACTTCTAATATCACTGTCTTTAGTATATTTACCAACAAAATTATGATATATGGAATTTCAGCAACCGAAACACGCATTAAAATCACCCATAATAAAATAAGACAGTCACGCTGTGGAACGTGGAATATCTGAATTTGGTCGTACAGCGGTTCAACGTCTTCATCAGGATAAATGGTAGTATGGAAAATAAGCTTGGATAAATCCAATCTTACCATCGTGTCCATGAAGAGAATCTATTTGTAGTCTATCGATAATCTTAGGTAGTCAGAAATAAATGTGGAAATTGATTAATTACCAAAGAAAGCTACACTAATGGAACGATAAATCTTATTTCTGGAATTAAAAAAAAATAACAGATGAGAATGTTTCAAGGAACGTGTCCTTAATTCAAGCGACGGACAAACATCCATTCCATGCATACGAGCATGAGAAACATAACATCTACATGTTACTCGAGGTCATTCATAGATTGGAGCCTTTAGGTGGAAATAGGAATTTGTTTTCTGTTAACTTCTTCTTTGGTCGCTTTCAAAGACAGGAGTTCGGAACAGTACATATCGGCATTTAGTTACATGCATCACACTGATGGGGTTGCCACTGCACCCTTTTGGTCGATCATCAAATGGTTGCCTCATCTGATCTGGAGGAATACGTTTTCATTGTTGGCTTTATGGCAGTTACACCAACCTTAGTAGCCAATATGCTGGAGAACGTTATGGTTACCTACAACCAAAAACCATTGTTTTATCGTGACACCCTAAAAATGCTTCCATAACCAAAGCGTATAATTAACCCATATCACAACACCAGGTATTTTTACAAGCGTCAGATAAGGAAACACATATTTATTAATAACTTGGTCTTACTGATTTAAGAGGAGAGTGCAATAAGTAATACCCCTGACCCACTTCACATAGCAGTAGAGCAACGAAACTTGGCACAGTTATTATTCATTCTCTACATAGGAAGCACCCACAGATATGCACTTCTCCCATTGTTTGATGCAGCTCTGGAGACCGTTTTTGTAGAACACGCCGTGACTTCAGAAATTAAGGCTACATCATCTGGGTAACGCTTTCCTTTCAAAAACAACTTCCTGGCTGGGAAGAGGTGAAAGTCAGAGGGGGCAAGATCGGACAAGTAGGGAAGATAGAGTGAATTTCATAAGCACACGCCCGTGTTTCTGATCTGGCGACATGGAGTTGTGGACCAGAGCGTTGTCCAGCAGGGGGAGGGTACCTTTGCTGAGCTTGCCCCGCCTCTTGATTTTTATAGCTTCCCTTAATTTCCTCAAAGTGAAGTATAATAGGCTCCTGTAAGTGTGATACCCTTTGTTAGGAAATGTATCATCACTACTCCGTCCTGGTTCGAGAAGACTATGAGTATAACCTTGCCGGCTGAGGGCTTCACCCTTACCATCTGTGGAGGTGGTGAGTCCAAGTGTTTCCACTGCATTGATTGGCATTTTGGCTCTGGAACATAGTGATGGACCCAGGTTTCATCTTGTAAAAACTTTGACTCATCTTCTTGGAACATCACCAAACTTATCCTGGAACACTCGACACGTTCTCGCTTCTGGAATGGTGTGAGCAACCTGGGAATTTATATGGCAGACATTATGCCTATGCAAATGGTAATGAATGAAAGTTTACACACACCCTGTACTAATCTTGACATATTGGGCTATTTGGCGAATAGTAATGCGCCGATCTTCCAACATGGCAGCCTCAACTTGACGGACAGATGCCTCATCAATGGCAGAAGGGGAGAGACTAGGCCTGGGAGTAGTTTCAACAGACTTCCTGCCATGTTTGAATTCACGATACCAGCGTTTTACAAGGTCATATAGTGGGGCATTATCACCATGCGTTTCTTTCATTTCATCAAAAGTCTCCCGTGGTGTGCGTTATTTCAAATACAAAAACCGGATCACTGCTTGACATTCAACAGGCTCCATTTAACACATGACTCAGTTCAAACACCTATAAAACAGAAACCACAATTAGTTAAGAGCTGTTATTTGCAACATAACCCGAGGAAATATAAGTCATTGCGCATGCAAAATTTCTACTAGATCATATAAATAGAAGTGGGTAAGAGGCATTACTTATTTCACGCCCCTCGTATTATATTGGTTATTCCGATAGATGGGTTACCTTCTCTACACTTTGGGAGTCCTATCTCTCGTCTTGAACCATATTTTACTGGTTTGCATTTACTAGAAAGCAGGTTCAGTTTAATTCAGTGTCTTACCTGGCCCCATAAGCACTCAGACAAAACAAAACACAAAAGTTTTTGGAGTGTGAATACATACAATGTAAATGCATATTTAAAAATGCTAAACAGATTGTAAACAGCTTAAATTTATTTAAATTATAAAGAAATATGAAAACGGGCATGTATCAAGTAAAAAATGTAAAATCTAAGACACACATCACTGATATAAAATGGAATACGTTAGTAGAGAAATGTTTACAATCCTTAATGTTTTCAGTTTTAATATTTAAAATTAAAAATTAGTTAAAGTTTAACATTTTAATGAATATAAATATAAATGGTAAATATGAAAGCCAAAGCAAAGAAAGTAATAAAATTTCAGAAGATCATTTCTTCTTCAAACAGATTAATTTTAATATAGTGATATAGCTTAGTGGAAGAATATTGACTCTAGATCGAATGATTTCCTGTTAAAACCCGGGTGACCCTTAACATTCTTTTCTTATAAATGAGTTAAATTTACAGTAAAGATAATTGCAATTAAAATTTGCCGCAAATCATTTCTTTGTTTTCGTATTTTATACAAAACATTATTAATAATGGCCTTACTAGTGCATTCATCGTAAGGCCCAAATATAAAATGGCGAGATATTGTAAACAAACATACTCAATATTACAGAACGACATTATCATTATTATTTAATTTAATTTTTTGCGAAATAGTCAACGAGGCAAATTATTTCTCGTAATATATAATAATCAATAGTAGAATGATTATACAGAATGCAACTATAAAATTGTCAACCTAGAAAACCGATATGATTCTATTTCCGCTGGATGAAAACCGGTTTTAGGTTTTTGTTGAAGATCATTTATTAGTTGACCGATCGTGTAAAATGGCCAAAAGCGATAGGAGCCTTCTATCATGTCTGAAAATTGTTGATTAGTTAAAATGTGTTATGAGTTGTCGCTCATAAATTAAACATGTGTTCAATATTGCTCTGCTTCCTGTATCGTATATAACGATATAAATAAAGCAGTGTTAATACGACTGGGATTACTACTAATCATGGACACTGACGGCAGCATAGTAGTATGAATACGATATGCATGGTCATTACAAGTAGGAAAAATGTTCTATCGAAACGAACGTACTTATTCGTGACTAATTAATTTATAGCCATGGTTATATTCGGCAAAAGTAATAAAACAACATACATTATTTCCGGGGATATGTGACATATAACATCAACTTTATTATTAAGGTCCATTTCTAACGGGTAGGATGTTATTGAAGCCTTTTCCTTTACCTACAAAGCTGAAAACATAAAATTATTACGAAAAAAAAAACAATTTCATGGCAGTTGAAAACAAACAGAATATTTTGTGGGTATTGTTCATACTACCCAACAAACGCACGTTTCTGAGATTCTATGAGCAAAACCTCTTTCTTAGAACTGCACGCCAGTGGAACTCTCTGCCGCTTGCCTGTTTCCCACCTGACTACAACTTAGACGTCTTCAAGTCCAACATAAACAAACTCCTGACAAACCGCCCCCTTAAGTAAGGCACTGTATCAAAACCCCTAATACTAATGATTACTACAATACTATATCAGTGATTACTGTACACGCAATAACCCTTATCCCTGAGTGGCATTCGGGCCTTGATAAGAGGTGATCCTCATGTAAAAAAGTAAAGATAGGCACGATATAACACCAATCTATTTGTGTTTAAATTGGTTCGAATTCTTTACGTGCAATAGTTTACATTTTATGCAATTTCCTTTCTCAGCCCTCTATAAATAGTAACCTTTTTTGTCGGTTAAAAAGAGTATGTTGATATTATTGATGATAGTGGCAAGATGTTGCTACTACTAACACTGCAATTACTTTAACTACTACAACCATTGTAACAGGTAGTTTATTGCTAGTGATATTTTTACTAATAATATTCGTGATCAGACGTATAAACCTTCCTGAACCATTATACATCATAAAATGAAATAGATATAATTATTTGAAAAATGTACACGGAAACATAAACATATTATTTGAAAGAAAAAAACTATATTGAAAAAGGCAATAAATATATTTCTTTACTTTAGTTATTTTTCATATATGATATCCTTTCAAATAAACATGTTTATTTAGATCTATTTTTAAATATATATTTGAAATAAAGTTAGACTATCAAATTTCCGTTTTTATGCATTAATATTCATATTAAAAACACCTGTTTATATTTACTGAAAAAGATATACAACCTTCTTATAAATGGGTCATTGCATATCATTCACTTACAAAAGAGGTAGTTAATTTCATATTCTTTTAATCATTCATTTCAATAAGTTTCCTATTTTTTCAGTTTTTTTCAGGGGATGATCATCTAGAGTTAACTATTACGTGTAATTATATTTATGCAGATATTCTACATGATTTATACTTGTGTAATATTTGTGCAAAAGTTTATAATAAACACAAAACTCTTTTCATATATCTTTATATATACGTATATGTTTTGTTTAAAAAATATTGCCCACAAAACTACAGCAGAGTTTTAGTTGACAGACATGAAACTGTAAATATAAGGTATTTCACACCATGAGAAACTATGTATTTGGTTTTAGCCCAGGAAAATCGATACATAAGTATGAAAATTAAAAAAAAAATGATGTTTGCCAGGTGAAAGTCAAGCGTCGGCTTACGAATATGCATGCATGACGTAGTAGCTATTGGTTAATGGTATAATTTTAGCTTTGCAGAAAACATATTTTCATAGCTGATTGATTAACAGAGGAGGAAAAATAAATCGGAAGCTTAAAGAGTCATTTTTTTTAAATTTTTAAGTAATTACTATATATTAGGTCCAACTTACTATACATATAAATACTCAATCCGAATTAATAAAAATATAATATTTAAGCGTATTTTACGACCAGGCAATGCCGGAGCCCTGCTAGTTTAGATATATTTTTAAATATATATATTTTATCGACATAGTAATTGATAAGGTCCATAAAAATTGCTGACACCATCTGTTTTCTATCAGGTGTCATGACGTAGACATGAAGCAATGGTTCGAATATGTTAATATCTGGAAATAGCGTGATACGTCTAACAGAACTGATATTATATGGTCAAACGATTGCTTCCGGAAAGGGAAAGAATAAATTTACCAAAATTAACATTTATTACTTCCGGAAACGTAAAAATATACTAAAATTATCATTTATTACTTCCAGAAATTTGGTAAACCGATATTACCGGAGAAAATGAATCTTGAATGAATGTTTTAAATTATTCATCTGTTCGATAAAAAAACAAAAAAAAAACAAGAACATATATCCATAATTGTGTAATTAGAAATGTTTCGATTTAATTAATGAGAACGGGAAAGTTTTTCATGGAACATGTTTTTTTAATTAAAAACAGGAAATTTAAATGATATATTCATAATCATTTAAACTGGGCGAGCGCCATTTGAAAACCAAAACAAAACCAAAACATTTATTTGTTGTTTTTTGTTTGTTTATTTTTTCGTTTGTATGTGTGTGTGTTTTCGAACAAATAAATAATTTTATACATTTTTTTTTTAATTAAAGCAACTTTGAAAGGCCAACAATAAATCCATTTAAATGATTGTTCTGTTTTTGTTTTTTAACGGAGAAGTGGGTTGTTTTTTTCTTTTTTCTGTTTTTACTTGGAATCGAAATATAATTGTAAACACATTGATTGAGAAGTTTGCGTTAAAAATATAATTTTAAGATAAAAAATTGGAAATGAAAGCAACATTGGACTTTTATAACATTTTTTTTCGAACAGATAAATAATTTTAAACATTCTTTTGAATTGACAAGATTTTTTTTCAAATAAATAAATTTCAAGCAATTTTTACAATAAATAATAAATAGCAACTTCATTAATTTTACAACTCGCCCCGGCATATTAAACACCCTAACCTCTCCATGTAAAAACAGCTTTCGGAATGAACAACCCCAACCTCCCCATCTGAGGAACGGCTTTCGATGTTATTGCAAGGGCGTTTTTAATTTTAAAGCCGTTTTTAACATGGGGAGATTAGGGGGTTTATAAAACGCTGAGGTATCTCGTAAAAATAAAACAGTTTATAAAATGTTAAAACAAACTTTTTTATGTAAACAGTGCCGTAAAAGAAACTAAACAATTAAAACGTAATGTCTGATGAATGAAAAGCCTTAAGATAAACAAAGGAATTTAAAATTTTAAAAATTTGGTAAGACACATAAATGTATTTAAATTTTTAAAAATAGGAGTTTTTTGTGCTAATGCAACGAGTGATCCGCGCTATTATTTAAATCGTATTTCCAGGTTTAATTAAAGCTTTATGATAAGTTTTTTTTTATTCAATTGTAAGGTTAAAGTACAGAATAGGTAGACAACAGCCTCCCCTACCCATGTTAATAATGACTTTTAAAATAATAACGTTATTACTTCAGCACGGATCACTGCATGAGTACCCTTTTTTTTACTAATCTTGGAAATATTGTGAGATAGACACCCATGCCATACGCTATCAAAGCTCGTTTGATATATCAAGAGTAATCGCCCTAGAGAGGACGAATCTGTTGACTTATATTCGCTAATCCTATAACTGTACACACGTCTGCTGTAGATTTATACGAACGGAAGCCATATTTCACGTCACTAAAACGGTTGTTTTGGGGGAGATAGTTGCCATCTTCTCTATTTAACACAGATTTCAGAAGCTTACTCATGATGCACAGGAGACCTATTGGTTTGTAATAAGAGGGAGATAAAGGATCACCTGAATTCTTAAATACAGGGTATACTGATGAGAATTTTCCAAGATTTTGGGAAGCATTTCTTCATAAGACAACGCTTAAATAACTTTGTAAGTATGAGCCCAATTTCTAGTTGAAGCTTTCTGAGAACTATAATTGGAATGCTGTCAGGGTCAGTTTCTTTACTCGAATCAAGGATTTTGATTAGTTTGGCAACATCACGCACATATATTTGTATGTCGCATAGCGTGTTCCCAGATACACGAGGAAATATTCTGTGTTGGGGGTCTTGTTCATAAAGGGTAGAGTAAGCTGCAACGATCTTGACAAAGAGTTTTGCTTTGCCCGATGCTGACGAGATTACTTCAGGTCTATTCATGATAGTTTGCATAGAGCACAACACTCTGTTAAGAATTCTGTTTGCTATTTGACAAAACTGGTGGAACCCTAGCCGCTGCTCAGTTACTTTGGACTTGACGGACTGAGCATACAAATGTCTCGCATTCTTTATTACTTTTGTACAGACGTTGCTAGAGGACCTTAAGGCTGCTTTAGTCTCTATACATCTGTTTCGTTGGAAGCATTGGAAAAAGTGATTTCTGTGTGCAATGGAAGCAGCACATTCCGGAGAGAATCACGACTGTCTGCTAGGTTTTTGCTGGAACTTTTTCGATCGTATGAAACGGTCTAATCCTACAATTAACCATTCGGTCAGATTTGACACTATAGATCCTTTTTTAAACATAGAACGCAGATGTAGATCTGATATAAATGTGCGGAAGCTATCCCAGTCAGCTATGGAGTATCGATATGCTGTACCATAGAGAGGGACGTCTGAGGACCTATTATATTTCCTTTTTATGTTAAATGGTAGAACAAAGTGATCGGAAGATCCCAGTGGAGACAGAACGGAAGATGATAATAGCTCAGAACAAGTTGTGAGAAAAAGGTCGAGGATACTTGCATACTGGCCGTCAGTGTTGGGAGGACATGTGGGTTCATTAACAATCTGAGTGAGGTCATAACAATGGAGAAATCGTGACAGAACTTCCTCTCATCATCGGTCTTGTTCAAGTGGGTAAAATATTCCACATTGTTAACATTCAATCTCGACAGACGTAAATGTATCTGAGGGGTACGCAGACAGGACGTAATCAATTTTCTCAGATATCATTATAAAAATAGTAATTCTACTGTTGAGGAGGCGATAGAGTGCAAACATGAACGCGGTAGTGTGAGAAAGTTCAACCCGGAAGTAAATTAAGATCTTCTTTGGATATGTCGCTGCCACATGGAAAGTCGTCTTTAATGTAGGCACATACTCCATGCCAATTAATTATGGACTCATCTAGGAAAGTAGTCGGTTCAATGTCAGTTTCGCTTTGAAATAATAGGCCAGGTTTAGTCTCCTGTAATAGAATTTGAACATCTGGCAGGTTGGAACGTACATCCCTGAGGTTGGAGAAGGAGATATGGTGGTAGGGGTCTACGTTGGAAGTTGGAGATCTTGGTTTGATCGAGTACCTTCTGGAAACCTTTCATGGTTGTGGTTTAGGATTTGTGGAATAGGTCGACAGACTTAATTTGAGCAGGGAAAAAGGGAAAGTAAGGGAAAAGAAAACGTAGATTTTTTTCTTTTACCACATGACAATATAAAGCCGTAACAATTACCCACTAATATGCGATTGAAAGCTTCTACCAGAAGCAACTGCATAGTCCAGAATCCATTCATCTAATTGCAATACAGCAGTCCCAGTATTTAGCAACTCCCTATTGGACAGCCTACTTAGTAGTTAATCCAAGGTTCGGGTCCCTGACTATCAGGCATATAACGTCAGTCCAGTTGAAATGTTTACCTTCAGCACCCTTACTAATGACATTACCACAAGTATACACAAAGAAACAGAATGTCCAACAACTCTGGCAACTGTTCACACAAAATACTGCCAACCTAGTAAACAACTTTTTCATCTATATTTGTCAGAAAAAAAACACTCATTGAAAAAATGAGGACTGAGGGACAAATAAGGAGAAGCGAGAGTATCGACACCTGCCGATTACTCATCCACAATATATTATCGAATGCATGGGTGAATGGTCCAGATTCTACTGACTTCGTTAATTTTTATGCCACGAAAACTTATGCTGGTATTTTGTGTAACACAGGTTTTTTGTCCAGCTTGACTGCTTAGTAGCCCATCTCATGTAAAGACCAGGTGCTTGCGTTTATATATGTATTTTTTTTATGAAAGTGCACTACTTTTAGTGGAATTTTCTTTTTATCGTCTATTACGCGGTGTAAGAAACAAGTCACGGAAACAGAGTTAAACGTTGATCCTATCAATTACAACCTAGGAGAGCAAATAATAAATAATGCAATATTTCTAATGCTCTGACTGTTGTTATTGTTGTTACTACTGCAAAATAAGTGATCCTTATGTCCTTTGTTCACAGCTACACTGATCAAAATATATCAGATGGAATTGCATTAAATTTAGTTTAAGTAACGTCCTAAGACAGATAAAATGCATCGCATAATCGTAAAGTAGTTAATATACCAAGCTGTTTTATATCGAATACTGCGGTTTTGATTTCTTTGTTATCCGGATATTTTCGTAAAAATACTTTTTAATCAATTAGAAGTTAATCGATATCACCATTGTTCATTTGGACAAAGTTCATTCCCATCTGTTAAACCGCAACAAACAAAATATATCTAATATAATTATGTGTATTTTGGTTTCGTTTACAAACACTATTAGTAAATGTTTTTTTTTTTAAATCTTTTTTCATTCTTAATCAACAAGAGAAACAAAAGTAGAAAAATGTTGGATAAATAATTCAGTTTACATAATAAGAAGACATATTTTAACTTTGCTAAATTGCTGACAAGACGAATGCTACTTTATATGTATTTCGACAGACGATGAGTTACTGGAAACTATTTTGATAAAATGATATGCGCAGACATATGGATGATCACTGACATAGAAGATTGATCAGCGTTTCCCAAAACGAATGAAAAATGCTGCAATGGCTGATTATGGTTGCAAATTACTGGTGAACTATTTCTAAGGTTACAATGCGATTGTTGTTGTTTTGTTTTTTTAAATAATATAACGCACATATTTGTAATTATTTGTCCACAATTGGTTTTTCTTAGCTGTATTACATGTGTGTGTGTGTTGCTATTTCCTGTATATGTCTACGGCGCTGTATATCCTGTAGCTATATATATATGCTAGTAAACTACTAACGTGAGATTCCGCAATTATTTAACCTAATAATTTAGATAAAAGCACAAGTATAATTATTTCACAGACACAAACGAACACAAACAAAAACACCCTCTGACTCTCCTCTATTCTCTTTATCGCTCTCTGTGTATATATATATATATATATATATATATATATATATATATATATATATATATATATGTATATATATATATATATATAAACGGTGCAGAATCATTGCTAAACACAATGCCTCTCCTTCGTAAATCTATGAATAAGCCTGCTATCGAAAAACACAGACATGTAAATCGTCAATAAAACTGGTTTGATGACAACAATAAGGGGATGACAGATTTAATCGAAAACAAATAAAGAGCAAAGATCGAGTATGAACTACAGCTAACATCTTAACAACTCAAAGGAAATTTCCATCAGCTAGAGGCCATATGTCTGAAAGAACTCCGTAACATACAAAAGTAAAATCATAAACGCTTACGCAGAACTGGAAACATTTAGTATTATACTCCTTTTTAAGAAAAGAGAAAAAGGTGATGCGGACACTTGCGAAGATTATCCTTTCTTTCTATCACAAAGTAGATACTTGCTAAAACCTTGCTTAATCGCCTCTTCACTCTCTACGAGAGCATTCTTTCTACAAGCCAGTCTGGATTCCGCCCTAATAACGCAATCATTGATATGATTGTCTTCACATACAAACTATACAGAAATGCAAATAACAACAGGATTTTGACATAAGATTCTATGATCTAGAAATAGCATTTAACTCCATCTCAAAGCCAGCGAAGTCCAGCAACATTCATCTCACTAACCCACGGCGATCACAGCGGAATGATAAGCTGAGTAAAACATCGGACTTGCCTATCAGATAAGCAATGTTGTTAGTTTTCTCCAATACGTTTTCCTATCTATTTAGCGGCAATGTCCCATGAAATTCCATGAAAACAACTCCGACCTTGCACGAAGATAGCAAACAGACTGCAGACTTTTAAAAATTGCCCGTCTTAAGCACAGAATCAGGACAAATCGCATTAGAATACTGAGCTGCAATACACCGGCGACAACTATACACTAGCAAATACTATTGAAAGTTACAGAGTTCGGCACACAACTTATCAAGAACTTACATGTAATATGGACTCAACGTAGCTAACATTAAAGAATACCGCAACCTTGTCCTTTACATCAACCTCCTCCTGAGAATAAAATAAACATTTGGGGAATATAATTAGAAAATGGCGAGTTGTTTATTTATCACGGCAGCGTGCTATCAATAAATTCTTTAGCCGAGGAAGATTTTGGTAGAAGAATCACACCTGGTCATTCACCTATGGAACACTTTATAAAGAAGTATTAAGTAATCAAGTTATAACGCGATCTATTAAGTTCTGACTAACAAAGTGGTTATAATGTCAACCCTGTAGTATGCTTGTGAGAGCTGACCATTCAATAAAAGAAACAGGAAAATGTTAGAACATTTACATCAAGCAAATCTGCATGGTACCTTACGCACAAAGTGGCAAAACGTAATAACTATCACTAAGGTTCTTCTCCGCTCAGGGATCGAAATCATAGAAGTCACAATAACTAAACACCATCTACGTTCGGCTGGACGTCTTGACCAAAAACCTAACAATCACCTACCAAGCAAATATTTTATTAAGAACTTACTAATGGAATTAGATCCTGTGGGCCACAAAAACGCCGCTTTAAAAGCCAACTGAAATCTACTATTAAAGCAAATACAATGATTACAATAACGGGGAAGTCAATTCAGCCAAAATGTTTGGCTGGAGAAGAAAAATATACGGATCTAAAGAAAATTTTAAAAACCAAGAAGAAAAAAAAAAGAAATAAAAATGGTACCCCACCATGATGGAATTCAACATGTAAACTCTCCTATTTTCCCCACTGTTTCTGCCGTGGTCGCCCCTTCCCCGCACATATCCGGACTTGTTTCACATTGTAGAAAGTGTCAACTAGCAATATGTATACTGAAGACAATAAAGCCTGCACCTGGAAAATAGCGGCAAACACCAGTCATGTATACAATCGCAGGAACATAAGTTTTTCTGCATATAATTCACTACATCAGATAAATTATAAATGGGTAGCACGATTAAGCTCCTACACAATAGGGTAACCTACCACTTGCATTTAAGTATCTCTAAAGTTCACAAGCACCTCCACGATTTCACCAACACCGCAAAGATTATTAAAGTGGATATTGTAGTCAACGAAATACATTTTGGTTACCGTCAAATCAAATAACCCAGTTTAATCGTTGAATTCAATTTTAAACGTATCATCATCAATATTTCTAACTAAATACTCTTTGCTAGAGAACATTTCAAAACTAAGAAAAAATAAGATAAAACAAATATATAAAAAATAAATATACAATAAAAGAATATTTTAAAGTGACATAAAGCAATTATATAATTATCATCAATTAATGCCGTAATGTCCCTAATGTGTGTGTGTGGGGGGGTGTGTGTGTATGTGTGCGTGTGTGCAATCAGTACCAATACTATTCAAGGTGTAACCGGCTTCCTCCAAAGGAGGAAGTTTCACGGGAGTATGAAATTCACAAGCGATCCCCAATCGCATGTATATCCCCGTTTTGGGAGATGTTAACGTTAGGTTTTTGCAACGTTTTGCAAGGAGGTGTCGACGTCCTCCTATACACAGCACCTGGACTTCCCAAGTTGGTCACCCATTTTAGTAATGACCAGGCTAAACGTTTCTTAACTCATCTGACATGAACCATTGTGTCAACATGATTATACATAATATGTAGATATATACACACACACCCATACACATATATATGTGGGTGGGTGGGTGTAAATATAAATATATATATATATATATATGTTCTTAATATGTACTCATTATATGTATATATACATATGTATGCATGTATGTGTATATATATATATATATATATATATATATATATATATATATATTTATACATATTATACATATTTTAACTGACTGCATGTATTTCCCAAGTGCATGATATATATATATATATATATATAAACAAACACCCACACACATATATACACACACACACATATATATATATATATATATATATATATATATATATATATATATATATATATATATACATACAAATTTATTTGACTTCCATTAAAAGAAATACGCCATTTTACGTGAAGCTTATATATTTATACAACGATACATAACTTATATACTACAACGTCACACATTGATAAACTGTCCTCCATAGTTGAGTGGATCATGTGCTTTTACTCATATCCATTTTAAGCATTAATGGCAATACTTATTCATAGAATACACGTGTTTTATTTATACTGTCTAATTATATTAACTTTCACATAAACTTAATGATTATAAATTTTACTTCTACGAAGTTAATTTTAAAAACATATGCGATACTAAAAGCGCTTTCAGACTTAATCGTTACCATAGCCTAAGATATTTACGTTACTGACATTAATACATCGGTTTGCGGTGGAAAAATTGTGGTGTGTATGATGGCGCTTATAACATGTAAAATGAATTATGAACAGTGTACCACGCACATTCCTTTAAACTCATACAAACGTTTTCTTTTTATCAGCTCATATTTGGAGATTGTTTATTCATTTATAATTAATATTTCTTGTTAATTAACGCATAACTGGGAAATTCCTAAATATTTATAGAATGAGTTCCGTTATTGTTAACTCCTTGGTATGAAATAAATATAATAAATAATAGCCTATATTACAATATTTTAAGAGAAACATTTGTTGAAAAGTGAATTATTCTCAGTTTATTCGCTTAGCAGTAAATGTTATACTTGCAAATGCATACGCATTTATATACACATAAGCTTACATTAACAAATATACTGTGATTGCATATATATATATATATATATTATATATATATATATATTTAGTTTAGCACAGAGCTTAGTCATAAGAATTCATCATGATTGAATCGTATGTTCAACGCGATGTATTGGCGTGTGTTTTTGTTTATTTATATATGGCATGTCCTCCAACATCCAGCGCTATTAAAATAATTAGATTATCAAAATACTATTACAGAGCGAATAGATATTTCTTTTATTACACTTTTATCTGCTTTGGTGCAAAGCCCCCAAACAATCTCAATGGATATATATATACATATATATATATATATATATATATAGAGAGAGAGAGAGAGAGAGAGAAGGAAAAGGGGAGAAAAGGACAAACAGACAAGGAGAGTTGAGTTTTTCGCTGTGATATAGATATATAAAACGGTCATTTGTATTTAGAAAATGACCAAAATCAATTGTTATATCATATAAATATGTTTAAGTGATGGATTACTACCTCTCTCGGACATCGACGAGTAATCTAGGTTATTATTGTTGTTGTATAGAAATCTGGATGTTATGAAATAGGAAACGTTTAGAGAAAAAGTGTCCAAAACAAGATTGTTGGATTATAGAACATTTAAAACTTTATTTGAGTCGTAATAGAACGTAAGCTAATTTAGAATTTTGAATACATAAATAAGTATATATTATCAAAAAAAGACAAATAAGATTGGCGTCAAAGACTTTTTAAAAAGAAAGGGATAGATGTTATGTATGTGTTAGTGAGGTTGATAACTCAGAGAGAGATAAACGGACGTAATATAGCAAGAATGTGGAGATCAATGGAACCAGCAACTACAAGATGGGGATAATATAAAAAACAAAGGTGTATATAATGTAGCCCAAGTTTCGATTGCCGTCTTCCGGATGAAAGAAATTTACATTGTGGATTGGAAGATAGTAAGTAAAGACACACTGATGAAAGTAGGTATGTTTCCGCATTTAATCTGAGGCCACCCAACAGAAAGATTTTAATCGTCCTGGTGAAAACTGCCCTTGTACATTATTATGCCTCTGTATTTACTATTAAGTATATGTGTTAACACCGCACATATGCAATCACACACGACAAACATTTGATATACACCCACGCATGCATCAAGAGACACGTGTACATCCACAATTATATAGAGATATCGTCTGATGCATACGGCAATATAACATGCGTGGGGTGAAATACTAAAAGACAAAAAAATCATTTCACTTACACTCGACATGCGAAGCTACATAATGAGTTGCAAAACACGCACTCAAGATTAATACAGGAAAGTCTAATAGTATAATTATTATCAAGGAATTCAGCAAGACTTATGTCAACAGCATGGTAACTTTTTGTACACTAGAATACATTTTCCACAAAAGCATATAAAACTGTGTTCCTTATAAAAAGTATTTTAACTCATTGCATGCATTTCTCGAATGTATATATATATATATATATATATATATATATATATATATATATATATACAAACACACACACATATATATATACATATATATATCTGTATATATATATATATATATATATATATATATATATATACTAGCTGTACCCTGCCACGCGTTGCTGTGGCTAAATGTGGTGTAATGGAAAAATCTAATTAAAAGAGAAAATGCATGTTTCTTATATTCTAAGTACAGCAACTCACTCCAAAAAATTTAAAATAAAGGCGAAAATGTAAAAAAAAAATATGGTACTCTTGCAGAATTTGTTTCAGATCCTCGGGAGTTTCCGTCAATCATGGCTTGGACTCGACCAACAATCAGTGGGTGAAGCCGAACATTGTCTAAAATGTTGAAACGTTAAATCGAATTTGTCTTTTGTTTTGTTCGTTTGCATCGAAAAATGTGATTTTTTAATTAGTATTGGGGGGGGGGCTTACAATACACTGTTTCGAAAAAGTTGTTCAAAAACAAATAAATGAAAGCAAAGATATGGTAATTTACGTTTCTACCTAATTGGATGATTTTGTAGTGTCTTTATTTAATGTAAAATATAAATCAGCTCTAAAAACACAGTGTTTATCGATATATTTGAAAAAGACAAATGATTGCAGTTTCTGTTGAATATGTAAAGATTGGGAAAATAATATAAAAACTATAAATGACAGAAACCTACCGAATATCTTACCGTGATATAGGCTAACATAATCGTTGAGATTGTGACAGTATTTTGTATAGTGTATTAGTATTAACTCATTTCCCAAACTTAATGTAATCAACAGTGTCCGCCACCAATTGTATTTTTCAAATATACCGATAAACACTGTTTTTCGAGCCGATTAAACGTTACATTAAATAAAAAGGGGTTGTATTACTAAACACAGATACGAAAAAGTTGCCGAAAAATAAATACTTTTCTATCTAACTGAATGAGATCTGAGTGTCTTATGTAATGTAAAATGTGTAATCGGTTCTAAAACATGCAGTGATTATCAGTATATTTGAAAAAAAGCAAATGGCGGCAGACTGTTAAACACATTAAGTTTGTGAAAATGAGATAAAAGTTAAAAACTATACAAAATACTGTTCGGAACACACTCAATATATTTTAGCGTGACATAGGCTGACATATAATCGGTTATTACTTAACAGTAATTTGTACAGTTTTTTTTTTTAATTTTCACTCATTTTCCCAAACTTAACGTGATCCAAATTTAAGTTAAATTAACCATGTTGTTTAAGAAATTAAAAAAATATTACGTGAGATGAAGTTTTAAAAGAATTAAATGTTTTATTTTATTATGAATTAGAAACACTTCCCAATATAATTGAAATTTTGGGTGCTTATGTATGTTGTCCGTGCTGAAATAATAACGTTATTATTTTGAAAACCAGTCTTAATGAGGAGCTGAGTGTATTTTTACAAGGATTCTCTGCTGTCACCGTACAATAAAAAAAACATAAAATAAATCTTGAAACTTGAATTTACACTGCGGGGGCCTATAAAAATAGCACGGTAGCATCTGCCATCGTATGCGTCCGATAACAATATCTACTGTAAATGTAGACCAGGTTGGTGCAAAATTTTAGACAACGCTATTTTTAAATAGTTTTTTCAGGTGTAATTAAAGTTTCAAGATATCTCTGTTTTTTTTTTGTGTTTTTTTAAAACTGTAAGGTGCAATCACAGATTAGATACAAAGCATCCTCCCCATGTTAAGAATGGCTTTCAAAATAACCCCATATAAAAATTTCTGGAGAAAAAAAGTGTACTTTCAATTTTGTTTATTCGCAAAAAAAACTGTACTTTCACCTAACAATGTATAGTTTCAATGATAAAAAAAAATTCATCTATTAAATTTTTGTTACTTTTAATTTTGTAAAAAAGTAAAACTTCAACCTAAAAATTTACAGTAAAAAAGAAGCAGACACGAAACAATCGAATGTAATCGCAATCGGACCGTAATCTCTTTATTGTTGTTGTTTTTTGTTTTTATTCAAGTTAAATTCAACTGCCACACTATCTTTCTTTTTCTTATAATTTCCTGTTTTTTTTAGTAATAAATTGTTTATTTTTAATAATAAATTGTAAGTTGTTAGCAAAGAATAGTTACAAAACACCCTCCCTTCTGCATGGAAAGAAGGTCTGCTAAAGCAAATAAAAAGTAAAAAGATTTTTTCAGCACATTACCGAAATGCATATGTACCGTGAATTTTCTTTGACAAAAAAAATGTACTTTCACTTCACAATTAATAGTTTTAATAACAAAAAAGTTCATACATCCTTATATAGAAACAACTATAACAAAAAATTGTGCTGCCAATTATGTTTTGACGACGAGGATGGGTTTGTTAATGTTCGTTGATTGTAATGTTTACACTCATAACACACCTTCTGGCGAGCAATTTGTTTTAAATTTCAAAAGTGGGAAATGAATTAAAATTTTACAAAACAGAGGATTTGTTCACTTATCGATTAGTGTCATCTAATCGCGGTGTATTGACTGAAAAAGCTACCGGAAATAAAAACCGAATAGCCACGTAGAATGTTGCCTGGTTGTTTCGAGGTGTGTGTATAAAGGGGGGTAAAGTAAAGTATAATCGAAATGTATAATATAAAAAAAACGATGTTAAACTGCAAGAAATCAGCAAAAAAAAGAAAAGATACAGCGAACAAACGTAAAACTGTTTTATAAAGGTGTGTCTGTTAGGGGGGAGGGGTAAATTAAAGACTAAGCGATACAATCGGCTTAAATAGGAAAGTATTCTGAACGAAAAAAAAAGTTTATATTTAAATATGTAAATATTTATTTTTACTTTTAATATTTAAAAGCACGGTTAAATGATAAACAGTCACTCTTATAAAATTTCACGGTAAACGGGCGTGTTAATTTCTAGTTTATCCACTTTGAACAAAACAGACGTTTGATTTATATATATATATATATATATATATATATATATATATATATATATTTGGTGCGCTTATTTACATAGTAATCTAACGCTGGGGCAAATAGGCTTACGTAACCATATATGTTTTTAAAGATTACAGAAGAATTTCGTAAATAGTTTCCTTTTTGTAAACTTCGT
Organism: Euprymna scolopes; assembly: GCF_053919585.1. Lineage (NCBI taxonomy): Eukaryota > Metazoa > Mollusca > Cephalopoda > Sepiida > Sepiolidae > Euprymna > Euprymna scolopes. The sequence continues at coordinate 57,681,273 of NC_136487.1, forward strand.
ACATACTTATTTGACGGACATTAAAAGAGGGTACGATATTTTACTTATAACTTATATATTTGTACAACGATACATAACTCATATACGACAACGACACAACTTGATAAAGTAGCTTACATGACGGAGAGGATCAAGTGTTCTTACTCGTAGCCATATTAACGTTCACATAAACTTAATATTATCCCTTTTACTACTACGGAATTCATTTTAAAAATCACAGTGATATTAAAAGCGCGTTTAGAGAGTTAATCGTAACCATAAATTAAGTGTTTTACGTTACTTATATTGATATATTTGTTTGCGTTGACAAAATTGTGTTTAAGCTTATGGTGCTTATAACATGTAAAATATTTGAATTAGGAGTAGTGTACAACACACATTCGTTTAAACTCTTACAAAAGCTTTTAATGATCAGCTCATATTTGGAGGTTATTTATTCATTTATACTTAATATGTCATGTTGAATGACACATAACTCGCAAATGCCTAAATATTTATAAAATTAGTTTTCTTATTATTAACTCGTTGATATGAAAATAAATAAAATAATTTATAGCATATATTACCATCTTTGAGAAACAGTTGTTGAAAAGTGCATTATTCACAGTTGATTCGCTTAGCAGTGAATGTTATACTTGCAAATATATACTCATTTCAAATGTACTGTAATTGCAAACACACACACACACACACACACATATATATATATATATATATATATATATATATATATATATATATATATATATATATATATAATTTAGTACATAGCCTAGACATAAGCATTTATCTATTATTGAATCGTGTATTCAACGCGAAAGTATTGGTGTGTGTTTTTGTTAATTTATATATGACATGTCTCCCAACATCCAACGATATGAAAATAATTAGATCATGAAAATAAAAAAGGAAATAAGAATGAAGTATTTTCCGCGAATTTGATAAACGAGCATTGATTTTATTAGAAATATAATCAATCGGCAGTCATAGTTATGAACATGTACACATAAAAAATACTAAGCTATAGTTATATATGCATGTGTAAAAAAATGAATAAAATCTGGGCACCGTCGCAATATGTAATTCAAAAGCAAATAAAACATATATTAATTCGATGCATATAGTTTCCCTACATAACGATAACAATGTTACTTTAATAAGTTTTTCGCAGAACAAAAGATACGTTTAAAATCCATTTCTTATATAGTTCGTAGAGTTTTTGAAGCGAATGTACAGATATTATAACTATATTATATTGTTATAGCACATACATAATTCTAGTACATTCTATCAGATTGTGTTTTATGCTTTTGGATTTAAGCTAAAACAAGTATTAACTTAATCTCTTACAGTAATATGTCTTCATCCTTAGAGCCAAAACGTGATGATGTATAAACCTAATTATAATCATTTTTTCGTATGACTTTCTCCGTCAGGTAATTTTCTGTTCATTACTGTAATGAGTAGTGTTATAGAAAATATAAAGTAACACATCGTTTTTCTATATAAAACATTTATATGAGAAAACAACAAAAATCTTGATGGAAAAAATCTGATATTATAGAAAAATATTACTATTTTAAATTAAAATCACCAAAATAATGTTGGTGTTATACACGAGTTATTCGATGTCCAAACGATTATAAGGTGTGTGCAATTGATATATAATGGACTTAATCTTTTGCACTTTGCTAAATGCGAGATCAAACATGCAGCATTTTCACCCATGAGCGATCAAGTAGCCAAATAAAATAAATATCTACGTTATTATCATGTTAGTTGTCACGATTCTATGTGAACACGTGTTGTATTGTTTAGTGGTCGACGACGTTCTGTTAAATCAAGACTAATAAAATTACCGACGCAGCAAAACACAAGGGAAAACTTATAGGTGTTTTCAAGATTTATTGGAAAAAAATTACACATGGAGGGAAATAGACATATCTAAATTAACTCATATTTTTATTTTTTAACTGACTCGTTATAAAACAGACAGCAGCATTTGTAACATTTACTCTGATGAACTCTTTATTTTGGATGAGTCTGATCCGCACGACATTGAAGTTCGTTTTGACATGACTAGAAATAATTTGTTTCCCACCTTTTAAAACGCAATGCCATCTCATATCTCGAGCGTTGACTATTTGTTTTATCTAAGGAAATTTACATTTACCCCCGTCTACATACCGCGACATTTCGTTTGCTTAGTTTATCTACTATTATAAAAAAGAGGAATTGTGTAGTTTCGTGGATGTGTCTGTTTGTTCGTTCCCTATTGATTCGAACACGACTGGCCCCATTTTTAGTAATTAAAACACAAAAGTACTTTATGTACTTGACACTGTTCCTACAGAACTTTTCTATTGGAATGTATTCGATTAGTATCGATGATCAATAACCAGACTAATCTGATGAACGAAAGAAACAGGCAATTTTGATCAACGGTAACACCTTACGCAGCCTAACATCACAAGTGCATTTGTGAAGTTTTCTTACTAGAAAAGCAAACAGACGCAACATTTTAAACAATCAGTATGGACATTGATTTAACGTGGGAGTGTTGCAAATGAAAGTTGTTTGTGCAACGAACAATTTCACGATGACACTTGACCTTTGTACGTAAAACAAAAACTCAAGTAATCATAACCGCACAAAAAAGTATGTTCAGGCATACAAAGTAACAAGTAAGTTTCTTGAAATGATATTGGGGTGTTTGAAATGCATTTCTTTTTAGAGCAGAATGAAATAATGGTACATAACTTAAACATTTTAACTTTAATTGCAGCCATTATATATATATATATATATATATATATATATATATATATATATATATATATATATATAAATACTTTTCCAAAATCAACAGTAGCTTCACTAATGCAATGTGGACTACCATGTAATGTTGACGATGTAATTGCAGGGAGGCATATGAAGTTTCTTTCCGTTGCACCGCTATTAGTCCCACTAGAGTAAGCAATCAATAAATTTATTTTAAAATAGCTGATTTCGCCGATGACAATCAAAATATGGGAATGTGAAAGGTTCGTTGATCATCAACCCGGACCACGCTTAGTCTCCATACTAGTACACACACACACACACACACACACACACACACACACACACACACACACACATATATATATATATATATATATATATATATATATATATATATATACAATGGATGCAATAAGTTTCAGATACAAAGTAAAAGTTCATTAATTTTTATTACACGAAAACAAAAGCAATAATAAAATGTTATTCTAATGTATTTTTGTATGATAAATATAAATCTCATATAAAAAAATCTAATATATAAATCTCACTATGTCTGTGTGTGTCTGTCTCTATTTTTTAAATTGTATCTCCTCCAAGACGGACGGTCACTTGACGGCGTGCAATAGCTCAAAAGATTGCATATAGGGTACAACATTTTATTAGATATGTTTAATTGATTAAAAAACTTGTTAAAGGATTCAAAAAATGGGACAAACTTGGAAGAAATGACAGCTTGACGAGCATAGCGCCCATGGCGTCGTTCTGCTCATGCGCAAGATCTTTAACGGAGATTTATTTATTTAATAAATTTGCTAGCGTATGAAAGCAGTTGTCTGTTTGGGGCAGTGTGTAACGTCGTCTATTACTAACATGAGGGTTGCGGGTCAGGTCTCCACCATTTCTTTTTTTTTTTTTTTTGTTACCTTCTGATATTTTTTACTTTGAAATGTTACGTAAAAATTATACAAGAACACTTTTATATATAAAAAAAAATACAGAAAAAGATTTTGTTGTATATAACGAAAATGCCATATTCCAAATATATGGGATATATTAGATATCGGCTTATTTGTTACATTCCAATAATCACGCAAGCAGATCCGGTAATGGAATTTTGTATTGAATTCATTCCTATACTAATTAACCAGTCATTATGAATTTCAATTATGCGAATATGATTATATAGTTCTATGCATCAGATTCACTCCTAAACTAATTAACCGATCATTATTAATTATAATTATGTGTATGATTATATATTTCTATGTATTGAATTGACCCCTATACTAATTAACCGATCATTATTAATTTTAATTATGTGTGTATGACTATATATATATATATATATATATATATATATATATATTGACTTCAATCATAAACTAATTAAACGACCAATGTGAATTGCAATGATGTGTATATGATTATATATTTCTATGTATCGAATTTATTCTTAAACTAACTAACCGATCATTATGAATTTTATTTATGTGTATACGTCGGTATATTTTTATGTATTGGATTGATTCCTAAAATAATTAACCGATCATTATGAATTTTAATTATGAGTATATGTCTGTATATTTTTATGTCTTAAAGTCACTCCTAAATAATATATATATATCATTATGAATTTTAATTAGTAGTGTATGATTATAAACTTCTCTTATTTGATTTGCTCCTAAACTAATTACGCGATCATTATTAATTATAATTATGTGCATATGTACATATGATTATATATATATATATATATATGTATTGAATTCACTCCTAAACTAATTCACCGCTCATTATGAATTTTAATTATGTGTATATGGTTTTATATTTATATTTATTGAATTCAATCCTAAACTAATTAACCGATAATTATGAATTTTATTTTTCTGTATATGATTATATATTTCTATGAATTGGATTCACTCCTAAACTTATTAACCGGTCATTGTTAATTCTAATTATGTGTATATGTCTGTATATTTGTATGTATTGGATTCACTCCTAAACTAATTAACCGATAATTATTAATTTTAATTATGTGTGTATGATTATATAAGTCTATGCATTGGATTCACTGATAAACTAATTGACTGATCATTATGAATTTTTATTGTGTGTATATGATTATGTATTTTTGTGTCTTGGGTTCACTTCAAAACTAATTAACTGATCATTATGAATTATATGTAATGTACATGTTTACATATGTCTATAGATGTCATATTTCAAAACTCACATACAATTGCCACTTAGTTTGTTAATGTGTTTATGTGTACAAGGAAATCTATTCAAGTAGTAAGGTACTTTTACTGCATAATACTCATATGAAACACTTATGTAAAATGATCGAATAGGTTCATCTTTATATTAAAAATAAGATACTTGCACAGTATCCTACCCAAGAAGTAAGGTACTTGTGTCGTGCAGTACTCACATGAAAAAATAAAGAGCACCTTACCTGTGACGTACATAAGTTATTAATCCCGTTAAATATTTGAATAGTATGGTTTACATAAAAAATAATGTGCTTCTTCAATATAGCACCCAGATAAAAACAAATTCTTACGCCTAACGCACAGAAAATTTAGCACAATAGAAAATGTCATAAAAATCTTGAGTTCTTTATTTTTTAAATTAGAAAAAAAAGTACTTGTGCAGTATCTTACACAAGAAATAAGGTACTTGTACACTGTACAAGTATCTTATTTCTTGTGTGAGATACCATATAAAAAACAAACGAAATTTTACTTGCAACGTACATAAAAGTAATTAAACCCGAAAATCATGTAATATATTCGAGTAGTAGTATTTTTATATAAGAAATAAGGTGCTTCTTTAGCACTCTGATGTAAAACAGACAAACTCTCATCTGTAACACACGGAAAAGTTAGCACAACAGAAAATTATGTAAAATTATCGGATTTTTCATCTATATCTTAGAAATGACGTAGTTGTACATTACCCCGGCCTAGAAATAAGGTAGTTGTGCAGTATAGTGCTCATATACAAAACAAAGAAAATCCTACATATGGCGTGCATAAAAATTACTAAAACCGAAAATCATGTAATACATTCGGGTTGTATAACTTTTAATTGAGAAGTAAGGTGCTTCTGTACTATAGCACTCTGATATAAAAACAAACAAACTCTTTCCCGTGATACAGAAAAGTTAGCACAACAGAATTCATGTAAACTATTTTAAATATGTAGCATACTTTACCCGCACTAGATAAGGGAATTTTTTTTTCCATATGGGTGCTGTAAATTTCCTGTCCTGAGGAAGGTACAATTATCGTATACATGTAATACTCGTCCTAATATAGGTAAAATATTATGTTGCTCCAGAAGGCAAATGCTACATAGACATAAAAAAATTTCGTCTATCCTTAGAATAACAGGTATGTTCAAAATTTTGCTGATACGATCTCGAGCAACGCTGGGTGGCCCTGCTAGTCATATATAATTTCGTATTCACTAGATAATTACATAAATGTCATATCTAAGGTTCAAAAAGTATCCAACACACAAAAAATAGTATACATTTTTAGTAATATGGCCTTTACTCGCCATTACAAATTCCAAAGGTTTGGGATACTTCCTCACAATATTGTTACAAATGTTAACTGATCCAACTTTTGTACAATCATCTACTGTATATTTACTATTATAATTATTATCAGCAAGACAACCATATTTGTCATCGTTTTATATACGCTGTTACCTAATTTGTTGAAACTAATACACAGTAGGTATTGTGTGTGTGAATCCCATATCTACTTGTTAATTTTCGTATTTGTTTTTTCCCCTTTTTTCTTTTATATTTTAATATTTTATTATATATATATATACATATATATATATATATATATATATATACATATATATTATATTTTTATCAGTAGGAGCTGTGTGCCGGTATTGGCCAGTGGAAGTATGACAAAGCCAGAACACATCCGGTAATAGCCGCTCCTCCGAAAAAATATTATACTAAAGCTATTAGTGGCGGCCATTGCCGACTCTTTAAAATTAAGGGAACTGACGATCGTTGTCTTAATAACATCATCTTGTGTCAAACCTCTGGAATTGTCTAGCATTGTATAACACTGGCAGCTAGCAGACTAACTAGCCGTGATTGTCACACGTTTGGTTACTTGGTGTCGTGCTAGGTTGGCGTGATTACTGGCGTTTACGAGAGGATACTGGCTGCCTTAGCAATTGGAACTGACTGGCGGTTATCATCAGTGTTGGTCTCCATTGAAATTGTCAACCTAAACTATCGTGCATTGATGGTAAATCCTTTCTTGAAATGCCAGTCTGCGGTCATCAAGTGGTGAGTACCATCATCTGTGATAATCATTGCATTTTTCAGGGTGTTGTATACTTTCATAGCATAAAACGGTAAAAAGACAAAAAGTCATTATATAAGCAGGAAAAGCTGTCCTTTATTTTGGGGATATAAAACTATACACACGGAATGAGGAAATATACTATTGAAAATTGCAAGGATAATGCTGAGGATAGTCTGGTGAACATCAAGTCTGTTGCTGTAAAAATAGATAAAGCATAATTTAATACAGTATGTCTTTTAATATACCAGAATAAAAGATATCTCAGCAAAATCAGCGTTCTTTGTACGACACTGAAAATTTACCGCTATATTCTACACCTAATTATTGTATCATTGGTATAAATTGTACGACCAACGTTACCATTCCTTTATTAACGCGATTACGTGGCCGGAAGTCTGTGGAAACAGCTCCCAGACCTGGTCGCTCCCCTTCTGCCATTGATGAGGCATCTGTCCGTCAAGTTGAGGCTGCCATTTTGGAAGATCGGCGCATTACTATTCGCCACAGAGCCCAAAGTGTCAAGATTAAAAAAAAGTACAGGCTCTGTGGAAACTATCATTCATTACCATTTCCATATGCATAACGTGTCTGCCAGATGAATTCCCAGGTTGCTCAAACCATTCCAGACGTGAGAACGCATCGAGTTCTTAAGGATTAATTTGAAGATCTGCCAAGAAGATGAATCAAAGTTTTGCAAAAGACTGATAACACAGGATGATACCTGGTTCCATCACTATGATCCAGAGACCAAAGCCCAGTCGAGCAGTGAAATCACTTGGACTCGCCACCTCCGAAGAAGGCAAGGTCATGCTCACAGTCTTCTAGGACCAGGACGGAGTAGTCATGACAGATTTCCTGGCAAAGGGTACCTCAATTACAGGAGCCTATTATGCTTCCCTTTTGAGGAAATTAAGGGAAGCTATACAAAACCAAGAGGCAGGGCAAGATCAGCAAACGCACCCTCCTCCTGCAGGATAACGCTCCGGTCCACAACTCGCATGTCACCAGATCAGAAACACGGGTGGCTTCCTACTCTCCGGGCCGTGCACCTTCTGACTTTCACCTCTTCCCAGCCATTAAGTTGTTTTTGAAAGGAAAGCGTTTCCCAGATCATGCAGCCTTTATTTCTGATATGGCGTCGTGGTTGGAGGACCAACCTGGGGTGTTCTACAAAAACGGTCTCCAGAGCTGGATCAAACGATGGGAGAAATGCATAACTCAGAGTGGTTCCTATGTAGAGAAAGACTAATAACTTTGCCAAGTTTCGTTGATCTTCTGCTATGGGAAGTGGGTCACTTATTGCACGCCCCTTTTATGTGGAATAAAAATGGTTTGTGAATAACAGAGTGGAATAAAAACAAGCTATGCCTACATTATGCATAATCTAATTGAGAATAACATTTTGTCAAGCAGAAACAGTTCACTTACCAGAAAAATAAAATTGATGAAACCACCCTTCTGTGTTGAGAATAATCCAAAAGACAAGTGAAGAATTATGAAATCTGAAGAACTAAACAACAAATACTGTATTCTAAATCGTTTTAATTAACGAAGAAACAACGGAGGCCTTTACTACGATAGTACTCAGAATAAAATTTAAATAGACGAATATAAACAGCATCAATTGTCTATATCTTATAAACGACAGAAAAAGTAAGGCTGATCGCTTTGAGGCTTTCGTGAAATATTTATTTGCGGATCAATATATTTTTTTCTAATTTTTGTTTCCTATGTTTAGATTTTGAAGTCTTCAAAATATAAAAATTACATAAATCAATGATGTTCTTTTCTTTTGTCACATTTCATCGTATTCTGATTAATATAATTTATTAACCTTCTATTCAACTCTACTTATAAACTATTTGCTCTAACAATATCCACAATGACGTCCATTGAATGTTTATAAACCTAACCCCAACCCTTCTTTCTCATATCTTTTATATCTTCTAATCTTTTCCAGTTCAGAGAGCGCATAGAACTCGTCCTCTTTTTATTGATGCATGAAATTATAACACATATTTATGAAGTATGTTTTTTTTTTCTATTTGCATATTTTATTTTCTGTATTTCCTATTCATTTCTTTATAATATTGTCAAAATCTTGATGCACTGATTGGTTTTTCCCTTTAGATTTCCCAAGGGTAAAAGCACAAACGCTCGTCGAAAGGAATGTTTATTTTCAGTATATGTTCGTAATAAGAAATCCTTTTTTTTATTTACGTTTTACAGAAAGACAAAAAGTGGAAAAAAAAATCCGATCTACGCGATATTTTCATAAAATTAATTACTACCTTTAAGTAGAACTCCAGTAGTTCGTTTTATATTTTCTGAATAGACATAGGTAGATAGATGTCAAAGGGGTGTATTTGCCAGATCAGGGGGATTATATTCTGATTATATTGGACAACAACTGCGCAGATATTTGCTGTATGTGTGAGTTATTGTTATGGCAATACCAAACACGTTCCTGCGATGTATATGTAAATGAGAAAATAACACAAAAAATGATTGGAATGCTACTACACACACACACACACACACACACACACACACACACATATATATATATATATATATATATATATATATATATAAATAAGGGAGTAGTAACCAACAATGTGTATTTTTTAACATTATTTTATTATTCCGTGTCTTGGTTTTTCATTGAGAATTATGTTTGGATCATTGTAATAATGTTTTTAAATCATTGAAATCGTTTACGCGCGTTTCAGACGGTCTGTGATGCGTCCTCGTCAGAAATAATTTTCACAGACCCTCTGAAACGCGCGTAAACGATTTCAATGACTTAAAAACATTATTACAATGATCCAAACATAATTCTCAATGAAAAACCAAGACACGGAATAATAAAATAATGTTAAAAATACACATTGTTGGTGACTACTCCCTTATTTAAATATACATCTTTCTTTTGTTGGAATTTCTTAACCCATTTTATATATATATATATATATATATATATATATATATATATTAAATTGTAATTCAATGAATTTCAAAAAACTCTCATTGAAATGAAATGAAGTGGTTGAGTTTCATATCAAAGAATTTTTATTATTCTTAGCAAGACAAAGAATGTTTTAGAAATTTTATCTCCTTAACCTATAGGGTTTCGATGTCTACCATCTCATCAGAGGAGTGAAAATATTAGCAAATAGTTATAAAGGTATGCACCCTATTTGCTAAAGTCAGTGAGACATGGAAAGTCAAAGTGAAAATAATATATTTATCAGAAGTTCTGTAGCAGGAGTATATATATATATATATATATATATATATATATATATATATATATATATATATATATATATATATATATAGTAGCAGGAAGACCGAACGTTGACCGGCATTGAATGATGGTCAGCGAATGCCTCACACTCCCATATTATTATTGTCGTCGAAATCAGTAAAATTTAGCACTCTTCAATCTGGTCTATTGATTTGGGGACCTCTCACGGTGCAGGATGAGTATGCTGCACGTGCTTCCTCGCAGTGTGTTAATACACAATGCATTATAGTGTACACTGCATTGTAGAGTATCTACTATGCATTTTATAATTTATTTATATATAAGTTTCACATGAAAAAGTCAAGTCTGAAACTTACTTATTTCCAAACATAATGTGAACGGTTAGCGCATGCGCAGTCGTGAAACATTGAACATACGGATAAAAATCCTAGTATATCCAAATTCTAATATTTCAATTAGGAACCGTTCTTCGAGATGAAAACTGAGTAAAAAATGTCCATATGTCAATACCCTAAATATCAACTCTGTCGAAAAACAGTTCTTGAGTGTATAGCTTGAGAATTCACTTCACACACACATACACACACACACATTGTCACTTTTATAGATATACAAGCAGCCCGCCCGGCGTTGCATGATCGGTAAATAAGCAAACATATTTTATTTTAATTAATGCAGAATTCTTATATATTATAAACAGAAATATCGTAGGTATTAATCGTAACATTAAATTTCTTATAAAAAACATGAAGTAAAAAATTTCTATTCACTTATTTTAACACACATCAAGCTTATTTAATTTTATTATCACGTGACTGCTTTCTGATAACTATAAACTGTTACTTTCTTTGTAATGCTATTACAGATTCTAATTGTGTATTTATAGTAGCACATAACATGTTCCTCGAGTTCCTTGTATCTGGCTGACAAAAATATTCTCATATGTAGCGACATATATATTTTCATGTATATATATATATATATATATATATATATATATATATATATATATATATAAAGGTATCTAAATTAATAAAATAGAAAACAAAAAAGAAAAACGCATAAATACAGAATTGCATACTAAAAGAACAGAAACAAAAAGACCAGTAATAAGAACAGAGGAATCAATACAATAATATGGAATCATTACACAAAAGTGTTAAATGGATAATTACGACAAATTGTATTCAATGTTTCGATTCTTCCGTGTCTTTGTTCTCATCTTGAGTGAACCATAGGTCGAAAGATACAAATAATAAGAATAACAAATCATAACCTCCAAATTCGGAAACGTAGTTAAAACAAATTAAATAAAGAAAGTGTTTACAACTGATCATGAGGAACACATTTTAAAACAATTACTAAAAGGATATGCTAACTTTATAACCGATAAATCAATAAATAAAATAAAAATATATGTAAACTAAAGATGCAACCAATGACCAATGCATAAGAAAGAAGTAAACAAATAATTCTAGTGCAACCGAGAGGTTAATACACTTTACGATCAGGTAAATATTATATGTTGGCCTGTATATTTCTAGATAATATTTTTTTATATTATAGTTGAGTCTTTTGATAGACTGTAAGCATTTGACATTTCTTTTTTCCAATCTCTGTTTTAACAACTGTCAAAATAGTATACATTTAAATGTAATGTTAACAGACACTTTGCTTATGTAATATGTATATTTGGATCCTCTGAGATGAGTAATGTGTATTCATTTAATTATTTACGGGCTGTTATCCTTACTTTATTAGTTTTTGTCGTTACACCAGCTTGCAGCCTTCTTCGGATGATTATCGGTGACGGGATAGGGATTCTGAGTCATGTCATTGTATCCACAGTAATTCATGCTTTCCATAGAGGCTGTTGTTATTTCACACTTTAGCCCGTGGTTCAGTGAATAGAGGCGTTGATTTTCTACGGTTTCAGGTTAACATTGTGTGGAAATGGCGTTCTTTTTTCATCCAAACAGCCCAGAATATTAGTTGGTAAAAACATGGTGAGGTACAACAACTATGGAAGGCAGTAGTTACTGGGGATACAAGCACATGCCTCAGAATTTCTATCTGTTAATCACCGGGAGGAGACTAGTTGATAAGTTTACCGAAACGTGATAAAAAAACAACTATAATGATAAGGATAAGAGTCCATGTATAGATAAATAAATAAAAATTTTGCTGTACAATTCCATCCGTCAGACGTCGTATTAATCTGGTGAAGCTAAACCAAATCTACAAACAAAAGAATTAAATCATGCGTATGAAAGGAAGAATTACTGAGAAGTTAACAGGTGAAAATAAGCGTAAATAGAGTGAAAGGGTAAAACACAAAAAACTGGAATAAATAAAAGGCATATAATAAATAATATGTAAATTAGAATAGTTATGTGAATAGATGGTGAATTTATGAAAAGTGAGAGGAGTAATATAGACACGTGACAAATAAAATAAAAAACGCTACAAAATAAAAAAAAAACATCAAGGAAAGTTATATGAATAAGAATTAAAAGAAACAAACAATAACGAATAGTAAAATCTATGCCAGAAAATATATATATATATATATATATATATATATATATATATTTATATATATGTGTGGGGGGGAGTGTGTTGTTTTAAAAAAAGAAAAACAAATAAAACCATTCATATAAAATGCTCGAAGACACAGTCTTCTATTAAATTACCGAAAAGTAAACATAAAAAAGAAGAGCAAAAAAAAAAGGAAAAAATGAAAATAGCAAATAATACTCACATAAAACTGAGTACAGTTCAACAAATCTCGGTTGATGCAAAAACAATTCGAGAAAATATTGAATCATAAATAGATTAAATATACATCATCGCTATTTTATGAATCGTTTTAATGATAAATAATTCAATATTATTCAGCTCTGCGTGACAGATCTAATGTTTATCAAGTGTTCTGCAATAGTATTTCTAGATAAATTACTTTTTTTAGTTGTTTGTTTTACGGCACATGAACCACGTAAAGCTTATTTATTGCCATATCGTGTTATGTTAGTAAACGTTGTTATAATGAAGTGTTTGCCATATTGATAACATTACATTCTGAGTAGCAATACTTTGTTCATTAACTCCGATTTGTCATAGGGGTTATGTTGTGTTAATCACATATAATTTATAACTTCGATTAAACCAATACAATTGTCATGAAGAACTTCTAAAAAGTCAGGGTTCTATTGGTCCTAGAATTGTTGTGATTATGAGATAACTCTACAGACACCCGGGGCACCTAATTAGGTCTATCTCATCGGATGCATATATTATGGCAAATGATGATCCTTAAACAGGGGAAGATTTCCATAGTTCATGCGATTGTCAGATTACTTTAAATAATTATAGTTTAAAAGAATAAGGCTTGTACATGGTGAGTCACGGGAAACGGATTTTTTTGACGTTCCTTGCTCTCCTTGAGTAAGGGATAGGGGGTGAGGAATTGGTGCTTTTGCTACATTATAAAATAGTTGTTGAACTATTCGCAGAGATTTGTTTTCCTTAAAAGTATCGGTTTCCACAGATTCACTCTATATAACACAGTGGTTTAGTTGGACGCCTTAAAACCTCTTGAAATGCACCTGACCATTTGAGAGTATGTGATCGTATGAAAATTAATTGAAGCACCAATAAAAGAGAAAAAAATGGGGAGTAATGCCAACACATAAAGAAAGGGGTATTAATATCCTGAGTTCATGAATTGTAGTATAAGCATGAAATTAACTTTAAAGTGACGAATAGCGCCTTAAGATGTGCACGTATTAAGACGCTTCCACGAATGTTTGCTTAGAATTTTAAAAAGGGGTGCGACCTGCTCTCAGCTTACATTAAATCTCTGATAGGAATTTGCACATTGTAGATACATTAAAAGCGAAACTTGTAGTAGACTTAGAACTGCCGACTAGAGGTAGTATTGAAATAATATTACATAATATATGTTATCATTTAAACAATATATTATTAAAACTTTATATCATTTAAGCTTTTCCCTTTCCTCTCGCTCACCCCTAACAAGGCATATCGCACTTGAACGTAAGATGCTACTATTTGGAAAAGAATTCATATATGATAGAACGATTCTAATATTTTTCTCTATTCCGACACTATTACCGATTCTGTTCTAGATTCCCGGTCCGATACTATAACCGATTTCGATCTTTTAAATATTTTTAATATAAAGTATATATAGTATTTATATAGAGAAATAGTCAACCACCTCAGCAGGAATAACCTTCTTAGTGACACACAATATCTACCGCAGATGTACTGACGGTTATATCGCACAGGATTAGTGAATCTCTTGACAAAGGCTTCCTTTCTAGGGCAATTGCTCTTGACATATCAAAGGAATTCGACAAGGTATGGCACAAGGGTCTACTTCACAATATTTCCAGCTACGGTATAACTGGAAATGTTTTCTCAATCATTAAATCATTTCTCTCCGATAGGCTCATAAGAGTAGTGGTAGATGGACAAAAATCGGAGGCCTGCAATATAAATGCTGGAGTCCCTCAGGGGTCAATCCTGGACCCAACTCTCTTCATGATCTACATCCATGACCTCCTTAACACATACTTAAATCATTCGTTGATATCTATGCTGATTACACAACCATCTACGGCAACACATCAAAGGTTGTAAATGACAAAGTTCTCTCTGATTCTCTCTCCTCTGATCTCGAGCGCGTGGTTCAGTGGGGGAATATGTGATGGTTACCTTTAATGCATCCAAAACCAAACTCCTATCCTTACATCATCAACGCTCTGATCCCCATCTGGCATCAATTGTGATGGATGGCTCTCGTCTGGGTGAGGCCCCGTGTTTTGACAAGCTTCTGGGTTTGACCTTTACTTCTGATCTGAAATGGAACATGTACATCAAGTCTGTTGCCAAGGTCGCTGGAAAGATGGTGGGATCCTTCTACCGCTCCAGAAGATATATCACTACTGATGCAATTCTCTATCTATATAAAAGCCAAGTACGTCCAAGGATGGAATACTGGGCAGGAGCTGCTAAAAATAGCCTATCCTGCCTTGACAGAGTACAAAATAGACTTCGTGGCTTAGTGGGGGATGCCCTTTTCTCTACCCTGCAACCTCTCTCCCACAGAAGAGACGTTGCGAGCCTATCCTTGTTTTATCGTTATTTCAATGGCAGGTGCTCGTCTGAACTCCAATCTCTTGTCTCCCCTCGCCAATCTTTCACGAAAAACACCCGTCTAGCTGAATCCACTGTAAAAAATTCCCCCCACTCTGTATATGTGCCTAAATCAAAACGCGGATTCCATGAACAAAGCTTCTTTCTTTGAACTGCACGCCTATGGAACCCTGTTCCGTCTGCCTGCTTCCCACCGGACTACAACTTGGATTTGTTCAAGTCCAACGTTAACAAATTCCTAATGAACCGCCCCCTTAAGTAAACACTTCGTCAAATGTCCACACTAACGTAATGTACTTGCAATAACCCTTATCCCTGAGTGGATTTCGGGCCTTGATAAGTGGTGATCACTGTGTAAAAAAAAAAGAAAAAAAGTGTTTGGCTGGATGAAAGGGGGAATTACTATAAAACGCATATTATATGCGCATATGATTAAGCAAACATAAAATTACACTTATAGTATTGATATATAATGTTTATTTACACTAATTGTTTAAAATCAATAAATACTTATCATTTCATCATTAATTCGGATCATTGAAAATTAAATTCTAAATAAAAACAAACAAATGAAAATAGATAAAAGAATCGTTTTAGGTATCGGAAAACAGACATAAATTTTCTCAATTTCGATACTTCAAAAATTAAGGTTCTTTCGATTCACAATTTCGATTCTGATTAATCGTCCCAACGCTAGAAACTATACGATATAAATTCAATAACCTGTAAATGCGGCTTTTAAAGGCGACTAAAATTGGGCGCAACGAGGGATAAAAAGAAGGCGGGGAGAAAAGGGGGCAAAGTTCCCCAAAGAGAAATAATACTATTGTTGTCACCATTTACTGGCATTAAAAAGGGTTTCGAACCGCAAAAGACACAGACTCCAAAATCTTTACATAGTTTTTGAAGTTTGCTCTGTGTAACCTGTCGAACCACGCTATTTTATATTTGTGCACACAGCATGGATTATAAACCAAATGCTGGCCAATAGCAGAGTTTAAGGCTACAGAAGGAAGGAGACTTCAAGATCCTTCCCTCCCCTGTCGGATTTTAGATGGAACGTGTTGATTTATACGAGTTAGCGAATGCAAAGATGTTCGCCCGACATAACCAGCACTGGCATTTACATTGATAAACAATATTATTAATTTGGGTATAAGGGAAACTGTCTTTGCGAAAAAAAGCAGGTCTCGAAGTGTATACTAAACGCAAGGAAACAGAGTAGAATCACCTATAAATACTTCTTACAATCTGTTTTGAAAATTTAATACTCTTGTCCCCAATCCACGGTAATTTTAAATAAACCGGGCACTTCGCAGGCCAAAGCGCTTTAGGGGAGTTAAATAACCAACTTTCCTGTCCATGCAATTATCAACAGGGCCCAAAGGATAACCGTTAATGATACATGTTTCCCTGATGTTATCAAGTTCGGAGTCTAATCTATTAGGTGAACATATCATGAGAGTTCTATGTACCAGCGTATTAATTAAGTTGACCTTACGTGATTTCAGTACAAAAGACGACCAGTTCACATATAAGCCAGTGAATGTAGGCTTCCTATAAATGGTAGTTAGAAGGTTCAACAAGAACATCCAAGAACGGTCGAAATCATAGTGAACTTCAGAGATCCATGCAAGGAATTCGACCTAATAAAAATGGTGACACTTCATTTTATGATGAAAAAATAGCAAACGTTTCATCAACATATCTAAAATATGTGGTGGGTGTTGTTCCAGAATTAAACAGAACGGATTCGTTGTAACCGACAAAATTATCAGCTAAAGTTGACCTGACAGCGACAAGATCACACGCCACCATTCGTCTGCAGTCCAGGTTTGATGAGCAGTTGCTTTTATGATGAGTCTCGACTTTGTATCTCCTTCGGTGACCAAGGGCCATGAGTTTGGCGAAGTATAACCAAGGATACGTTAAGAAGTCTGTGAAGTTCCCGCAGTCTTGCATGGTTTGGGGTTGTAGGATGTGTTAAACGTATTGGTAATTTATGCTTTATCAAAGGAACTGTAAACGCAAAAGTGAACCAAGAAATCCTGGAAGCTAATTTACTGCGAGTCTTTGATAACCAGATTGGCAGGGAGGCTACAGACATCATTTTTCAACATGACTTGCCACCAGCGCACTCTGCCAACACCACGTCTTCCTGGCTCCGAGAACGATCAATCCCTGTTCTTGAATGGGCGGATAACTCGCCAGATTTGAACGTTATTAAAGGACCAGATAAAGAGAAAGCACCGCAAGGAAAAGCCTACTACCCTTGCAGCATGAAGATTGCAATCCATAACATATGGGGGGGCAGTGTCTACACAGGATTGTAGAAGCTTGTTGATTTCATTCCCCGGCGAATCGATGCTGTTATCAAGGTAAAAGGTGCTGCTACTAAATATTGATTAAATTTATTTGTATTTATATTAATAAAAAACTATTTTGTTTGCTTACCTTCGTTGTTCTATTATTTTGAAACACGAAATATTCAAAAACTGGCATTGCAATTGATATGAAAAAACATTATGTCGTAAAACAACTATTTCAGTTAGTTTAGCATGATAGGGATATTTTAGCACCAAATACCTCTCACAGATCATCCTCAATAAGAATTTAGCGCTAAAAAACATGATGTTTTATTTTTTGGACCAGCACGTTTATATATATATATATATATATATATATATATATATATATATATATATATATATATATATATATATGTATATATATATGGCTATTTTTTAATCATATAAATTAATATACGAAAGTATAAATTTACATGTGTAGCTTAATTGCCATATATATTTTTATAACTTACTACTATATATATATATATATATATATATATATATATATATATATATATATACTGATTTTACATATAGCTATTTTATTTATAAAGCGTCCACTTATTAGATTTACATGGAGTTGCTCTTCATAGTTATTACATGAAGACAAATATTTAAACTCCAGATAAAATATATGCTTTGCGATTATGTACATAGTATACAGTCGATTTTCTTTTTTAGTTACGGCGAACATAGATTTAAATAAATTAATAATTACTTTGTATTTTAGGAAGTATTGTATAATTCCATAAGTACATCATTTTGCTTTGCGATAGAAAAACAAATAAGTAATGAGATTATTTAAATAATCTACTATCCTTAAATATATGTTTTATTGCTTTGTACATGCATTTCTGCATAAATCAATAAAGTAAAATTCGTCTGGAATATAACACAAATTACTGATTGTCGAATCGCGTTGATGATTTAAAAGCCTAAAAATGCATTACTTCGAATGCATTTGCAGCGATTAAAAATGTCTTTTATTTATCCGAAAAAAAAGAGCAAACAAAAAGTTATACAAGCAAAGAACAAATTAGTTTTTTTTTTCTATTATTTTTAAGATAAACTAATAAACGGAACGAACTTAATGCGCGAACTTATAAAAATAAAAGCAATCACTCCAAGCTCAAACGCATGTTAATCCTTTTTAATTACTTATGTATACATTCATTGAGTTTCGAGTGCGTGCTTAGAATTTTTAACTCGAATGCGCATTAGGTTTTATTAAGAGAACGTAAACGAACGTCGTTACTGAATTAATTGCTTTTTATGTATGTTTTATCATTAGATATTCTTAAAAATTATCGATTTGTTTAGCATGAACACATCGACCTATATTAACAGGCATTAATACGCTAAACGCACTTACGCACAAAAAAATTCTTACGGAAGAGAAACCGGTTGGAGTTTTATATACTGATAATACTTAGTATGTTTGATTCTGTACGTCCTTTCAATAAATCTATATATATATATATGTATAAAAGTGAACGTGTCTGTGTATCTGTGTATCTGTGTGTCTGTGTACATTTCCCTAAGCAATAACTATGTCAATTTTTAGTCTACAGACTCAAAATTTGATATACAGGTTACTAAGATTTGGGAAAATCGATGTGATCGGTTTCTGGCCACAAATTTTGCGATTAAGGGGTCAAAGTTTTGAACTTTGAGAACTCTACCAAACTCCTCCGACAATTTTGGGTCTACAGACTTGAAATTTTAGATATAGGTTCCTTGGACATGGATCTAACTTAATATCTTGATTTGAGCCTAAAACAATAAATTTTAAGGGGTCAAATAGGGGTCAAATAAAAAAATGACTTCTGTGGTCTCTTCCAAATTACTCAGACAATTTCTGGTCTAAATATTTGAAATTTTACATAAAGGGTACTCAGAGATCGGGCAAGCTTTTTCATCAGTTTGGGTCAAAAATTTGTAGTTACCAATATATAAATTTATGTATGTATGTCTGTTTACATATCTGCCTTAAACTTTCAGTAGAGGCGACGGATTTTACTAAGACCAGTATCATTTTAAAGTTCCACCATTCATACGACAAATATCGAATAATTGGCTAAAAACATTAATATCTTCCCCTTCAACTAAGCACTTTTCTACAGTGGGAGGGTCACCATTTTCGCCGATATTTTTTAAAGTTATCTTCTCCTCTAGATTGTCTAGCCTTTATTAAAAAAATGTCGCTTCCGGTTTGTCGGTGATCGTATCAGCATAAACGTTAGGTTTTACCCCGTTCTTTTCCTCCTTTGCGGTACGGGTTCGAGCCTGCCTTCCTACTACCACTTTTTTTTTTTTGCTCAACATACACATTTAAACACCCGGGCAACGCCGCGCTGAAATGCTAGTAACTTTATAAAATATAATGATTGTTCTTCCTCGCATATATACTTATTGCTACAAATTGTGTTTGTAGTAAGATGATGGCCGTGATATTAATTGATGCAATAATACTATTATAACTAGTTTTTAACAAATTATTAAGTGGATATTATAAAATTGGGTACGCAAAAGGTATTCGCATAATGCGATTGTTAAGTATTCATTTTTTTCGCGCTAAAAGGGCAACTCTGAGATGTTGATCAAGAAATCATTAATACATCATCAAACTCGATTAAAAAAAAATAATTAGTGTATATGTAATTTTGAATATTTTTATGAGTGTCCAACAATTTAAGATACGCTTTATAGTAAAGTAGAATATAATACTAGATAAAATAACGGTTAAACCAATTATATCTAGTACTTATATTCTTTCTGTGGCATAAGAAGGTAAATGCTTTAGTAATTACTTTACTTCGTGGTGTTTTTTGTTTAATATAGCGCAGAAAATCTATCTATATATCTATAAAAGTGAACGTGTCTGTATGTTTGTGTGTGTGTCTGTGTACATTTCCCTACGCAATAACTCTGTCAACTTTTAGTCTACAGATACGAAATTTTATATACAGGGTACTGAGATTTGGGAAAATCGATGTGCTCGGTTTTTGCCCAAGAATTTGGCGCGTAAGGGGCTCAAAGTTCAACGATTTGACCTTTGACAACTCTAGCAAACTACTCCGAAAATTGTTGGTCTACGGACTTGAAATTTTAGATATAGGTTCCTTGGACATGGATCTAACTTAATATTTTGATTTGATTCCCCCCCTAAAAATTTTTAAGGAGTCATAATAGGGGTCAAAGTTAAAAAAAAATTACCTCTGCGGTTCCTTAGATTTTACCAAGATCAGTATCATTTTAAAGTCCCTCCATTCATACGACGAATATCGAAAACTTGGCTAAAAACATTAATATCTTCCCCTTCAACTGGACACTTTTCTACGGAGGGTCACTTTTTTCGCCGATATTTTTTAAAGTTATCCTCTCCTTTAGCTTGTCTAGCCATAATTAAAAAAAAATGTCGCTTCCGGTTTCGGGGTGGTTGTAACAGCAAAACGTAAGGTTTTGCCCTGTTCTTTTCCTCCTTTGCGGTACGGGTTCGAGCCTGCTCAACATTTTTTTTTTGCTCAACATACATATCCAAACACCCGGGCAACGCCGGGCTGAAATGCTAGTGTAAATATAAAAAATTTATTAGCACATTTCTATTAATGATATGCCTAGTGTATCAAGGCTTATTATTAGTGAAGCCTTTCAGAATTATTTTGTTTCCGACGGTTATAGAACAGTTCTATTCATGATGTCAAAACATCAACATTCTGACTTTAATTAGGATAATATTTATAACTAGATTTGCAGAAACTGGATTAAACTGTAATCTTTTAAATTCTTGGCTCGTATAGTATTG
Organism: Euprymna scolopes; assembly: GCF_053919585.1. Classification (NCBI taxonomy): domain Eukaryota; kingdom Metazoa; phylum Mollusca; class Cephalopoda; order Sepiida; family Sepiolidae; genus Euprymna; species Euprymna scolopes. The sequence goes on from NC_136487.1 coordinate 57,703,014, forward strand.
TTTGATAGAAAGTTTATATTTTGTCGTGGACTCGGAAATATCCAGAAAAAGTTACGACGTGGTGATTATGTAAAAGCAAGCTATATTAAACAGAAAACAACTAGAACAATAGAAAGATGTGGGTATATGTCAGTCCAAGTGCAAGACTGGTGCATACGCGCTGAGTGGGACATTTCATGGGGCATTTTGATAAGTGAAATCGTTCCATATCCGTAAGATTATGCATTACATCACATTGAAAATGATAAAATTTACCGGATTACAAATGTACAGCTAGAAACAGTACGCATAGTCTTCTCCCTGTTATTAATAAAGTTGCTGAGATGTTTATCGACAGCAGGTTTGTTAATTTTTTTAAAAAATATCGGAGCCTCTTTATTGATATTCAATATGGTATTCGTTGCTTTCGTTCAACAGCTGATCTAGTTTACTGCTGTAACTAAACAGATTTCCTAATTTATGAATAATTTAGTGGAGGCCATTACGTTTGACATGTCTAAGCTTTTCAAGACAGTGAGGAAATCTCGTCTTCTCACAAAAACTCCAACGTTATGATATTGGGTGAAAAGCTATGGACGTCAATATTTTTTCCTTTCTGATCCGGGCGTGTGATTAATGTTTGATAGAGTATTTTCACTTCCAAATGTCATAAATGTCAATGTGTCGCAGTGCTCTATTCTAGTTTCAACACTGTTAACATCTCTATACAACTGAGTTACCAGAGAATATTATTCTGAGAATCAACGTATATGAGGATGACACTCGCTTTCTATATTCACTCCCCTTCCTTGGATCAGTAGAAACGTGATGTTGGTCAAGAAATTAGTCTGCATTGAGTGATGAATATGGTAATAAATGATTTGTTTTATTTACAATTGTAAAAACGCAGCTATTGTTTTTCAATCAAAAGCCTCTCCATTTTCTTTCTGCGGAAGCATAACTTTTCTTTCTATTAATTATATTTTCACTCTTCCATCGGAAACAGGAAGTTCTATACATTAGTCGCAAGCTTAACTATACCGTCGTCAGTGTTTGCGTCTTCGATAGATAAATTAAATATTAAGTTTTTTTTTTCTTTTTCAATTCGTACAATGATAAATGTTGAATCAGCAATGTCCGTCCAAACCGATTAGTTCCCGCTTGTGTTTCTCGAAATAAGGACATACATTTACGGTAATTAAGACCGGTAAAGCACACACCTAGATGATGTCAATCAAACAGTAATATGATACTCATTATCTAAATATGTTCCTCTGACAATATATTTTCTTTCTTTTTCATATTCTTCTACTGTCTTTTTCGTCTTCTTCACCGTCTTTTATCACGGCTCAGCTCTGGCCTTTCCTCACCGCACATACGTAAACAGAGACGCTGTTTTCGATTTTCACTTTCTTCTTATACAGCTTGGATGCTCGGAGTTGCGGGGGTGTTTGGAGGTGTGTGTTGAGCAAGAAAATTTGATAGTAGGCAGGATAGCTGAAACCCGTATCGCAAAGAAAAAAAACGTGAAAAATAAAACGTGACGTCTTTGCCCTTGCATCCATCGGCAAACTAGATACGGCGAAAGTTTAAATAAAGACTTGTCAATCGAAAAGAAGGGATAAAATTTCGAAAATATTGGTAAAAATCGGCCCCTCCTCCTCGTAGTTGAAGATAAAGGATTTTTTTTTCTTTGCTGCGATTTTTTCGATATTTGTAGTCGGAGGCTCGACTTCAAAAAGATACCGATCTCGTGAAAATCCGTCTCCACTGTCTTAAGATTTTGGCAGACATACAAACATACATACATGCATATATTTAAGCAGACAGGTGAGATATATCTTCTTATATAAAAAAGATACATAGAGATTCTTTTGGGAAACCCTGTAGCTTCGTTTTTGAGGTTTTATTCGAACTCTTACGTATTTGTGGTCTTCATATCTGTACTTCCCTGTTTGATGTTATATTCTTTTACTGGATAGATTCATCCATTATTCATTGCCCATACGTAAATAAAAACAGTTTTTAATTACCGGAAGATCTGCGGTTATCCAATTCTTTTTGCTTTCTTTTAATCTTGTTTCGTATCTTTCTTTTTCTATTATGTAAAGCTTATAAACAATTTCTTACGGGACTTTTAGGCAAACCCTATAGATTATGCCTGCCGCTGGAAGACAGTAAACGACTTAAAACAACACTTCTCGCCAGTAACCACCAGCACTAACAATTAATACTAGTTTATTACGTTACATACTGCCAGATAATGCAAGCTAGTGGAAGGTAAATAAATTCGTTTTGGCCACGGCCATCAGTCCCGCGATTTTCTAGTGCTAAAAATGAGTTTTCCTTGAAACAGTTCTCATTAATAATAATTTTGAATTAATTGTGATTCTGTTATTTATCCATAGTAAGTAATTTATAATCCACCAGGATTCAAATGTTATTGCAGTACCGTTCGGCGATCACCATAGATGTTCTGGATTTATGTCCTATTTTCACCGGACAACGCAGTTACATGAGCCATGCTGGTATATATATATATATATATATATATATATATATATATATATATATATATATATATATATATATATATACCAGGTCATGTTATATGCTACTTGTACCATGTAACCCAGCACTCCCTGCCTCATGGTCGTGTCACGCGCGACTTAACTTGTTTCCCCACCAGACTTGTTTGGTGAGGAAGGTGGCTAGTCTCCATGAAGGATTAAAAACAAGATCTTCCAAAGGGCGAATGAACCCTTTTCCGGGGTCAACGGCCAACTAGCACCGTGGGTGCTTGTGTGTGTTGGGGTGGAGAGGGCTCCCGTAAGCCGTGGTGAAGGCAACCTTTCTAAGAGAAGCAAATCTCTGATCTAAAGAAACATAAAACGGGAGACCAGTACCAGCATTAAGCTGGTCTACAGTATAACTTGTTGCTGGCTATCTTGCTCTTTCTTGTTGCTGGATGTTAACATTTTGAACCGAGAGAGAGAGAGAGAGAAAGAGAGAGAGAGAATTAGATGTTGTACAAATCTAAGACTCTGTAACATCCTCTGTTTACAGATACTCCCTCAGGCATTTGTCTATTAAAATGGTTCTGTGGTGATGGAAGTCATTTTTTGGCTTATGGATTTTAATTGTCTGAAAGAGTGGCACTCGTCTGACAAAACGTTTCAATCATATATATATATATATATATATATATATATATAGAGAGAGAGAGAGAGAGAGAGACAGACAGAGACAGAGACAGAGGCAAAGAGACAGAGAGATAGAGACTAATAACAAGACACGCTTTCTTAGTATCTCCCAATATTAATCAACTGTGTTTATACTGCACAAATTATAGGTTGCAGGCAATATATTGCTGTTCCTTACGAAATTAGAAGATATATGCGGAAGGTTCGTGAAATGTAAATGTTTAATTTTTGGCGTTAATACGCAGTTTTGTTGTTAGGTTTGCTTCCGGTGAGTTAATTATGTCGGGAGCAAAAAAAAAAAAAAAAAAAAAAAACTAACGCATTCCACGAAGTTTTGTTAGGCGGATATTTTCAAAATGTATTTCAACAACTAGCTTGCCCGATTTTATCTACGTAATTAATCAGAACATATATTCTTATTGTTAAAGACTTATAAGATTTTACATCAAGCCGTTCTGCAGTACTTTAGAATTAGGAGGTCCTGTTAACATTTCTTCAAAAAATTTACTACGTGTACATTTTACATTATACACACACGAAAGTCTACGCAGAATCACAAACGTCCATGTTTCACTGAATGCAACTGCACAGACAAAAAATCTGATTATAAACAGTTCGTAGCTCTGATCGAAGCATGTTTTTAAATAGCGAAATATTTTTGTACGAATAACTAATTTTTATTATAATAAACAAATCTATTTATTGTTCAGCGCTTTTATATAAACGCAATCCGAATTTTCTGAGATTTTTGCTGTCTGTATGTATGTATAAGTTTTATTTATGTTTTCTCTTGACATATTCTAATTAAGGTAATATGAAAGAAAACAGTCCAAATAATTAAAAAATGTACAAAAAATGCAAAAAAAAAAACAACTGACGTGTTTTAAAGAAATATTGCAGTTGTGTACGTTTCAAAAATCTTTTTTTTAAAAAGAAATAAATTTCTCATATTTCGATAAGGATAAAGAAATGATGCTCGATCAACGACAGCTCTTTCTGTTCGTCTTTATATAATGCTTATTTTAAAAACGTATGAAACAAAAACGAGAAATGTAAAGGAAGAAATCAAGTTTATAAAATCTTAGCAAACTTTTTTTTACTTATTTCCACTGATCATAAAATATTTCCTTTTTCAAAAATACAATATAACCTTATCTTATGAGTGCAATTTCCAAATAAAAGTGTCGAAAGACATATTACATAGGTTCATTACTTATTATAGCATAAATAATCTACTAAGAGACATATGGAATTCGTTCTAGTAGGTCTACATCTGATAAGTTATTCAGGGATAATATATCTACCCACAGCGGCTTTATTTCTAGAGCAATATATTTTGCTAAATCCAATATTTTCGATAGAGAATGACATAACGTTCTACTTCACAAGATTTTTAACACTGAACTAGCTGGAGTGCTCTTATCAATTATTGAAGCCTTTATCTTTGATAAAGTTATAAGAGTAGTCGTCGATGGGCAGAAATCAGAAACTTATATTATCAAGACTGGCATTTTTCAGCCTTCCATTCTGGTACGATTGTCTTCCTGATCTTCATCAATGATCTCATACGAGGGATGTGCAATAAGTAATGCCCCTGACCCTCTTCCCGTTGTCTCATCTAGTATAAATTTTGCATGTGCAATGATTTATATCTCTACATGTTATGTGGCCAATTACAGCTCTGAACTAATAAAGGTTTCTGTTTTACAGGTGGTTGAACTGAGGCAGGTGTGAAATGGAGCCTGTTAAATGTCGAGCAGTGATCCAGTTTTTGTATTTTAAAGGACGCACACCACAGGAGACATTTGATGAAATGAAAGAAACTTATGGTGATAATGCGCCATCATATAACCTTGTAAAACGCTGGCATCGTGAATTCAAACATGGCGGGAAGTGTGTGGAAACAGCTCCTAGACCTAGTCTCCCCCCTTCTAACATGGATGAGTCATATGTCCGTCAAGTTGAGGCTGCCATTTTTGAAGATAGACGCATTACTATTGGCCATAAAATAGACCAAGATGTCAAGATTAGTACAGGATTTGTGTAAACTATCATTCATTTATTTCCATATGATAAAGCATCTGTCAGATGGATTCCCAGGTTGCTCACACCATTCCAGAAGCGAGAACGCGTCGAATACTCGAGGATGAATTTGGAGATGTGTCAAAATCGTCAAAGTTTTTCTAAAGACTGATTACACAGAATGAGACCTGCGCCCATCACTATGATCCAGAGAACAAGCCCAGTCAATGCAGTGGAAGCACTTGGAAAGAAGGCAAGGGTGCAGCCCTCCGCTGGCAAGGTCAGTCTCACAGTCTTCTGAGACCAGGACGGAGTAGTGATGACAGATTTCCCGACAAAGGGTACCACAATTACAGGAGTCGATTATGCTTCACTCTAGAGGAAACTAAGGGAAACTCTGAAACGCAAGAGGCGGGGTAAGATCAGAAAAGGCATCTTCCACGTGCAGGACAACGCTCCGGTCCACAACTCGCATGTCGCCTGATTAGAAGCACGGGCGTGTGGTTATGAAATCCTTCCCCATCCTCTCTACTCTCATTATCTTGCACCCTCTTACTTTCACCTCTTCCCAGATATGAGGTTGTTTTTGAAAGGAAAGCGTTTCTCGGATGATGCAGTCTTGATTTCTGTAGTCACGTTGTGGTTGGAGGACCAACGCGGGGTGTTCTACAAAAACGGTCTCCAGAGCTGCATCAAACAATGGGAGAAATGCATTACTCTGCGTGGTTCCTATGGAGATAAAAACTAATAACTTTGCCAAGTTTCGTTGTTCTACTGCTATCGGAAGTGGGTCAGGGGCATTACTTATTACACGCTCCTCGTAAAATAACTTTGTTAGATAATTCGCATTCAGTAGACAACACCAAAAGCTATTGCAAGGGTTCAGTGATATCAAAGAACTTCCTGATTCTAAGGCATCCGGTGCAATGAGGAAAAGGTAACTAGTTATTAATCAAAAACCAAGCTTCTCTCTTTTCATAATAATGGTTCTGAATCCCAGCTGACCCAATTGAAATGAATATATCTTATTCTGGTGAATCACAATGCCTTTTCAAACTTCTGCGACCAATATTCACTTCTGATTTGAAATGAGGCGCGTACATCAAACCCGTTGATAATGTCGCTGGAAAGGGTTTAGATAATTTTACCGCAGCGAAAAGTATCGCATGCAGTCTTCTATTTGTGTAAGAGCCAAATAGTCCTAAAATAGAATAGCGTTATCCAATCTTCGTAGGAGCTGCTTGGCGTACCGAATCTAGCTTGGATAGAGTTCAAAATCGGCTTCGGAACTTAGTAGGTGATGCGTTTCTTTTTCTTCCATGCAATCTATTTTCCACAGAAATTCGTTATAAACGTGTATCTGCTCTATCATTACTTGCATGGCAAGTGCTCGTCCGAGCTCATATTTATGGTTCCCTTTAGCTAAACTTTCACAAAAAACATTACAATAACTTCAACCACTATTAACGATTTCCCTTCCATTCTATCTGTGGTTATATTTTTCGCAATACTGACCAAGATTAGACAAGAAGTATGAAATAGAGAAAGAACACTGTTTAGAATGTAATATTACTTTAGATATAAGCAAAGACTTAGTTCCAAAAACTAGATTACAACCGAAACCTCTCCGCTTTTACAACTTGACCAGGCTGTCTCGTACTTCTCTTCTCTTTCCCCATGCTGCCCCAATTCTATTATTCTGCGACACCTCGCTCCAAATACGCCTACTCGCATTAAAATCTATGCATCCCCTGTTTTTTTTTCAGAGTTTAAATCACACACGGATGTATTTTCATATAAAAATGAATTAACCTTGATTTTCGTTTCAATGTCGTATTTTTTTCAGTCTGATGAGGACAGTCTTTCTGAATTGCGTTTACACTGAAATATGTATACACACATGTAAGCAATAATGTTTGTATAATAAACACACTGTATATATATATATATATATATATATATATATATATATATATATATATATATATAAATATATAGTGAATAAATAAGAAGAACTATATTCCACAGGTCATTATGTTGACCATCTTATAATTTATTCCTTTAATTCAGTTGACATTTACAATTCTTGAAAGTATCTGTTTCGTGGCACACAATCAATCACTTTATTATTATATCAATTAGTGAATATATGATGCCCTAACTTCACCAGAAGAAATAGCAATAACCAACCCGTCCAAAGGAAATAAAGTGTGATTTGACATGATTGAAAACTCGAAAATTTAAACAAAAGAACCATATAATTTTAATTCAAATTCAAAATGTGTATTAATGGAAGCATATAAAAGGTATGTGCAGCATATCTTCCAATTTTAGGATTTTAACTATGTTAAATCCCACTCATTTTATGTTGACGGATTGATTGTTGCTATTTCTTCTGATGAGTTTAGCGCATCATAGATTCTCTGATTGATATAATAATTATGAAATTGATTTTGCGCTACGAAGCAGATACTGTCAAGAATTATAAATGTCAACTAAATAAAAAGAAAGAAGTTATAAGGTTGTCAGCATCATAAATTTTGGAATATAGTTTTTTTATCATCATTCACTATATATATATATATATATATATATATATATATATATATATATATATATATATATATATATATATATATATATAACTTTGTAATTATATTGAGCGTCTTAAATAAGGATTGGTATGTATTATAAGAAAACATCTTTCTAAATCTTGTGTGTGTGTATTTCTGTAGAAAGATATTTCTACAGAAATACACACACACACACACACGCACACATATATATATATATATCTTCCTTTGCATTTGGGTTATTAGATGTCTTTATATACACATATATATATATATATATATATATATATATATGTATATAATAAAATAAAATAAAAAAGGACTATCCACTTATCTAGTGTCTCCTTTTCAGATTAAATATGTTTTTAACTCATTTCAAAGTGTTTTTAACATTTTTTATTAACTGTTTGCTCGGGTATATATATTTATATATATATATATATATATATATATATATATATATATATATATATATATATATATATATATATCTTATTATATATCGTATTATAATATCTTTCTACAGAAATACGGATACATATATTCCTTTGCATTTGGGTTATTTTGTGTATTTTTTATAAAGGAATAACCAGAGAATAATATCCGGAGGCTACTCGAGGATAAGAGTTAATGTTTGTCCAGTAGTCAATGGGAAAATGTAATATAACGTTAGTTGTGAACATTTAGTAAATTGGATTACTAGAACTTGTTCACGTTGGACGGTAAGAAAATCATATTGTAATAAGTTGGAAATCAGCCAACGGAAAAGAGTTCCGCACGCGTGTAGTTTTCAGGAAGAAACTTTTTATATTGAATCTACGGTGAGGTTTACGCACAGACAAAGAGTAAGAGAAATTAATTATAGAGGTTTCAACTAGTGGGGTGTTTTTCGTGAAAGTCAGACCATGTGGGGGACAATAAATTACATCTAATACCAGTACTTGTGCCCCCACGACGTAAACACCCTCGACAGACCCGACAAGCTGCAAAATCCCACCCCCACACTGTAGAGATCCCTAAATGTAAAAGATCTTTCTACTCCAGTAGTTTCTTCCCCATAACTGCTAGATTTTGGAATTCCATTCCAGGTCACTGCTTCCCCAACTGTACTTACATGCATAAGTCCAAGTGCAACGTGAACCAACATCTCGCTGCCCAAATCCCTACATAGTACCCCAGTAGATGTTTCCCCTGATAGTAGCCCCCTACACCAAAGTAGCAATGTGCCTTGTTTGGGGTGAAAATGTAATAAAAAATGTACTTGACTGATAATAACGGGAAAGTATAGACAGCAAAACAGCGTCTCTTCAGTGGGAAAGAGGTTGCAAGGCAAAAAAAAGCAGTCCCTACCAAGCTAGTAAGTCTATTTTTAACTCTGTCAAGGCAACACAAGATGCGTCTTGCAGCTCCTGCCCAAATGCGTAACGGTACTCCATCCTTGAACGTGTATGTCTCTTAGACAGGTAGGAAATTGCATCATAATTTAGATAGCTACTAGAAATGTCGATTGGTCCCACTATTTTGGCAACAGATTTCATGTACGTGTTTCATCTCAGACCAGGAGTAAAAGTCAAATTAGGAAGCGTGTCAAAACATGGGGCCTCTCGAAAACGAGAACTATTCATTTGGGCTGGGGGTCAGATGATGTCACAGCGTTGATGATGTAAAGAAAGAAGCTTGGCTTTAGATGCATTAAAATTAACCACATCTTTCCCATTAACACTACGTGGTCGAAATCAGAGCAAAGGAACTCAGAGAGGATTTTGTCGTTTACGGCCTTTGATGGGTTGCCATAGATGATAGTGTCGTCAGAAAAATGTTTACGAATGATCTTAGAATGTGATTTTGGAGATCATTAATGTAGATCAGGAAGGGAGTTGGGCCCAGGATTGATGCCTGACAAACGTCGGCATTAATACTCTTAGCTTTTGATTTCTTCCGATCAACGACTACATTTACGAATCTATTAGAGAAATGCGTTAATAAGCTATTATCGGAACGGAATTCTAGGCATGCATTTACTCTTTGGTTTCTGACAAAGAACATTTCAGCGACTGATTCTCGTTTTCCTACTCCTATACACCTGTTTATCGTGTTATACTCTCATGTTGGTTCAAGACATTTGTTGTAACACTGGAGCAATCACACTAGTCACCTGCCCATCGTGTTACAGTTTTTTGCAGTGACGAGGATATTTATAAAGCACATAGCTGGTCATAGCTGGTTACAATTTGGTGACGTTAAACCCAGGATTTCTATTTTAGCACAGGAATGAAGCATTCCCTTATCAAAATTACATTTATGGTTTATAACCCACTGAATATTTGCTCGCTTAATGGATATATTTTAGGAAGAAAGAAAAGACTTAGACAATCAACACTCCTCAGTTTACAAGTAAAGAAAAATATTCTTTCAACTATGCACGTTAAACAAAAGGCAGACTCTGGACACGCTGACACAAGATCACCAGACTTTAGGAAACGTGTAAAACAAGGAAAAAAATTGCACCTACTAAAACTGATATGTTACAAAATATCTACAAATATATATAAAAAGTGTACCTTTTCGGAATCAAATTGTAAACAGAATAAATCCGTATCATATGTAAGAAAAAGGAAAATAGAATCCTTTGAATTGCGACTGAAACAAAAGTTACTCTGAACTAATACAAAAAGGTGTATGTATATGTATATATATATTTATACATATATATGTGTGTATATATGTATACATATATATATATGTATATTTCTCTTATTCATACATGAAACAAGAAGAAACATAGCAAAGTTTCTTCGAATCTTCACGCCTTCGAAAATAATTTTAAAAGAAGAAATAAATAAATAAAATTTCTAACATTTTAATTTGATCTTTTCAGTTCAGGTTGAAAAAATATATATAGGACTCTTTTTTAATTCTTTGCTTTGCAAATTTGAAATTCTCACGGGAACTTTGTAATCAATAAGTTAATTGATCTTTTCAATTAAGACTTAAGAAAAAAAAACTCTTTTATTTGCACTTCACATTACAGACTATAAGAATAAAGGAAAGGAAAAAAAAGATAACTTTATCCCACGACATTTTGATTCTGAACTTGTTGGCATGTGTGCTTTTTCAGATTCGATTGCCATTAATGTTAAAAAAAATTATAATGAGCCTTATTACTTGATAATTATTTTCTTATTCTCCTGTCAGCAGATATCTTTGTATTGATTATATTTATCTGTTTGAAAATGTTTTGGTGAAATTTTGAACGGAACTGTATTAAGTAAAAACTTTTTGAATGAAAACTGTTATTTGTTAAATTTGGATTAGTATTCTTCCATTGAGGAAATCACATGGTGACTTTATGCCCTTCCCCCAAGCGAAGATTTTCTTTAACGCCGTGGGGGGCGGGGCTGAAAGAAATCAGGTAATTTAATAAAATGCAATAATTTATGAAGCATGAAATTTACTATGGGAAACACCTCTTAGGAACTTGAACAGTAATAAGATTTGTTTTATTTGTTTTGCCTGCAGTTTTGAAATTCGGTCGCCATTAGCCGTCAGTCTTTTGTTAAATCAATGAAACCACATACGGGAGGTTGGGGGAGCAAGTGAAGTTGGTCTGGCATTGCTTGACTACCGTGCTTAATAGTGTTTACAAGATGTTGGTTAGTATTATGATGATGTTGAAACTCTGCTGCCTGCAGCTGGGACCTCGCTCTTTCTATCAATCTTTTTCTCTCTTTTTTGCTTTTGCGCTTTGAGAGTTTTTTTAAGGTAAGTGTCTAAAATTGTCGAGGAGTGTTTTTATTAGGTAATGGTATAATGAAGTGATGGTGAGATATTATGAAAACCTAGCTACTCCTTTACCTGATTTGTTTTCGTGCTTTTGTTGGTCGACCCTACTAGCAGTCACATAAAGAGATATGACCGAAAAGCAAACTAACACGATTAACATTATTTTGTTTTAAGTTTTTCCAAGTTTGAAGAAAAAATTGATTTCTTATAAAGTAATGCGTGATCAGTTTCTGCATGAGTACTGTACTTTCACCTTACCCATCTTTAGAGTCGAGGTATGTTTTTATGTTATTAAAATAAATTTACCTCGCGAATTATTAAAATATTAAATAAAATAAATATATTTTCATAAGCCATTACTGCGAATAAACTTACTCATGCAGAGAGTGATCCGTGCTGAAATAATAACGTTATTATTTAAAAAGCCATTCTTAACATGAGGAAGGGATGGTGTTTGTACATATTCTGTACTTTAACCTTACAATTGAATAAAAAAACATATAAAACTTTAATTAAACGTGGAAATACGATTTTAAAAAATAGCGCGGATCACTCTCTGCATTAGCACACACAAAAAATAATCCCATATTTTAAAAATTTAAATTAATTTATGTACTTACCAATTTTTTTAATTTTAAAATTTATGTTAAGGCTTTTCACTCATGAAACATTACGTTTTAATTGTTTAGTTTCTTTTCACGGAATTGTTTACATAAAAAAGTGTGTTTCAACCTTTTCTAAACTGTTTCATTTTTACGACATGCCTTAATGTATTATAAAAACCCTAACCTCCACATGTGAAAAAAAAACAAAAAAACCGCCCTTCCATAAACCTCGAAAGCCGTTCTTAATATGGGGAGGTTGGGGGTGTTTATTCCGAAAGCCGTTTTAACATGTGGAAGTTAGGGTGTTTACTGTTTATAATAGGTTGGGGCGAGTCGTAAAATTAACGAAGTTGCTATCTATTATTTATTGCAAAAATTGCGTGAACTTTATTTATTTGACAAAGGAAAATAACATTTTGGTACTCCTTGGGCGTTGAGTTCCATGGCGACCAGCAGAAAAAAAATAATAGTCGCTCCCTTAGTCCCCACCCCACCCCGCACGTAACATATTTTATTTACTGACGTTGCCGTAACTAAACGATTATTTGTCACATTTAAAACATTTATTTATTTTGAAAAAAGTTTTACTTTTTATGAATATTAAAAGAAAAATGGGTGTTCATGCAGAGAGTGATTCATGCTGAAATAATAACGTTATTATTTAAAAACCCATTCTTAACATGGGGAGGGGAGGGTGTTTTGTACCTATTCTGTACTTTAACCTTTCAATTGAATAAAAAAACATATCATAACACTTTAATTAAACGTGGAAATACGATATAAAAATAGCGCGGATCACTCTCTGCATTAGCACCGAAAAATATTACTAAACATTTATTTAATACTTTCTCACTTTTACAAACATTTGATTTTAAATTTCTTTTTAAATGACGACTTTTATCGACTTTTTTTTAAATATCCCCCTAAATGGTGTTTATTCCCAAATCCGCTTTTAACATGGAGAGGTTGAGGGTGTTTATTCTGAAAGCCGTTCTTTACATTTGTGGAGGTTGACCTAATGTAAAAAAAAATAAATAAATTAAAAAAAAAACTAAATCATTTACTGATAACTTCTCACTTTTACAAATATTTTTTTTAATTTACATGCGCGGATGAACAAATTGTTGAATAGTGCGAAAACAAAACATTTTTGTAATAAACTTCGGGATAATTTTTTGGGTAAATATTTACATTTAGGTCAACCTCCACAATTTTCTTTTTTAATGACGACTTTTATTGATGAATAAATTTACTTCTCCGCAACTTTTATTGATAAATAAACCTACTTCTCTGACACGGGCACTGAACCCCTCCTTTTTTTATTAATAGTACCTTCGGGTGGGTATGCTGACAACAAATATCAGTAAAATTTTGCAAATAGCCCCCCTCCAAAAGTGGTGTTTATTTCGGAAGCTGTTCTTAAGATAAGGAGGTAGGGGGTGAATATAAGGTGGACCTAATCTAAAAAACAAAAACAAAAAAAAAAAGTTTTTTATGCGCACATAAGCAACTATTTTTTTATTAACTTTTTTTTTACTTTTTTATTAAAAATTAGTAAATTTCAATGAATAGAATAATAAATCATTTATCATTAATATGTGTTTTTGGTTTTGTGTTGAATGGAACTTTTTTTTTCATTACAACAATAATGAACCAATTTAAATCTTCCGGCATGCGTTTAAGGGTTACGAAATTATGAATAAATCGTTTAGTTACTAAGCCAACGTCAGTAAATAAAAAAAATGTTACGTGCGCATGCATTAGCCTTGACTAGGGGGGGCTAAGGGAGCGACCATTAAATAATTATGCTGGTCGCCATGGAACTCAACGCCCAAGGAGTATCTAGTGTGGCACTTATGCACTTATGTTATCGTGCTATTTTTAAAATAGTATTTTCATGTTAAATTCAAATTTTACAACATGTTTTTCTTTTATTAATTTGTTAAGTGAAAGTACAGATAACCCGGTCGGTTTCTAATGTGAGGTAAATCTATCCGCCCCCTCCCAAAAAAGGGGTACTCTGGATAATAACAAAACATTAAAATTGCCTCAGTCTCGAAAAATTTCTTCTCTACTGAACGAGGAAAAAACGGTGAAGTGTAGTTCACCTTCTGTTTCTCTCCCCCTCTCTCTTCCTCTCTTAATATCTCTCTCTATCCATCTCTCCCTTTCCCTCTGTCAATCTATCTTTCTCTCTATATCAACCTCTCCATCTCTCTTTCAGCCTCTTTCTGTCTCTAACTCCCTCTATCTCTCTCCTTTCCTCTGTCTCATCCCTCTCTGTTTCTAACTCTCCCCCTATCTCTGTTTATCTATCAATCTCTTTATCTATCTATCTCCTTCCCTTTCTCTATTTTCCTCTCACTTTCTCTTTTCTATCTATATATCTTCCTCTCTATCTGTCCATCTGTAATCCTTCATCCTATTTTAGTCTCCTAAATTAAGTACAATGAATAATGCATTGTCAAAACATGGATAAATCCTATTTTAGTCACCTATTTTACTGACTGTGAGAATAGAAGTTATTTGGAAATTACTGCTACCTTGAACAGCACCAGAAGTAACTGGTAAAACCTTTCTAATTAAATTGATTTTGGCAGCCATTTGGTAACAAAATGACATGCTGCATGAGGAATACCTGCGACCTTGCTGCCAAGTAGAATAATTATTTATTCTACTTTAAAACATTCAATTTATCAAAAATCTCATGTTCGACATCTCCAAAACATCCAATATTGGGAAAAATATTGCAGAAATGCAAACTTATTGTTTAGGATAAATGCACAATGGTACGCAAAAAATCACTTGAGGCTCTTGGTCGATCCTTGCAATATTTGCGTGGCAATGTTAGACCATTTGGGAATGCAGTAATATTGCTTGCAGCAGATTTCAGACGAATGTTACCTGTTATTCTTCAATCAACACCAGCAGATGAAATAAATGCTTGCCTCAAATACTCTACTTTTTTGTTCCATGTGAAGACATTAAACTTAACTCAAAATATGCATGTCCAATTGCAGACTGTTCGATCCGCACAAAAAAATTGCATCATTTGTTGGAAATTGGGTACGAAAAAGTGCCAGTTGATCAGAGTTAAGGGCAAAATTCTTTGACTTTAAACTTTTGTAATTTCTGTAATTTTATTTCATCAAAAGAATAGTTAGTTTAAAAGGTTTTTGCAGATATTCAAAGTATAAGAATTCCATTTGACTGAGTGAATGAGCTATTCTTGCAGGTCAATACAAAGATGCCCATGAACTTAACGATATTATTCACTGTAAAATTCCAAGTGAGGTAGTCAAATACAAATCCATCGACACTGTTGTGAAAGCAGATAAAGTGGTTAATTATCCAACAGCTATATTTGCCAGGGATGCCACCGCATGTATTGCAACTGAAATTTGGTGTACTAATTATCATGTTGTGAAATATAAACTAATCCAATCTTTGCAATGGCACATAGCTTGCAGTAAAGAAAAAATTAACGAAAAATATCATAGAAACAACAATCTTAACAGGACCTTTCACAGATATCTTCATTCCATGCATTCCTATGATTCCACCGGATACATCATTACACTTTAGGAAATTGCACTTTCCAATTTTATTGTCATTTGCAGTAACCATCAACAAAGCACAGGGAACAATCTTTACAATTGTGGGCCTTACAGTTACACACTGACTGTTTTTTCACATGGACAATTTATGTTACGTATTCAAGAGTCATCAAACCGGAAAATCTCTATATCAGCTAAGAAAATGGAACAACAAAAACTGTGTACCCATGCAAAATGGAAAATTAAACCTATAAGAAACATGCTTTTTCTCATTTTGGAACTTTTTCCATTGCGCCAATTTGAGCCACAGCAACGCGTGGCAGGGTACAGCTAGTCTTTTTATAATTTTTTAATTGAAATATTGTGAACTGCGTGAATTGTGGTCTGAATTTGTGATAATATCTTTACAGGAGAAATTATTCGATTGTAGTGTTGAATTATTACGGAAGATTTTAATGATTTTAAAAGTAAGAAAATATTTGATTATAATGCTCTAGATGAAACGCGAATTTTTAATAATATTTGAAGACAAAATAATTTGACTAACCTTAAAATTCTCCCAAATCTTAATTTATTTTTAAATTAAATTTTCACCTCAAACAAGGCATATTGCCATTTTGATATAGGGGGCTACTATCAGGGACATAAACATCAGAGGTACTGTGTAGAGAGTTTGGCAGCAAGATGTCGGTCCACGTTACACTTGAACTTCCGCATGTCAGTACAGTAGGGGAACCAGGGATCCGGAAGGGAATTCCAAAGTCTAGCTGTTCTGAGGAAGAAAATCGTGGGGTAGAAGGCTCTTTTACATTTATGGGATTCTACTGTGAAGGGGTGGGATTTAGCTGCTTATCGGGTTTGTCGAGGGTATTTACGTCGACTGGAACAAGTGCTTACAGTTCGTCAGAACCTTCACCGTTAAAGTACTTGCAGAACATGAAGAGGGATGCAACATTTCGTCGATTGGACAGAGTCTGAAGCTTAGATGACAGTTTAGGACCTATCAGATTGGCGACTCCCTTTCGAACCTTGTCTACGAGCGAGAGACTAGTGGCAGATGCACCAGCCCAAATATGACAACAATACTCCATACATGGGCGAATGATGGCCTTATAGAGGTACAGGATACGTTCGGTCGTTAGTAGCTTTCTAGCATGGTAGAAAGAACCTATCTTCTTCGCAGCGGTCCTGCCAATACTCTCAATGTAATTTTTCCAGCTCATGTTTCCTGTGAACGTTAGGCCGATGAGTTTAAAAGATTTATTCTTAGATAAACAGTCATTGGTCATTGCTATTGGAGGTAGAGAAGGGTTCTTGTAATTATTGAAGGAAACACTTTAGTCTTTGCAGCATTGAATGTGATCATCCATTTTTGTCTCCCTTACACTAGAGATCGGAGGTCATCCTCTAGTATTTCTGCCATGTCTTTAAATGTGTGCATTTGTTTTCCTGTCGTGTCTGTTATAGAGCGTGGTGTCGTCAGCATATATACCCATCTCACAGACAATTTTGTCAGGGAGGTAATTTATGAATATTAGGAATAATAGAGGTCCGAGGATAGACCCTTGAGGCACTCCCGCATTTATATCATATTGTTTCGATGTACGACTCTCGAGGACAACCTGGATCTTTTTCTTATTTAAGAATGATTTAATTATGTTACATATTCTTCCAGTGATACCGTATGATCTTATTTTTCTGAGAAGACGTTCATGCAATACCCTGTCAAAAGCCTTAGATATATCAAAGGCTACCGCTCTCCCCTCCCATGCTTTGTCCAGTGAATGGTATATATGTTCTGCGATTGCAGTTAGGATGTCTGTTGTGGACCGGGCTTGGCTAAATCCATGTTGTTGGGCAGTCAGAAGTATACTATTGGTAAGGTTACTGACTAGAACTTGGTTACTTATGGACTCAAATATTTTGGCGAAAAGTGGGAGGAGGCTAATGGGACGATAGTTTACCGGATCAGTTCTTTCGCCAGAATTCTAGAAAATCTGGTACTACGGAAGCAGTTTTCTATCAGGCAGGAAAGCAAGATTCATTAAGACATTAGTTGTAAAGTTTGGAGAGAAGTGGAGCTACTTCGGCGTGTATTATAGGCCTCTTACCCTTACACTTCATCGATAACCGTGCATTCCTATATTTTTTTCTGGTGAGAGTTCACTTCTAAAACCTGTAAGTATCAATGAAAGTGGTAAAATCTTTTCTCTCTATTACATTCATACTTCCCCCGCGACAACTTAACACCATTGCGGATACGTCCACACGGGAATTTGGGAGGAACCCTCGGTTTGAGTTCTTAGTTGCTTATAAAAAATCGAATGGCATTTTACCGTCAGGTGAAAAGCAACTTTAGATTATATCTATCACAGTGGTTACTTATACCACTTCTTTTATTTCTTCTTCTTCCCGTCCTTTTTTTCATGTTCAATTTTATCCTCTTTTTTTTGGGGGGGGCTGCGATTCGAAGGGTTACTTAAACGAAACGAACTACCTTGGATTCAACGTTTTAACACAAACTATAACAGTCAGCCGCTAGCGTTCTTCAAATATTCAAACGATTACTCGATCTATATATTTTATTTACTGTATTTTCCTTCTATTATGTTTACAGCTATTTTATACGTGATACTAGGGGGAGAGATGCCTTCTTATTTTCGGATTAGTTACTCATTCATTATTTATTTATATAGTTTTTATGGTTGTTTCATGTGCCCAATTACTATTACGCTATCGATATGGAACAAGATGACATTGCAATTCGTAAAAAGCGGCAGCAAAGAAAACAATACAAAAAGAAAAAAAAACAGAGCGTATAACACACCGTTATACCTACACCTACCAATGATACGGTAAAAAATATTATTTTGCATAAAACAAACCAACAATAAAAAACAACTATGTTTAAAATCTATTAAACATTTATTCTTTATACACGGTCAGGTTTCTGGGGTTTTCCTGTTTGTTTGGTTTCTTTGATTTTAAAAACAAATAAAAACAAAATAAAATAAAATAAACATAATTGCATTTCACACGGAATTTTTTCTGGGAGTTGTTTTTTTTTTTTCATTTGTATTAATTTCAGTTTGTTTTGTTTCTTTGCTTGCTTGTTTGTTCGTTTGTTTGTTTATTTTAGTTTTTTCATGTAGTCTGCGGTTGAAACTGATGACTGCCGGTCTCGCCCGATCAAATTCACGAGAATTAGGGTCAAATTATGCAGGACCATCTTAATTTTTTTACTTGTTTTCCACTTCTTCTTGGGGCCTAAACGCCTACAGATGATTTCTTAACAACCTTTCTTACATCTGTTTTCTCCAGTTATTTGTTCCTTTTGCTTACCGGGAGGGGGGCAAATACAGTTTCATTTCTTCGCCAGATTGGACACTAACAGAACAAATTCAACATAAATCATTAAGGGTTTATTTCGTTTACAAAATAACGCCCGTTGTTTGCATTTACAGAAAAGTTACTCCCGCCATATATTACCTAAACCAGGGGGAGGATTCTATACATATAAAAGCGAAAATATGTGTGTGTATTTTCACTTTTTCTTGTGTATGTCCGGGAATGATTGAGCCTGCAGCGCAAAAATACGTCAGACTTCCTCGCGCCTGCTCATTTCGCTTCATAAACCTTCATATTACGCCGTTATCAGTTCCTCTCCCTCGTTGCACAGATGGTTGGTGACTGGCCTTTTCCCCCATTTCGTGTTCACCTTTTCGTCAAGGCTTCGGGGTTCAATCCGACCTTCCGACCAGAACTCTTTGTTCCTTTTACACCTTATTTTTAACACACATACCTCCAAAGTCCCGGACAACGCCTGGTACCCACCGCTATTAATGAATAAAATAACTTGAAAATACTCTGAATTTTAAGAAAAAGTTAATTATAAAAAAAAACTGGAGATGTTTTCTAAATTTTAAGATGAGATTTTAATGATCCTTTTTGCTGACAATTATTTCGAAACAAAGTTTTAATACTTTTAAATTTAGTCCTAATTTTAAGAAAAAAGTTGATTATAGATGAAATAACTTGGGATGTTTACTGAAATTCATTGTGATGAGTAAATTGATTCAAAACGAATTGTTGATGATATTTGGGGAAGAAAATTAATTTTTAATAATGAACACAAATATTTCGAAATTTTTTCTAAATTTCATTATGAAAATAGATTAATTCGAAATGAATTTAGGATCTTTTATAAAGCATACCGTTTTCATAATAATCAAATACTTCGAAATCCTTTCTGAATATTGAATGAAAGTTGATTACGATTGAAACATCTTGAACTGTCTGTTTGAAGTTCATTAACTATTTCTAATTGTGACCGAGGTGCTACGATATGATTTATTAATCTTCTTTGAAAAAAAACAACAAAAAAACAAATTGTTAACACCCTATTTCATTGACTTGATGTATATCCAGGTTCCCGAATCATTTGTTTTATGTGAAAAATGTCTTAATTGGTATTCTAACTCATTAAATATGAGCGGTCTTCTCCTTGATTACTCCTTAAATCACTGTTTATTAAAAGTTATGTATATTTTTGTACAAAGAGGGATATCTAAATAAAAAATAAGGATATATCACAATAAATTATAACAAAGATGAAATATTCCATGGTTGGGTTTGAATTAGGTGTTCTGCAGCGGAATCCTTCCTCTGACAAATTTAAATTAGATTAGAACCTCTGAATGCCGAAATACTGGTAGTTTAGAAACGCAAACCGAACGATCAACACACCCTCTAAATGGGGAAGGACTGGTAAGGGTGATCTGTACTGAAGTCCAACTAAATCTATGTTTGTCGACATGATCATAAAACCCGAGATGAAGTCGCGTAACTCCGGCTTGGTTAAAATAAACCATATTGGTAGCAAAGAGGCGTAACTCCACCAACTGAAATCCAAAAAGGAACTCTACTAACGGAAATTATTAAAGGGTATGTTGTGGTAAGGTCTGTTTTTTCTCCTTCGAGTGAGGGCGAGAATGATTACCCTCTCTTGTACTTGAAGCGGTATATCAGCCTGTCAAAGACGCCTGCCGAAAAAAAGTGCTTCCATCAGTTCCTAATAAAAGGAACAGCATAGGAACATAAACCACAGATGGCTAGTTGAATACCATTTACGGAAAAATAAAGAAGTTCTTAAATTTATGAATACTCATAAATTACAGAGTCGACACGAAGCAATGTGGCACTATTTTTAGTACCACTGGTTGTATGCTTCCCCACCTCCGTAGCATACGTATGAATTGAACGCGTGGAGTGATACACTAAAAAAAAGTTCAGCCATAACGCCCTTCGTTTTGTTAAGACCTGAGTGAAACAATTTCACGATTACCTTTTTTTCAATTATGTCAGGCATGGCTCTCTGTAGATGAAAAACTGAAGGAACCCCTTCCGTCAGCATAAGGTATGCCTCGAGGAAAGTTAGCTCAATGTCAGAAAATAAGTTTAACTATTAGTTGTTGTTGATTGTTCTTTTCATGGTAAAACAGTGAAATATAATGTAGAGAAATAAAATAGTTTGATTGTCATATATATTACAACCTGTGTTGCGCATTGTTTTGTTCTGCCTTAAAAGTTGAGGCGGTGTTAGAATGACATTTCCAGGAAGAAGACCACCATCATATGAGGCCATCTTGAGAGAGTGAAGGAGCCAGCCACACCACAATTCCAAATATGTATCTACTCCTCAGTTTCAACTTTGTCAAGAGAACATCTAAGAAACTGATCCTAACAGTGTTTTATATTATCGACCAGGCAATCGTATTAGAGTCTGATGCTGTTTCAAGAGATTTGTTGTAACACTTGGGCGGTCACACCAGTGATGCTTATTTAATACTGGGTGTTCATATTGGAGGGAAGAATATTATATTATGCAGTTGAATGTTCACATTTTAGAGACAGGGTACATTTTAGTACAGAGACGGATGGGGACATTCGTATTGATGAGGGGAAAAGATAAATAACGAGAGACAGTGAGATGTAATACAATTGGATGAGGGAGATATAGATGGAGATACATTTATACAGTCTGGGAATGTTTCTATAACATATTGTAGAGAGGAGAATCAGTTCTTATGACACAAGGGGAATAGACATTTTTTCTTGATAGAGAGGGGACAGTAATAACTTATGATAGCTGAGTGAGAAACATTTCTTAGACGATGTAGAGACACATTATTAGATGGGTTTGTACACAAGATTCATATAAATGATTCAGCATACCTTTGTTTTTAGAAGGACACAACACGGCAGCAGTTACAAAATGATGATGTTTCTTTATTTCTTCGACCGGTCAATGATTTCACATCAAGGAATTAAAAGTCCTACATGATTTCAACTTCTAACCCTTCGCTTCCAAAGGGGGATTCCTTTTGACCAATGTCAGCCCTGCCTGTCCTATTCTGTCCGACCCTCTCTCCGTTCTATCTCTTTTTCTCACTAAAACTCCCAACTATATTGAGAACTTATCTCTTAGCCATGACGTCATCGCATGACCAACAGCGTGCAGATCGATCCCATGGCTTAGACATGCTTCACATGTCTCGTTCCCCCATGTCCAAGCATGTGCCCGACTCACGTGTCCTGAACTCACGAGCATTGTTCACACATATCTCCAACAAGAATTCTCTAACCAAGTTTTGGTCTAACCTTTTTTCCAATATGTTTAACATTTGCTATTGGTCCTTTTCAAATTCCTTTTTCACAATAACATATCTAAACAACGAATTCCTTTCAACAAACATGTCTGCTATTAATTTAAAAACTCTCCAGAATCCTAATTCCAAACCTTGCTTTCCAGGTTCAAATTCTGTTCTTGTAAGTAAGTATACTCGAAGACACTATCCTCGAAGTCTAAGGTTTCTTTGTAGAGGAGTTTGCCAGAAAAACCTGGCATGAGGATATTTTTTCCAAAAGTAAACCCTGACCACATATTCAACATCGCATAGTATTTTAACCCAAATAAGATCGCAATATGGCTAACTCACATTAGCTTTTACGAGGAATGGTGCGCCTTCTCCAAGTTATGTCAACAAAATAAGAGCACGAATCTGAATACTCCACTAGAATTGATAAATTCTTACCCTGGTACCCAGTAAGACCAAAGAACAAAAATGAAAGATATAATACAATATATGAAAATGGTTAATTGAGGGGAGGAAAATTATGTTTTTAATTTCTTTACTAACTCAGTGTTTGGTAGTTAAAGAATTTTAATGAAACACTCGAATATTTATGTATCTCATATAGAGTAAAAGGGTTAGCCTCAGGTCGTGGGCCCCCTGTATTTCTGAGAACGTCGACTGAAGTAAAATAAAGCAAGAAGTGGCCTGCCCATTTTGTCACACACACATAATTTCATTTAATTTTTTAATGTTTTTTCAAAGTCTGTCAGAATGATCTAATCATTATACGATGATACGAGCATATGAGCTAAATTGGCCGACTATTATTTCAACTGAAAGTGCGCAACAACAGGAAACGAGTTCTTATACGGCTGAAAAATTATTGACTGTATTAATTATGAAATAACTACAGACACTAGTTCTTCATCTTTTCGAAAATCATCAGTGCAGGTGTCACGATTAACAACGATCGATAGATTCGAACCAGGCAACAAAAGCCATATCTGGCTTCATTAGCAAGGACCTAATCTATTAACCTTAACTATTTTAATTGTATTTTTTTCGTCTCTCAGAGTGATCTTTTCATTATACGATGATCCACGCATATGTGCTAAATTGACCGATTTTTATTTCAACTGAAAGATACACGTTTATTAAAGAGGTTGGCGTAATTATTGATTATAATAATCATTAAATACCTTAAACGGAATATGTATATGTGCCTGTGTGCCTGTAAGTTCGTTTAATATGAACTCCAAAACACCTGGTCCGATTTTTATGAAATTTCACAGCAAGGTGCTTTATGTACCTTACAACCTTTGTATTGAGTTTTATATCGGAAGTTATATGATAAGTATCGATAATCAGTAAAGAAGTAACCGCCGATATAAACCAAAGAAAACATCTTACACCGCCTAACCTCGCATGTGCATTCGAGAAGTTATATTTTCAAACAACCCGAAAAGTTCAACATATAAAATCAAAAATATATATCATTATATGACGGGGGTGCGTTTGAAATAAATGTTTCTCTTTCTAGCACAATTGCGCCTTAATACTTAACTTTTGTCATTTGAAACATGTGGAGCTACCTCCTTTTATAGCGCAATATATTTCAAACCTGATCAATCAATTTTGTTGAAAAGGTGACAATTCCATAAATTTCGACGTCAATAAAAATATCCGGGAATCGTCGGCCATGCTGCTTATATATATATATATATATATATATATATATATATATATATATATATATATATATATATATATATATATATGTATATATATGTATATATATGTTGTTTTAGTAAAACGGTTTGTCAATTCAGTCTTCGTGTATGCTAATCCTTTTGTGTTTATAATATAACAAGACATAAGAAATTACATTATAGTTACATCTCATGATCCTAATATTAATTTTTCATGCTACAAACTGAGTTTAACATCTTATAATCTCAGTATATTTTTATAGATCCGTTTCGTTATGCAGAAAAAAAACGATCATTATTATCTCAAATCCATCTTTCTTCGGGCATATACTCTTCCAATAAATTGAAAATGTTTTGTTTAGAAAAATTAATGACGAAATACTGTCGCAAGTAGAAAAAGTATAAACTTATACTGTTATATATATATATAAAAAAAAATATATATATATATATAAGTATTTACTTATACTGTTATACGTATATATATATGCGTATATATATGTATATATATATATATATATTCGCTTTTTGTGCTTATCTTTATACTACTATTTACTAAAAGAAAAATAATACTCTTATATAGCCTCAAAATATAAACGTAATGCGATTTTCTATTTGGCTATATTATCCCAAATTTAGGTACACACTCTATAAATTTGGTGACATGAGAAAGAATTTTCAGACATCAAAATATTGGAGTGGGGCTGACTGACAATCAAGTAAACGTAATTCATGAGAAATTTATAAGAGGTAACGAGTATGATAGAATAATGGCAAAAAGTATATGAATTACGCGGAAGTATCAAAATATATAAGATTTCTAACATTAAATAATGACCAAATGGAGGTATGTTTTTCCATGCACTCTTTATTATCAAGCTATTTAAGAAAAGCTTAGTTAAAATACACATTTAAAACATCTCATTTACTCCATATATATTGTATATATATATATATATATATATATATATATGTGTGTGTGTGTGTGTGTGGGTGTGTGTGTGAGCATGAGTTTGTGCGTATGTGTGTCGGTGTATTTATACTTAGTACACATATTAATGCATTCATATTTGACAAATATGTTTTGATTCTCTATAAACATTCTACGTCATAATACTTTCCTCATATAAACATTAAGTCAACCAACGTGAATTTATCATCTTTCCGATGTAAATATACTCACGGCTATAAAATCGATTTAATGTTAATTCTTCCAAAACAAATTACACAGAATAAAAACCCCGACCAAAAAAATGACATGCCACGAGTCGTAGATATTTGAGTTGATTGACTAGACACTCCTACATTTGTGATCATAACCAGATGCATCAAACTTTCCCCGAAACGCTTACAATTAGAAACAGTCTAGCAATTCGTAATATTCATGTATAAAAGCATACACATTATAGTAATCATAAAATAGTTTTCCTCACGACCTTCGAGTGTTAATAGAGAGGGAATCCTACAAGCAATAGGTTTTCGTACATCAGACATGGACAGAAAACGGTCGACACATATATTTGCCTATGTTGGCATTCAGAGCATGTAAGGAAATAATTTGCAATAATACACACGTATACAATTATTAATTGTCCAATTCTAAATACATACGCTTACGTATATGTGTATATGTATATGTATATATTTACATATATATGTATATATATGTGCACATATATATGTGTATATATATATGTGTATACATATATATGTATACATATATAAATACATACATATATACATACATATATATATACATACATATATATACATATATACGCATATATACATACATATATATGCATATAAAAAGTGATTGTCACTTCTTGTAAGAAGAAGACTATCCTTCCCTTGCTTTATTCTTGATTACTCATTCATTTCCATGTATTTTTGAAATATTTTTTATTATATAACTATATACACATATATACACTTATACACACACACATATATAGATGTGAAGATGTGATCAAGATGCATCAATTCCTATTCTCTTTGGGAAGGAAGGTGGCTCTTCAGACCAACCGTGCTCTTACACACTCTGTTGCGAAGCTGAGATTGAGGGATTCAACTGGTGCTGCTCTACTGTGGACGCTCATATGACGCTTCGGGACTCCACTCGATTTACAGGCCACAGAGAAACAGCACATCTGTGCCCTGCAAAGTTTTCCCCATCAAAGAAAATTGATCGCCATATGAACGCTTGTGGCTAGCTAGGCCAGCTCCGGATAAAATCATTTTACCGCATAAACGACAGGTGTGGTTCGGCATGAAATCCTCCGACACACCTGATATATCTGATAGATTTTTCTTCCGGATATCACGCTTCATTTATTCATGCTCATATTTCTTCTTCTCCAAACTATCACGGCCATGATAGACCAGGGAACGCCACTTTTTACGACCATTGGAAGCACTTTCCCAACTGAACGCGTCAATACAAAGAGCTTTAAGATTATCTTTGATGTTATCCTTAAAGCGTTTCCTCGGTTTATGTTGTGGACGCTTTCTTTGTGTAATTTCACCATAGAACAGGCGCTTTGGCAATCTATCGTTGTCCTCCTTGTCAGATGTCCAGCCCACCTCATCTAGTTGCGTATAATCAACTTCTCGATACAAGCTACATCAGGTCGCATGAGAACATCCATATCAGGTATAAAAGTGCTCCACCAGATGCCAAGAATGTGTCTCAGGAATTTCTGGTGCACTCTCTCCATGAATTTTATGTGTCTACTATAAATTTTCCAGGCCTCAGAAGCGTAAAACAGGGATCGTAAAATACAGGATTGATAGACACTAATCTTTGTATGAATAGTTATACCGCTGTCAGACCACACTCGCTTTTCTAAGCCACGAAAAGCCTTAGTGGCACGCTGTATCCTATAGTTGACCTCAGCATCCAGGGTTCCATCTCTGGCGAGAGTACTACCCAAATACACAAATGTGTCAACCACGGAAAGTCTCTGGTTGTTGACAAAACTATTTGGTTCCACATACAAACTACCGGGTGTTGTGTTAACATGACCTTATTCTTCTTAAGACTAATAGTAATCCCAAAAGACGCACAGGCCCTCGAAAACAGATCCATGATACCCTGCATATCCCTCTCACAATGGGCAACGAGATCGGCGTCATCTGCATAAAGCAATTCACGAACCAGATGTTGAAAGTCCTTGTAGAAGCATGAAAACAACGAAGATCACAGCCCCTACCTGTGGTTCTGAAACGCAAATAAACACCTAGAGAACATTCCCTAAAAGCATATGATAACATAGTTACAAAATAAATTGAAAAAGGTGTAGGTGCGAGGATATCACCCTGCTTCACACCATTGTCAACCGAAATGGGTTCCGATTGGCATCCTTGAAGTTCAGGCGAGCCTTCATATTAGTGTGGAGCTCCCTGAGTAATCGTAGAAATTGACTTGGCCAACCGAACTTCCCCAGAATTATGCATAGGGCACTTCTGTTCACTGTATCAAAAGCCTTAGTCAAATCAAGAAAAACCTGATGAAGCGGAACACGGTGTTCAGTACAATTCTACTACAACTGCCGAGCAGAGAAGATCATGTCCATGGTTCCTCTGCCCGGTCGAAAGCCACTTTAGTTTTCTGGAATGACGGGTGAACAAATATACTTTAACAATCTATTGAGTAGAACTCTGGAAAAAAATGTTGCCAACTGCTTCCAACAAACTTATCCCACGATAACTTCCACAGTCGGTGCCGGGCCCCCTTCTCTTGTACAATGATATAAGAATTGCATCAACCCAATCATGATGAACGGGAACACTCTTCCAGATGTCAGTGATAAGATGAAGAATTTCATGAACAAGTTTATCACCTTCATGTAAGAGGACTTCCACAGGAATATCATTTATTTCTTGATTGCATGTCTAATTTCATTCTCAGATGGGAACACATACATTTCATGGATAAGCTTCTGTTGTGATAAAAATCCATTGATGACGTCTCATCAACATTAGAGGGGTTGTCAAAGAGATCAGAATAATGCTCGCTCCAACGAAGGAGAATCTGGTTAGGATCCTTTATAAGGGCAATTCCATCACTTTAGAGTAGGGGAGATGTAGATAGTGTTTGAGGACCAAAAGCTTTTTTAAGCAAATGGTACATGCGTCTGAGGTCTTTACAATCAAAACCATCTGGATTTGGTTCGCGAGTTTATCCCACTACTGATTCTTCATTTGGTGGAGTTGCTTTTGGAGAATACTCTTGTTTGCTTTAAGTGACTGTTGGAGGGACTCTTGACCTCCATGAGAGGCAGACAACATTTTATGGTGCAACTCATTTTTAGCACTTAAGAGTTGAATAATTTCAGAATCATTATCATCATATCAATCCTGATGTTTAGATTTGCGGAAGCCAAGAATATCTACACTTATTTCATAGATTGTATTTTTAAAATGAGCCCACGACCCATAAAAATCAGCAGAATTAACTACGGATCGAAGCTTTTAATGTACACTTGGCTCATCTAGCCTGGACACATCAACCCGCCTGGGAATCCCAACACCACCCAACCTTTCTTCCTAATACAGATTTTCAACTTCCCACGTACCAAACAGTGATCTGTGCCGAATTCAGCTCCACGCATAACACGCACACTACAGACGTCCCGTAAAGCTGCCTTCCTGGAAATAATGTAATCAATCAAGTGACCTTTTTTTGAACGAGGATGGGTCCAGGAAAACCTATGGTGCTCTTTGTGGCTGAAGAAATTGTTACAAATAGCTAGGTCAAACTGAGTGAATAGATGGAAAAGATGCAGATCATTATTGTTGACACTACCTACACCAAACCGGCCGAGTGAGTCCCAGGTGTGATGATCCTTGACGACCCTTGCATTTAGATCATCCAGGAGTAAGATCTTTACAGATAAAGGAATAGAGGAAATGGTAAAACTGAGATCTCGGTAAAACGCCGTGATGGTGTCTTCATCATGACCCATGGTGGGGGCATACAAAGATAACATCGTCATATACCTACTGTGTGCAAGAGGAGAGCCTATCATCATAATTCTGCCACTTACACAGATTGGCTGTGCAATCCTCTTCACCAAATCAGAACACACTGCAAAGCCAATTTCACCTTCTTGTCTCAGGCCCGATGATTTTTCTTTCCAAAAAAAGGTGTATCCCAAGCCCACTTCCACCAATTGATCCTCACCACTCAATCGTGTTTCAGACAATGACGCAATGTCTATGCTGTACATAGCGAGCTCTCTTGCAACAATAGCTGTCCTACGCTCAGGTTTTTCACTATCGAGGACATCTAGCAAAGTTCTCACATTCCACGTAGCAACAGTTAGGTTATTCCTCTCCCGATAAAATTTTGATTTTCCTTGTTTAATATTTTTCTTTCACTATATCTTGTTTCTCCTGCAAATATAGAGTAGCATCCGATCGCAGGAGCCAACCAGCTAAAAAAAGGGTAGACGATTTTTAGGTCACCTTTTCTAGATTCTTCCCACATTCATGGGTGAGAAATGTATCCCTAGAAAAGGCTGCTCAGCCGCCAGATCATCCAGCGAAGTTGCTGCCACCCTATAAGCGATTTAGTCGACGATGTTAGATAAATCACCGGCCGCCTATGTGCAGATTTGTAGCTATATACTTCCAGTCTGCTAAGATTATGCACGTCGCCACTCAACTATCGCCATAGGACTTTTTTTTTCATTGAAAGTATACACACAAATATATATATATATATATATATATATATATATATATATATATAAGTACATATATATACATATATACATACATATACATACATATATATACATACACATACATATATACATATACATATATATACATATATATACATACACATGCATATATATATATACATACATATATATATAGTCATGTACATCTATATACACATATATATATACATATATACATATATTCATATATATACATATATACATACACATACATATACATACAAGCATACATCCCATACATATATTTAATATATATATATATATACATATATATATACATATATATGCATAAATACATATACATACATATATTTACATACGTATACATACATACATATACATACATCTATGTATACATACATACATATATATACATACATATACATTCATATATATACATACATATATGTACATACATATATATGCATCTATGTAAATATATACATATATATATACATACATGCAAATATATACATACATATATACACATACATGTAAATATATACATACATATATACATACATATAGATACATATACATATACCCATGCATATATATATACATATATATACACATACCTACATATATATGCATATATATACACACATATATACATACTTATATAGATATACATACTTATATATACATACATATATATACATATATATACATACATATACACATACATGCATACATATATATATATACATATATATGCATACCTATATATATATATGCATACATGTATATACATATATATACATATTAATACATATATATATACATATATACACACATATATATGCATATATATATACATATACATACACATACATATAAATTCATACCTATATACATACATATATAAACATACATATATATACATACATATATATATACATATATATACATGCATACATATACATACATATATACATACATATACATACATACATATACATATATATGCATACATATGTATGTATATATGCATGCATATATACATACATATATATATGTTAAAAATAGCTTTTGCGCCCTTCTATTCATTTCTAAAACTACCTATATAGTTATTAAGCTGGGATTTCCAATGCTACATCTCCTCCCTTATAATCGTATCAAAATGTACGTCCTAAACATACATTTTCAACTATCCCCATTTCCTTCTAAGGGGAACACCTATATCTATCCGGATAGCCAAGAAGGCTCTCGCCGTAATCCTCAGTTCTCACCGCTCACGGCCGGTTGGTTACGTGTAAACGGTCTCACTTCTCTCACCATCTCACCAATCAGTACGGTATTACACGATTCTACCGTATTCCACATCAGTTAATTTTAGGAAACACACATCTCCCAGTCTGGGAATAGCAAACCAGCTTTTATTAACCTGTAGCACGCGGGCACAAAGACGTTCACACATAAGCATCACTAACTTAAGCTGGTCCTTACTAGGTACCAGAGAAACTTTCCCAAGAAAAAAAAAACAGCATAAACCCAGGAATCCTCCTGTACTTCTTATTTCATCTTCCGTAACGGATCATCATCAACAAAAATCTCCTATGGCCTTCACATACAAGCCCTTCTTCCCGGATTACACACAAACTTCATTACTCAGGCCCCACCACTCTGTCATCCTCTTCACTGACACACTAATTGTACAGGGGACTAACAGAAATCCCTTCCCGACTGCTTTACTGAGGTCAGTTTCTAGTTCTGAGATACCCTCTATAATTTAGAACATTTGAATCTGCCAGGCTCGCGACGTTTCAACCGCTGAATAATTCATGGAGGAAATGCCGACCACACCCTAAACTAACTAGTGTCTCAGAGACGACAATTCTATCTAGCGGATTTTCTAATGTGCGATATCTCAATTTCATTGCCAACCGCTTCAGCCAACCAAATATGGGAAATTCTCCTAATAAGGTATCTCAATCTATGCCTCCCACATGGGGCAATCTAACCGGGTAATTCCACTCTGGCCGTACGTAATATTTACAGCATATAACATTTAACATATAATTTACATAGATATATACAAGCCACGTCCTGTCAGTGCTTCGGTGTGAAATTCGCCTAACGAACCCAACTTATCGACTTCTACCTAATTCAGTGGCCTTTGTCTCATAGTCTGTTTTTTTTTTCTATTTTTTCTTCCCGGTAATCACCTAAAAAATTTTTTTTAATTATACTTTAACTTTTATACAAATTATGTACTAACAAAATTTGATGTTTACTCGCAACAACCAGGGATCCGCCCCCCCCCCCGCTGGTACATTACAAACAATCTCAATACAAACGCGTGTAAACAAATATACATTTTTTTCCATACAAAAAAAAAAAAACATGCAATCACAATGCCGCTCGGTCAGAAAAAAAAAAAACAATACATGGTTCACAGACAAAAATTATCAATACATCATTTAAAATATTATTTTTTCAACACGACCGCCTTATGGCAAGTCAACCCTTTTTTTTCTCGGGGCGTCTCGTATCCCCGCATGTAAAAAACCTACAAATGACCTCAATACTTTCTTTCGGCTGTACGCAACTTTCTTTTTCAAAAACATTTAAAAAACATTTTTTTTACGAATTGAACCATAAGAACTCCATTTCTTTTTAACCTGACTGAAAAGAAATTCTCGCGGTCACACCCATTGACAAACCACGTGCTTAATAATCGATCATCTCCGAACAAAAAAAAAAGTCTGTCAATTTCTCGCAAACAACAAGGTTCGTACACCAATTTACACCAACAAATTATCTTTTATAACAACAATTCTTTTATTCTTGTGTAAGGGATTTAGTGAACCCCACTCTAAAATTCCACAGCAGTGTAACATTTACAATGATAATTATTCCGGGATTTCTCAACGAAATAATAATTGGAAAACAATTAAATCAAATACAATCGGCCACACTCAACATTTCTCACACAAAATTAATCCTCAGATGTTTATTGGACCTCCATTTGGAAGTCAAATCAAAGAGAAATCCTTTTAGACTGAGGCGATCTTAAATTTGTTAGAGAACAAGTCGCCTGTTGTTGCAAGTAAGTAAAATGAGATAGGATATTTCGAGAATTCTAACATGCAAATATAGGTTTGGAATTAAGATTCAGGAGAATTCTGAACGAGAGTTTAAAATAAATAAACAGATTTTTGTTGAAAAAGGAATTTGATGATGAAATTCTGTTTATTGAAAAAAAAAACTGAAACGAAATAGGAAAATGTTAAACATATTTTAAACTAGTCTAGGCCGAAATAGGTTAGAGAACTGTTGTTGTAGACATATGAGCATGTTGTAGACATATGTGCATGTTTTAGACAACGTGAGGCATGTCAGGCCACGGGACTGCGATGCTCGTTCTTGACCATTCAATGACGTCATAGAAGAGATGAGTTGTCAATTTAGTGAGAGAAACAGGCAGAGTAGTCAGAGAGAGAAGTCAGTGCCGAGTCAGAGGTCGGACAGGGTCGGACAAAGCTGGCATCCGCCTTGGAAGCGAAGTTTAGAAGAAGGAATCATGTAAGACTTTTAACTCCTTGATGCGAAATCCTTGACCGGTCAAAGAAGTAAAGGGCGTCATATTATTTTATAACAGATGTCTTGAGTTGTGTCATTGAACAAACAAAGGAATTAATAAGAACTTGTCTTCCACTCATCTTTATAATGAACTTTATGTATAAAATTCATATAAGAAATGTAGCTATCATCATAAGAATGTTTCCCCCCTCAGCTATTATACGTAATTACTGGTTCCTTCTTTATGAAAAAAAAAAACGGATAATCATCATTTCAAAAATAAACGTGTTAAAGAAAAATAATGTTTATAGAAACGCTCCCAGAACTGTATGAATGTCAATCCCTCTTCTATCTATATATATCTACCCCCTCTCATGGTGTATTACATGTCACTGTTACTTTGAAATGTACCCTGTCTTTATCTCACTAATATGAACACTCTAAGACGAACACGCCACAACAAATATATAATTAGTCATCTATGAAAAGACTACATAATAAATTTTCGACATTCACGCAGGTTCAATTTTTCAAAAAATATTTTTAACTAATCATTCAATTGTGTTTTACTTTCATAACAATCATTATTTTTCAAAAGAACATTCCTCTCGCGGGAGCACGCGCCAAAACCACAAAAGTAAAACAAAAAAAACACAGAAAATAGATCCCTCGGAACTCATGCAAAGACGGGTGGGGACAATTCTCCCCGTCTTTCTCTCTTTTCAAAAAGCAAAAAACATAATTACGAAAAATCTGTTTAAAAAACCTTAATACTTTCAAAACAAAGAAAAAATGTTCTATAAGCCATCAGTTCGGAGACAAAAATCAATTATTTTTAAAGACAACAGTCAGTTACACATTTAAAGTCAATGTCTTAAACACATGAAATCAAAATAATAGCACACAAAGAAAAATCGTTTTTTTTCCTCCTGGAAAACTCTCGACGTACGCACCTGGATTTTTATTTTAATCTTTCTTTCTCTTTTTTTGCATTTTAAACCATTGCGTTTCTTCTTTTTTTTTTCTTTTTCAAACACGCCATGCGTGTCACACAAAAATCAACAACAACAAAAACACAATTTCTATTAGGTTTCTGTATGTCTTTTCTCTATCAACTGAATAAGGTCTGCCTGTGTGTTTTGTTTTTTGTTTGTTTTTTTCTAAGCGGCATATCAAGCAATCCAAAACTTTTCTCGGTATTTGTTTGTCATTTTTTTTCTTATTTCTTATAAATCGCCGTCTAGCTTTCTTTCTTTCTTTTTTTCTTTAAGGACCCATTCATGTTGTGATCCGTCGATAACACGGTTTATTCATGCATAGATGATGCAACCTAGTCAAAATTTCGGCATTAGTGTTAAAAATAACTTTTGCGTCCTTCTATTTATTATTTATTTATTCAATTAATCGTTTACTTTTACTTGTTTCTAAGGGTACTTTTCAGAGTATCTGTTCTTACATATATGAGTGTGTGTATTATCTTACGTATGTTACGTGCACTCACCGTTATATGTGTGTGTGGGGTGTTCTGATCCTTACACCATTTCTTGCCTTGAAAGTCTTTGAGACGTAAATGTGCCATGTATAATGCATGCATACCTGGTTTCCTTGGCCAGCGGATGATGCCTTCTTGGACGCGGGTCTCCATCTCGTTGGGAAGTGGTCACTGCAGACAGATGCATCGATAACAACAAGATGGATTTAAAGCTTCAACCTTTTTATTTCAAGGCAAGCCTATAATTTCGGACCCTGGTTGTCGGGAGACCCGATATTTCCCGTGTGCATTCTCTGCTGCACAAACCCACTCCCAGCCCATGTGGTCGTCAACCGGAACCTTACGACCATAATTCCCGTGTCACACCGTATTTCCGGGACAGGTAACCCAAATTTCCGGTGCATCCTCTCTATGTTGATACCTGTCTAACCTAACCTTTCGTGACCCTGCAATCGGTGATGGGAAATGAAAATATGCCTACATAACTTTCTATATCTACAACTACCAATATAGCAATCAAGTTGGGGTTCCGAATACTTCATATACGCATGATGATTGCAACGTCTTTTCAAACGAGTGTCACTCACTCAGACACTTAAAGTCCATCGCCTGATATGCCTGAGGGAGTATCTATACAAATATGATTTTACAGAGTCTTAGCTTTGTACGACAACAAAATCTCTCTCTGTTCAAAACGTTGAGATCCAGCAACAAGCAAGAGCAAGAAAGTAAGCAAAAATTAAACTGCAGACCAGCTTTATGGGGGGTACTGGTCTCCGGCTTTATGTTTTTTTTTAAGTCCTAAGGTTGCTTTTCCTAGAAAGGTTGCCTCCCCCACGACGTAATGGAGCCCCCGCAACCCCAACACATATATACACACAAAGATATACACAGTGTTAGTTGGCCGTTGACCCCGAAAAAGTGTTCATTCGCCCTTTGAAATGTCTTGTTTTTAATCCTACAGGGAGACTAGCCGCCCTCCTTACCAAACAAGTCTGGTGGTGGATTAAGTTTAGTCGCCGGTGACCGGACCATAAGACAGGTAGTATTGGGTTACATGGTAACAATACCATATGACAACATGACCTGACCATAAATACATAGATGTGTGTATGTATATATATATATATATATATATATATATATATATATATATATATATATATATATAAATATATACATACACACATACATATATATACATATATAAACATACATATATATACATATACATACATATATATACATACATATACATACATATACATATATATACATATACAAGTATATAAATATACATATATTTATGCATATATATACACATGAATCTACATATATATCAATATATATGCATATATATCCATGTATATACACATATACATATGCATACATATTGACATACGTACATACATACACGTATACACATATATACATATATACATGCATATGTACATATATATACTTATATATACATATATATACATGGATATATACATATATATGGATATATATACATGTATATACATATATACACATATATATGCATATATACCCCCATATATACACATATATGCACGTATATACATATATATATACACATATATATACATATATACACATATATGCATACATATATACATATATATGCATATATACATATGTATATGCATATTTATACATATATATATACATATATTTACATATATATACATATATTTACATATATGTATTCATATACATATATATATACATATATATACACATATATACAAAGATATACATATATGTACACATATATGTATATATACATATATACCTGCATATATGTATCTCTATGTATATATGTATAATATATACATAGAGATACATATATGCAGGTGTATACGTATATATATATATACAAATATATGAATTTATATACATATATATATATATGAATTTATATACATATATATATATACATATATATATATATACATATATACATGTATATACACCTATATACATATATATACAGATATGCATATATATACAGATATACTTATATATATATACATATATATACATATATACATATATATATATATACATATATATACATATATATGCATATATATACACACATATATACATATATATACACATATATATATACATATACACACATATATATACACATATTTACACATATACATATATATATGCATTTATATATATATTCATATATATGAATACATATATATATATATATACACACACATATATATATATATATATATATATATATATATATATATATATATATATATATATACATATATAAATATGCATATACATATATACGAAAAATAGAGATACCGGAGGGGAAAGAATAGAGGTGACTTAGATTTTATAAAGAATGAAGTTAAGATTAATATGAACTAAAAAAATATATGTAAGACAGTTTAGATGGATGATTCTCATGTCTCTCAGGAATATGGTATATATTTTTATAAACCAAAAAATTTAATACGTCAATAAGCTTCGGTTTATACGTCTCATTAAACGGAAACAGTTTCTTTTTAAATCTCATCTTCCTTTGAGGCAAATCCTCATTCATTTTTTAAAAAATAGAGCTCCGATTTTCCTGTAGGATTTTTGTCTTTTCTTGGAATATTTTTCAACCGTTTCCAAGACGTACTTATAATTTTTAAGTTTTTTTTTTTTACTCGTCAATCACCTAAGTAGGCAGGCTTTCGTCAGATATGTTTAGATACGTCTTAGCATATGTAGAAGAGGTTGTGTCGATGAAGGTTTCTGTCACAAATGTCTTACTCTTGTTCATCAAAAAGAAAGGTTATATAGAAAACCAGGCGCATACATCTTCTATTTTGGACAATTACCCGGGAGATCTTATGTGTGAAATTTAGCATTGAGATATCTGTACACGTTACATTTTAATTTTTCTCTATAAGTGAAGTCAGAGAAGAAAGAGGAAGACAAAATTCTCATGTCTAGTTGCTTGTAATAAGAAGGTATAGTAACGAAATGTTTCTTAGCATTAAGGCATGTTTACAATTATACAGTGCAATTTTGCTGGCTGTCGGGTTAGGTGAGTATATTTATCTCAGATAGGTCACAATTGCTACACATCGTCATGTGACATTCCATTTAAATACTTGTAAAATGAGCACAAAGGTACAGCATTGTCGTAATCAGACAAGCGTTATAACTAGGGCTGTGTCTGGAGAATATTCTTTTCGTTGTTTTGACTCTGGAGTATATATCAGACACAGTTAGACACATTTAATAAACAGAGAACCATATGACTCTATCTAAAAACATATTAGATATTAACTGATATATACTCCAGTGTCAAACTAGTGATATTAGATAGGTACGGGCAAAATGAATGCCGACGCTCGAAATTTATAAACATTTTGGCCCCTCCCTTTACTTAAAAATTCACCCAAAACCAGGAAATTAACCAATTTTAATGAAATGTTCTGTATTTATAAATTATTAACAGCGGAAATTATTGACCTCATGATTTTTATTTAAATCTGTGTGTAAAACGTATTATTTGGTTTAAATCAAAAATACCTTTACTAAAGTTATGGTGTTCAGTAGTAAATAAAAAATGCAAGAATTTATCTTTGCTTTTTTATATAAATAAAGCATCGTAATTTGTAACAATAAATAAAATAAAATATATTTTTTGCAGGAACATTACGAAAAAGACCCTAAAGTCCGTATTAATGAATTTGATATAACTCAAAGAAAAATGAATTTCTCGAACTACCGATATTATCTTTGAATTAAACACGGTTTATTTAATATTTTTGCAAAAAAAAAATTATAATAGCGAAAATATTGCTACTTTTTTTTAAATTACAGATTTCACATAATTTTTATATGCAAGATTTTTATAATGTCCTTCGTCGCAAGAATGTAAAACTTTTGGCGTAACAATTTTTATATAATCTCGAACAATAATCAAACAAAAAATAATTTAAAAACAGGAACATAAGAACTAATTAAATTTAAAAAATGATTAAAATTGATACAAACGTTCAGTATAGGAATGTATGGATGCACATCTGGGAAGAAAAGAAATCTGACACCCCTACCTCATTTTGCTATCATGACTTCATTTTGAAACAGCGCTTCGATTGGCTAAAGTTTTGGGCCTCCCTATAATCGTCTTTACAAACCATTATTCGTTGCGTTTGTGGCGAACGGTAAATTACTTCGTTTTTGAGGACTAATTAAGTTATTTTTGCACAAACAAGATTTTTTTTTAATTTAAATCAATATCTTACGAATTGCCTTTACTAATTATTTTTGAAATAGACTCCGAAAAATAATATTTGTCTTTTCAAGTATTTTTACAAGGAATTTATTTAACTTCAAAATTTAGCTGAATTGAGTAGCTCGCCGTGAAAACATTTTCCATAACATTTTTTCCTGTGTACAAACATGTTTTTCCTTTTGGAAATTAATTTAATCCTTTATTTTTCAAATGCATTCAAAATGTTGTCAGAAAGGCACAAAAAAATTATGATAAATCGGCTTTCAAAACTAGGTCCCCCTATTTATGCCCGGTCGTTTTTGCCTAGAATATTCATTGCAAGTATTAGAATATCCATTGTCATAGCTTTAGGTATAACTAGGTTGATAGTGCTGGGCGTATAAGGCTGGATCTTACGATTATGGCTCTAAGAGGAAGAGATAAGTGGCCGATTTTCCAGTTTACATATAATAACACTACTCCATGCTTGGAGGAATGATAATGAAGTAGAAATACAGGATACTGTCAAGTGTGTGTAGACTTCTCGCACAATTGAGAGAATCAATTATCTTTGCAGTAGGCATTAAACGCACATTGTACTTTACTTCCTCAGACCCCAATTTTACATAAAAGTCTCTTCGTTGCCTCTAATTTTGGTTTTAATCAATATTTTTTTGCGTTTTGTAATTATTTCGTTAAAAAAATAGCATGCACCTCGTTTTGTCCCGATTCAGTTTGCCGTACTTTGTTCTGTCGCGTTTCAATTATAAATTTTACTTTAAGAATATGTCGAGCTAATGTGTTTTAAATAGTATTACAGTCTCTCTGTCGTCATAGAGTTTAAAACAATTTTCTAGGCATGTAACATTTACGTCGGACTAGACTTTTCTTTAGTCGTTTTCATTATAAAGTAATTGCTTATGAAACCCAGACGGAAGTACCTAATGAGGGTTTATGCGTGGCAGAGGAAATAACACGGTGATGATCTATAATAGTTGAAATTAGGTAGAGATGTATTATTTAAAAATACAACTAAACAAGGCCGTGTTTAAGTTGGACTGGGAAACGCAATAGTTATACTCAACTGGTAAG
Source organism: Euprymna scolopes (assembly GCF_053919585.1). Taxonomy (NCBI): domain Eukaryota; kingdom Metazoa; phylum Mollusca; class Cephalopoda; order Sepiida; family Sepiolidae; genus Euprymna; species Euprymna scolopes. The sequence goes on from NC_136487.1 coordinate 57,743,209, forward strand.
CACTCTCGTAATGTTTAGTGAACAGACAGGAATCTCTTGTCGAACCATTTTTTGTTAATATGTATGAAAGAAAGGAAATTGTTGAAAATTGCTCTCTAGAGTGTTTGCAGTAAATGTTGTTGAGAAATAGTCATGAATCACAGTTCATTGGTGTATCTTGGTTACATTTTTAAAGTATTTACTTCAGTATGCTACGATTTTATTTACGGGTCATTTAATTTAAATTACGTGCAATCTTAACTTTATAAATTGTATTTTAATTAAACTATGTACTGTCATGTTTCATTTAAATATTTCTGTCTGATCAATGGCCTTCGATTTTTTTTTATATGTCAAACTTAAGTTTATATGTGATGACTAGGCTGTGACATCAGAATATTCTTTTCAGTCTTTTGATTCTCACATATATATCCGACATAATAAGACACAGTCAATCAATCAATAACTACATCAGTCCATATAAAAATAAGATATTATCGGAAATATACTCAAGAGTCAAAATAATGAAAAGAATATGCTGTTGTCACAGTCCTAGTAATGACATAAATTTGATATCTAATACTTTGAAATCGTTTTGTACTATAATATCGGCTTTATTGAATCTATTTGGAGTTTTGTTTTCTTGAGCTTATAAAAGCTAGTTTTTTTTCGATGGTATACCTTCACGTTGAAAAAGAGCGTTTTACTTTGTTTTCATAAAAATATTTTGAATAGCATACATTTATAACTTTGTGATGATTGGTTTGATATATTTAACTTTCCAAAACTGTTTAGATAGGTCAAGATATATGCATGAGATGTTATGCACAAGCTATCCGTACGTCACGATCAGAGTAAGAATAGACCTCTCCTAGAAAAATGAGTACATTTAAGTAACGTATCTTAAACCTAAGTCATCCATATTTTATTTACGAAATGGAGCACAGAAGACTCCCCCATGATAGCTGCTAATAAAACGTTTTTATTTTTTACATTTCTCTAAAAAAATTAAACGCCGGAATACATACACCAATAGTAATTCTACTGGAAAGTGAATAATTCGTGCAAAGAAATATTGCTATTGTTGAGCAAACTCTGCAGAAGAAAAATATAAAATGCGGATTGCAAAGCATTTGACTGAACATCGTCTAAAAATCAGGTTTGCTTTTTACCGCAGGTACTTGGCAACAATGTATTCGTAACATGCCAAATTTTATTTGAGTATGATTAAATTGATATACATATAAACACACATACGCACACACAAAAATCCACCCCTATATTGTTGGCTGGTTAATCGCTTTATAACACACCCACACACACACACACCCACACACCCACACACACACACACACACACACACACATATATATATATATATATATATATATATATATATATAACATAAAATGAAATAAAAATTACAATTAAATTAACCAAAATGATCCAAGTATTAATTAATTAAAGTATATTATAAATATTAAAGAATTAATATTTATAAAGTTATCTCAGCCAGTTGTAAAAGCTCGATAAATCCAAATAGGATATAGAGCTTAAAAAGTGTTTTAACATGTTTTATTAACTGTTTGAACGTATATATATATATATATATATATATATATATATATATATATATATATATATATATATATATATATATTAGCCTAGGTGTCCGGCGTTTCCCGGCGTTGACCGGGTGTTTGGAGGTGTGTGTTGAGCCAAAAAAACAAAGGGGAAGTGGGAAGGTAGGCTCGAATCCATGCCACTTAGGAGAAAAAGAACGGGGAAAAAGTGACGTCTTTGCTGTTACGACCACCGTCCAACCGGAAGTAACCTACGTAAAAATTTTCTAGACAATCGAAAAGACTTTCGAAAATATCGGTGAAAAAAGCGACACATCCCTGTAGAAATGTGCACAGTTGAAGGTGAAGAAATTAATGTTTTTAGGCAATTTTCAGTATTTGTCCTCACGAAAGACCGAGTTTCAAAACGATACTGATCTAGTGAAAATCCATCGCCTGTGTCGAAAGTTTTTGACAGACATGCTAACATACATACGTATATTTATATATTGGTAGCTGAAATTTTCGACATAAACCGATTAAAAAGCTTGCCCTATCACTGAATACACTTTATGTAAAATTCCTCATGTTTAAACAAGACATTTTCTGGGTTATTTCAGTTCATCTCGTCAGCGTCAGACAAGGCCAAACTAAAAAGAACTTTGCAGCTAATTCTACCCTATGCGACGAAGGCCATCAACTCCCCATATTTCCTCCTATAACACAGAACACGCTAGGTAACATACAAATATCCGTGCATGAGGTCGCCAACCTAATCAAGAACCTTGATTCCAGTAAAGCAATTGGCCCTGACGGCATCCCAATTATAGTGTTAAAAAAGCTTCAACTAGAACTTGCTCCCATACTTACGAAACTGTTTAAGCGCTGCCTTAAGGAGAAGTACTTTCCGACTCCCTGGAAAAACCTCATCAGTTTGCCCTGTATTTAAGAATTTAGGTGATAAGTCATCTCCATCTCAGTACAAATCAATAAGGCTCCTATGTGTTATGAGTAAGTTGCTGGAATCCATATTAAATAGAGAAATAATCAACCACTTCAGCAGAAACAACCTTCTTAGTGACACACAATATGGTTTCCGCTCTGCCAGATCTACCGCAGATGTGCTGACGGTTATATCTCACAGGATTAGTGAATCTCTTGACAAAGGCGTCCTTTCTAGGGCAATTGCTCTTGACATATCAAAAGCCTTCGACAAGGTATGGCATAAAGGTCTACTTCACAAGATCTCCAGTTACGGTATAACTGGAAATGTTTTCTCAATCATTAAATCATTTCTCTCCGATATGCTCATAAGAGTAGTGGTCGATGGACTAAAATCAGGGGCCTGCAGTATTAATGCTGGTGTCCCTCAGGGGTCAATCCTGGGCCAAACTCTCTTCCTGATCTACATCAATGACCTCACTACACACATACTTAAATACTTCGTTGACATCTATGCTGATGACACGGCCATCTACGGCAACACATCAAAGGTTGTAAATGACAAAGTTCTCTCTGATTCTCTCTCCTCTGATCTCGAGCGCGTGGTTCAGTGGGGGAAGACGTGGCTGGTTACCTTTAATGCATCTAAAACCAAATTCCCATCCTTACATCATCAACGCTCTGATCCCCATCTGGCATCACTTGGGATGGATGGCTCTCGTCTGGGAGAGGCCCCGTGTTTTGACAAGCTTCTGGGTTTGACCTTTACTCCTGATCTGAAATGGAACACGTACATCAAGTCTGTTGCCAAGGTCGCTGGAAAGATGGTGGGATCCTTCTACCGCTCCAGAATATATCTCACTATTGATGCAATTCTCTATCTATATAAAAGCCATGTACGTCCAAGGATGCAATACTGCTGCCATATCTGGGCAGGTGTTTCTAAAAACAGTCTATCCTGCCTTGACAGAGTACAAAATAGACTTCGTGGCTTAGTGGGGATGCCCTTTTCTCTACCCTACAACCTCTCTGCCACAGAAGAGACGTTGCGAGCCTATCCTTGTTTTATCGTCATTTGCGTCTGAACTTCGATCTTTGGTCCCCTCTCGCCAATCTTTCACCAAAAACACCCGTCTAGCCGAATCCACTGTTAAAAATTTCCCTTACTCTTTATCAGTGCCTAAATCAAAACGTGGATTCCATGAACAAACTTCTTTCTTAGAACTACACGCCTGTGGAACTCTGTTCCGTCTGCCTGCTTCCTACCGGACTACAACTTATTCATTACACGGGCGAGGTAATTTTGCTTGGTTGGGTTTCATTGAACGACCGATATGTGGCGCATCTTTTCAACTTAATCCAACAGTGGGAATTATTAAAACTATATTTTTGTCATAGTTTTACTTTAAGTAAACAATTTTTTTCTATCCAAAGTTTAATTTTTCTAGCAAAAGACGATTTCTCTCTTACAACGACTTCTTTCCGTTAAACTATTTGAAAAAAATCCAATGTTCTTATTTACTTGCCTAGATCGGTGTTTTAAGTGGAGAAAAATTTCCTCAGTCAAGAAGGATTTCTACCCCACTGGCTGAGAACAGAAAGAGGGTGCGTAGTAGCAGAAAAGATACTACATTATACTTCCAGCGAAAAGGCCAAGTAGCATTGCTTTCATTTCTAAAATGTATTTTTAAATGTTTTATTATTACATTCTTATACATTTTATACAATATCTTTTGTGTTTAAAGTATTTGGGTGTTATTGGTTTACAGATGTAGTCAGTTTGTCATTTTATTCAAAAAATTCTCAATGACTATTCATTACATTTTTCTTAAATTTCCCATGAAGATGAAACTAGGCAGGGGAGAAAACGTAACATTCTCGGATGTTTAATAAAAGTTTGGGTTGCGTTCCCAGATTTTCAAAAGGAGTCAAAATGGCCAAAAATATAACTACTCTGGATATAAACTATTTTCTGATCCTTAGATTTCGCTGAAAATTAATAAAAAGATAAACCATCTGAATATAATCTGAACACGTAATATGTGACTTTGGGAGGATTCTAGTTGGCCAAAAATTGCACTTTTCAAGAGAAGAAGACTTTTTCAATCATTAGATCTTGCTGAAAAATTACCTAAGAGGAAGTCCAAATGATATACATCTTAAAATGTAATATTTGATCCTGGGAAAATACTGGTTACTTCATCGGGGCCGGGGAATTGGTCAATATGAGCCAACAATAGCTCTTTTTTGTACATATGATTACTTTCGACCATCAGATTTTGCTGAAAATTTTCCAAAAGCAAGACAACATAGCTACACATTTTGCTACATAATATTTTATCCCAGCATTATTTTTTCTTTCGTCCTCAGTGTGTCAAAAGGGGTAAAAAATGTTTGTTTTTAGCCTAAAATCGGTAAAAGTAGCACATTTTGAGACATAGACTCAGAATAAATGATTAGGTTATTTCCCCCTCATTTTTAGGTTTTTTTTTAAATATTGTTACTATCTACTTTCCTCCCCACGAAGGCAGAGTACGACAAAATGTCAGTTTTTAATGCGGGGAAGGGAACAAAAATAAAAATTGCCTCAATCTAGAAGGATTTCTCGTCCACTGAACGCGGACAGAAAAAGGATATGTAGTAGCAGAACAGATACTATATTTTGCTCATAGCAAAACGGCCAAGTAATGTTGCTTTGATTTCAAAATGTATTTTTTATTCATTTTTTTTTATAATTATATTTTTATATATTTTTTATAAAATAACTTTTTAGTTTTCAAGTATTTTGCTTTTATTGGTTTATCGAGTTAGTCCAATCTAACCTTAGAATTTACCCTCGTCCGTTCGGACGTTCGTCTTTTTGTTCGTTTGTTCATTCAAAAATTCTCCATGACTACTCATTACATATTTTTTAAATTTTGCATGGAGTTAAAACTAGGCAAAGGAGGAAACTTACTATTCTCAGAGTTTTTTTAAAAGCTTTGGCTCCGTCCTCAGAGGGCCAAAAGGAAGCAAAATGGCCAAAAATAGTACTACTTGAGACATAAAATATTTTTCGATCTTTATATTTTGCTGAAAATTATCCAAAAAATAAACCATGTGTATATACATCTAAAAACGTAATATTTGACTTTGGGAAAATTCTGATTGCATTCCCTATGGATAAAAAAGGGTCAAAATGGCTAAGAATTGCACTTTTCGAGACATAGAATCTTCTTCGACCATGTGATTTTTCTGAAAATTCTCCAAAGAAAGTCCGAATGATATACATCTTTAAACATAATATTTGACATCGACAACCTTCTGGTTGCTTCCGCGGAGGATCAAAAGTGGTTCATATGGTAAAAAATCTCACTTTTTGGTACATAGATAATCATCGAGTATCAGACTTTTTGAAAATATTACCAAAACAAGAGCATATATACATCTTGCAACAAAATATTTGGTCCGATGAAAATAATTGTTTCATCCCAAGGGGGTAAAAAGGGGTAAAAATGGTTATTTTTGGCCCAAAAGGGTAAAAAAACAGGACATTTCGGGACATAGAATATTTTCAGACCTTTAAGTTTTACTGAAAATTACCCAAACGCAAGACAGCATAAATATACGTCTGAGAAACCTAATATTATATACGGTGAAAAATTCTGGTTGCATCTCCAGAAAGTCAAAAGCAGCCAAAAATGTTTTTAGTCCTATATCGTAAAACATAACACTTTCTGGGACGTAGAATATTTTCCTATCATTAGCTTTTGTTGATAATTTTACCAAAGCAAGACCACATGATATACATCTTAAAACGTAATATTTAACCAAGGAGAAAGTTCTGGTTGCTTTCCCAGGGCGTCAAAAATGGTAAAAACTGCAAAAAGAGCACTTTTTGTACACAGAAAATATTTTCCGACCATTAGAATTTGCTGAAAATTACCCAAAAGCAAAACCCCATGGACACACATTTCGAAATGTAATATTTTACACTGAAAAAATGCTGGCCCTGTCTCAGGACGTGTTATATTATATATTTATGTTGTATCATAAAGGGAATCGTGTGTGAGTGACATGTATTTTCAGAACCTACCTCTTCTTCTTGGATGTTGGACCATCTGGAATTTCTCGTCCTGGAGGGAGACCTGATACCTGTTTTTGGATGAAGATTTAATCACACCAAGACAAGGAATTAGTTCTATAGTTTATTTCACTTTCCCAGATGCCCTGCAGAAAGTGGAAAGTGAAATCGGCCTGTGTGGGTTCTTCTTCTACACACGTCAGCGTTCCTCCCCCCACTGAAGAGGAGGAGACAACGGGAAGCCGTCCGTTGTCTTCTGAGTCCAAATCAAATCTCAACGATTCACCTAACCTGATCACATGACTAACACGCAATCAAATCAGCTGATCTTTTACTCCCGGTGAACTTGTCCACACTATAATTCCACTCACCCCTCTCTCTTTCCCGCTCTCTATTCCTTAACAGAGCGCGTTTGGCACTTATGAATAACACGTCACAGATACACAGTTGCCAGACTATGATTGTTTTTCGCGGACAAATGTTCCAGAAAAAAAAGCTAAAAAAAAGCCACACTTTTTGCGGTTAACAAAACTTAGTGCTTCTATATAATTTGAGCGAACGAAATATTGAAATTAACGTAAAACAAATGGTGCCTATGTCATTGTCATGTTGAAAATAATAACATATTCAAAATTCCGAAAAACGAGGAGATGGGGAATGTATTATTAATAATAAAAATGTAATTAGGGGAATTATTGTTTACGAGCGAAATGCAAAAAATAATAAGTAACTTTGCATTTAAAGACGCACACTGAAGTAATAACTAATTATTTAGAAAGATATTATTAAACAAAAGGAGGGGAGGTTAGTTTTTAACTATTCTTAAATTTTTCCCTAATCTATCAATATATCTATAAAAACCGTGTCTGCCTGTCTGTGGGTGTCTGCCTGTCTGTGGGTGTCTGCCTGTGTGTGGGTGTCTGTCTGTGTACATTTCCCTACGAAATAACTCTGTCAGTCTCCAGTATACAGACTCAAATTGATATATAGAGTACTGAGATCTGGGAAAATATTTGCTATCTATTTTCGGCCAGAAATCTGGCTGTTAATCGGTCAAAGTTCAACGATTTGACCTTTGGGAACTCTATCAATCCCCTCCGCACATTTTCGGTATAAACAATTGAAATTTTATATATAGGTTACTTGGATATGAATCTAATTTAATAACTTTATGTGAGCTCAAAACACTAAAAGTTAAAGGTTCATAACAGGGGTCAAAGTAAAAAAAATGACCTCTGCAATCTCTACCAAATACTCAGAAACTTTCTGATCGAAACATTTGAAATTTTACATAAAGGATATTAAGAGAGTGAAAAAATTTTAATCCATTCGGGTCGAAAATCTGAACTACGAATATATAAATGTATGTATGTATGTTTGAATGTCTGCCGAAAACTTTCGACAGAGGCGATGGATTTTCATAAAATCAGAATCGTTTTGAAGCTCCACCCTTCGGACGACAAATACCGAAAAATTGGCTAAAAAACATTAATGTCTGCACCTTCAACTAGGCACTTCTCTACAGGCAAGGTCACTTTTTTCGCCGATATATTCGAAAGTAATCTCAATCTCCTCTTTTCGATTGTCTAGCCTTAATTTAAATCTACGTCACTTCCCGTCGTAACAAAAGAAGACGTCACGTTTTTTCCCCGTTCTTTTTCTCCTTCCCAGTACGGGTTCGAGCCTGCGTTCCTACTACCATTTTTTTTTATAAACCACCCCCAACACCGGACAATGCCAGGTACCCATGCTAGTATATATATATATATATATATATATATATATATATATATATATATATATATATATATATATAAACGTATAAGTGTCGGTCTGCCTGCCTGTGTACATTTCCATACGCAATAAGTCTGTCAATTTTTTGTCTACAGACTCGAAATTTGATATACAGGGTAGGGAGATTTAGGAAAATATTTATAACTCTTCTTCGACCAGAAATTTTGTTGTAAATTGGTCAAAGTTCAAGGATTTGCCTCTGAGAACTCTACCAAACTCCTCCGATAATTTTGCGTATAAACAATTGGTATTTTTGATATGGATTCCTTGGACATGGATCTAACTTAATCACTTTGTTTAAGCCCAAAACAATAAATGTTAATGGGTCATAATAAGGATCAAATTTTAAAAAAGAGTTCACGTCTGCGGTCTCTACCAATTTACTAAGACAATTTCTGGTCTAGACATTTGAAATTTTACATTAAGGCTATTCAGAAATAGGACAAGCTTTTTAATCGGTTGGGGTAAAAAATTGACTTACCAATATATAAATGTATGCATGTATGCTTGCATGTCTGCACAAATCTATCCACAGAGGCCACGGATTTTTGCAAGATCAGTATGGTTTTTAAGCTCGACCCCTCAGACAAAAAATATAAAAAAATTGGCTAAAAACATTAATTTCTTCACCTCTACAGTGAGGGGTCGTTAGTTATTCGCCGGTCATCTCCTCTTTTCAATTGTTTAGACTTAATTCAAACCTACGTCACTACTTTTGTTCGCAACAGCAAGTACGTCACGTTTTTCCGTCTTTTCCTGCTTCAGTGGTACGGGTTCAAGCATGCCTTCCTAATACCCCCTTTTTCTGTTCAACACACACCTGCAAACACCCGGACAGCGCAGGACACCCATGATAGTATATCTATAAAATTTAAAATGTCTGTGTATGTGTCTGTCTGTGTAAATTTCCCTACACAATAACTCTTTCAATTTTCAGTCTACAGATTCGGAATTTGACACACAAGGTATTGAGATTTCAGAAAATCTTTTTAATCGGGCTTCGGCAATAAATTTGGCTGTAAATTTGTCAACGTTCAACGCTTTGACCTTTGAGCACACTACCAATCTCGCCCGCCAATTTTTTGTCTTTACCTTAAAATTTTATATATATAGGTTACATTGAGATGGATCTAACTTTTTAATTTGATTTGAGCTGAAAACATTAAAGGTTCAGGGGTCAAAATTGAGTAAAATTTAAAAAAGGATTTGATCTCTGCTGTCTAACAAATGACTCAGCCAATTTTTTGTCTAAACATTTGAAATCTTACATAAAAGTTATTCAGACATAGGACAAAGCCTTTCAATCGTTTTTATTGAAAATTTGGCTTCCAATGAGTAAAAGTTCCAAAGATTTGACCTTTGTGGTTTCTAGCAAACAGTTAGGCCAATCTTGAATCTTAGCATTGGACATTTTACATAAAGTGTATTCCCACACGCAGCAAGCTTTTTAATAAGTTTTGGGGCAAAGGTTTCGCTGCCAAGAGGTCAGAGTTGAACTAGTTGATCTTTGCTGGCTCTACCAAAATCCATCCGCCAATTTTGGGTACACACACTTGAAATTTTAAACTTGGACATGAGTTAAACATTTTAATTTGGTTTGAGCCCAAAACACTCAATGTTACGGGGTCAAAATAAAAAAAAATGGTGTATCTACCAACTTTTCTTTATGATATTAAAGGAAGCCTATTATATATAAATGCATTACATTACATATGCACACTTTTTAATATATATATATATGCACATACAATTATGACCAGTAAATAGGGGCTGGGCAAAGCTGGGCTGAACTGCTAGTATTTTAATAAAAACAATATCCTAAAACTAGTATTTAATTCAAAATCATCAAAAAATATTTATTTTAACAAAATAGATTGTAAAAATATTTATTGTATCAAAATATAAGGCACTTATGCATTATACGTGCGCGGCCATTTATTTTTGTTGGGTTTCATTTAACGGCCGATTGGGAACTCAACTTTTCAACCCAATTAAACACTGAAGCACTTATGGATTACCCGGGCGGGGTTATTTTGTTTTGTTGGGTTCCATTTAACGACCGGTATGGGGCGCAAATTTTCAACTTAATGAAACAGTAGGAATAATTAAAAATATTTTTTGTTATAGTTTTAGTTTAATTCAAACAATTATTTTTATTATAATTCTATTTCTCTCTTACGGCGACTTCTTTCCGTTAAATTGTTTTTAAAAAAATCCAATGTTCGTATTTACTTGCCTTTCATCGAAGGAAGAGTACGACACAAGGTTGATTTTGATGTGGGGGGGAAGGAACAAAAATAAAAATTTCTTATCCAATGTCTGGGAAGAAAAAGAGAATTATAGTGTCAGAACAGACTCTATTTTTTACTTCTGGCCAAAAAAGTAATGTTGTTTTAAATTATTTTTTTTCAATAAATGTTTTTAAAATTATATTTTGACACATTTTAATACACGTATTTTTGTGTTATTTCTGTTGTTTATTTATATTGTGCGTCATTTGACCAAAACTAAATTATGTTTCATTATGTTTAGACGAGAAAACAATTCAGTGGATTTTTTTTTCTTTTGGCAAATGCAATGCTTAAACCGGGCTCTTTTTTAATTTCGTTTTTAGAAACAAATTAATTAATATAGAAAAGGGGATGTTTTTGTCACTATTCCAAAGAGAAATTAGAGTTATCGCCCATTACAATAGATCCGCTCCATTATGTATAATTGCTAAAAAAAAAAAACAATTTTTGTTCAAATTCAACGTAAAAACTAATATTTTTCTAGACTCGGGCAATTTTTATTTTTTTATCCTATCCAAGGTGTCCCTTTTTAGGAAGCTAAATTTTTCCATATTATAAAAGACCTTGTATCATAGTCTGCCCTCGTGAGTAGGCAAGTCAATAAGAACAATATAATAAAATTTTAAAAAACTTTACAATCAAAGGGAAATAACCTAATAATTTTATCTAAGAAAGTATACAAAAACAGATTTTATTTCATTTTGTTATTGCAAAAACTCCAAATTTTTAACCCCTTTTTATCTTTTACAACAGAACCATGATTTTTACAGGGTTAAATATTACATTTCTAAAGAAATGGCCATGTGGTTTTGCTTTTGGACAATTATCAGCAAATAGTCGAAAAATGATCTATGTATCAAAAAGTGTGATTTTTATCGAGTTCGACAGTTTTTGCCTATTCTAGGAAACAACCACAATTTTCCCTTTGGTAAATAGGTTTTCAGGTGAATATTATGTGGTATTGGTTTGGGGATATTTTATAAGACGAAATGATCGGAAAAGATTCTATGTCCCGAAAAGTATTATATTTTGCGATCTAGGACTAAAAAACATTTTGGACATCTTTTGACCCTCTCGGGAAACAATCAGACTATTTTCAACGTCAAATTTTACATTACAGGATGTATATCTATGTCGTCTTCCTTTGTTGTAATTTTCAATAAAATCTAATGGCCGAAAATATGTGCTGTCCCGAAATGTTCTATTGTTGTCGATTTGGGGCCAGAAATCACCATTTTACCCCTTTTGTCACCCTGAGAGTTAAATCAAAATTTTCCCCAGATAAAATATTATGTTGTAAAATATATCTCTATGAGGTTTAGCTCTTGGGATATTCTCAGCAAAATCTGATGGACAAAAATTATCTATGTACTGAAAAGTGCTATTTTTGCCTATTTGACCACTTTTTACCCCCTTGAGGAAGCTATCAGAATTGTGTCAGGGTAAAATATTATGCTTTAAGGTGTATATCATTTGGACTTACCTCTGGGCAATTTTCAGCAAAATATAATCGTCATAAAAGATGTTATGTCTTGAAAAGTTCTATTTATTTAGCAATTTTACCCATTTTGAGCTAACCAAAGTCAAATATAACATTTTCAAATGCATATCCACATCGTCTACTTTTGGAGGTAATTTTCAACGAAATCTAAAGATCGAAAAATATTTTATGTCCCGAGTAGAACATTTTTTGGCCATTTTTCTTTCTTTTGACCTTCTGGGAACGCAACTAAAACTTTTATAAACACTCCGAGAATAGTACGTTTCCACCCTTGCCTAGTTTTAGCTTCATGCAAAATTATAAAAATATGTAATTCCTAGTCATCGAGAATCTTTTGAACGAAAGGATGAATGGACGAACCGACAAGAGTAAATTCTCAGGTCCAAATCCGACTAAGTTTATCGATCATTAAAAAAATTGAAAAATATTATCGCTTTTAATGGAGTGTAAAGAAATTCTTGGAGATTGATACTTTTAACGTATTTTTGATTGCAAACGTATTTTCTTTAAAGATTGGTCGCATCAATTGGAAGTGTTCCTCTGTGATTATAATGCAAATTCTGCGTGCTAAGGTATAAATTTCAGCAAGCTTTTCGGATCATGGCAATTGAAAAAAGAATTTGTAACATAGCAAATTAGCACATTAAATCACCTTAATTAGATCAGAAAGCGGTCGTTGAAGATCCAAAATATGTGCCTCACAAAGGATAAATGACACTTACAAAAACACATTTCCCTATTTTTCTTAGTTAAAACGACTTTATTGCTAAGAGCAGCTATGAATTGCTGAATACAACTTGTTCAAAAATTTCCTCGGCTAAATGTTGCAGTGCGAGGTTTGGCTCGTTTTCTAATTTAGCTAAAACCTGAATTTAAGAGTATTTTGCCAATACCTATTCTTGTACGCGAATCCGACATTTAAAATTGTGAACACTTTATCCGGGAGTTTATTATCGTTCAAATGTTTGTACACTATTCTTGCAAATGTTAAATAATATGTATCATTTTTCGTGGTTACATTTAGACATTATTATCGTTTATATATAAACGATGTTAACATGCTGCATAGTTCTATGAAGAGCTTTAGGTTTTCTGAAAAAGTTAAGATAATGTTTTTCGCATTAAAATGTAAACCACGAATTTAATATATTCTGTGGATCCCAGTTTTCGAAACCAAAAAATTGATCTTTGAAAAATCTGCTTTTAAAAAATTAGAACTACTATTATAAATCTACCACATCTTAAATAAAATGCAATGCAAAAACTTCGCTCTTTTGATTTTATTGCAGAAGTTCATTGTTAAATATTTACAGCTGATGTCTTCTTCCCACTGATGCATGTCGTTTTAGTTTTTATATATTCTTGAATAAGTCTTTTTCCAGTTTTTTCTTTTTTTTTGGGGGGGGGGGGTGATGAATTTGTCTTTTTTTACATTTGGATGCAAACTTATTTGATAGTTTTCACAGTTGCGACATGGTTACATTTCAGTCCTCTATGTATTTTCATATTTCTCGCTGAACCATAAGGTAGAAAAATAAATATGCTTTTGACCGCGTGAAAAATAATTTACCGATCAGAACAATGTAGATCTGGCAGTCAAACAGAACCAACATTACATCTCTCTTCCTCTCCAATAAGGTTCGCTGTTTAAAATAGCACAACATTAAAGTCAAAATAAAGTTCTTGTTAGATTTCTGTAGTTTTCAGTTTAGAATATCCGTAAAAAAACACAACAACTATAAAAAAGGCACGTTTTAGTTTTAAAATAATCACCTTACATATTCTTCATTTATAAATTTTTTCGTTGAATTTTTTTTATGTTTATGCAGCGATTGAGTGGTTGTGCGGCGAATTGAGAGATACTGTATCTCTCGAAGTAGATGCGGTGTTTAGTGCAATTCATGGGTATCTTGAAACGTTTACTCACCCAGTTGCTTTTAAAAATTATTCGTTGTTAGTTTTTAAGAACAATATCTATTCGTTCAAGTAAGTGGACGCTAATCGGTCTTGTTTAAATACGTTCTTCTGATAACGTTGTTAATTTCAATCTCTCGTCGCCTGGCGTTGCGGAACACTGAGGTATTTAAAATTCGAATTTTCAGCGTTCGTTCTCGAATAATTGTCGACGGTTATTTTGTGACTATTGGGATATTTAAGCTTCGGTTCTCTCTTATCTTGAGACCTCGTTGGCAGTTAGTTAGTTTGCCAGTCTGTAGTATCGCATTGTTTTGTGAGGTTTCTTTACGAGGTTATTAATTCTCAGTGTTTTTCTATGGTTGAAGAGTCAATTACGAGTGCATGGGTAATTCCACATATGTATACAAGTGCTTGTCGAGTAGTAGATGTTCGAAGCTAAAATATCAACGGTGGTGTACTTCAAACAGCTGGAACCCATCTGCCTTCAATTATCACCAATAATCTTTAAGTAGCTGTCAACATTTAGCAGACGGCACATTCGTCAATAACAATTTAAAGGCCAGCAACGATTAAGATATCTTTGAGTCTCTCTGCTATGGCTTTCAGCAAATGGTGTACGAGGAAAAACGTGCCAGGTTTATTATAACGCATCCAAGCCAAGCTTCAATATTCTTACCATAAATCATCTGATACCTACTTTGCCCAAAGTAATATGAATAGCTCTCGTCTCAAAGAAAGTATTTTCTTAGAAAATGATGTGGATCTGAATTTCAATCTAAAGCTAAAATAGAAATCGTACATTTAATTTATTGCTAGTGTTCCTGGAAATTAGGTTGCGTTATCCTACAACACCGGTAAGTATTTTAGTTCCGACGCAACTCTCTATTCCCAAAATGGAGTTCTGTACAAAACAATTAATCTGCATAGCCGAGTTCAAAATCGGCTTCGAAACCTTATAGGTGATGTATTGTTTCTCTTTTCTACAACCTATTTCCGACAGACGAGACTTTGCTTGCTTGCAAATGCTCTATAATGATCTTTATGGTTAGTGGTTGGTTTAGCTTTAATCTATGGCCCCCTTGCTAATCTTATACAAACAACTGCGTCTACTTACAATCACTATCGCAAATTCTCCCAATATCTCTCTGTCTCTAAAACTAAAAGCAAATTCTATTAACAAAGCTTTTTTAGGACTGTTCGCATCTAAAACTCTGTTTTCCAACTCACTACCATATAGTCGTTTCTAAATACAATGGAATCAAGTTTCTTTGAAGCTGTCGTTTTAAATAATACCATTCCACTTTATTTCCTAACTATTCCTTCATTGCTAACTACCTTGCACTCAATAGGACATCCACAAGTGAGGTTTGAGCCTTGATAATAGTGACTCCTTTATAAAAATAAAGTAAGAAGACATACGTATTACAATTCTAATATGTAATTTACCAATTCGCTTTCGTGAGAAATAATATTCAAGTACAGCACTGTCTTTGTTATAGACGCGTTTATTAATAAATATTTGTTTCCGTTTGTTTGAGTTTTGCTCTGTCAGGTTTGAAATTTAAGATGTATTTTCCATCGTTAAATGGGGGTCTGTTTTATTATTGCGTTAGTACGATTAGCAGGATACCTCTTAATTGAACAATCAAATTTGAATTTTAAATATATATATATTTTAATTTTGAATAGATGTTTATTTCTAGATACGCAGAATAAACATGTGGCAGACGTTGTTTGCAAATATTTCGGGCACTATTCAATCTTAAATGTTTTATTTTATTTTTAATCCTATTTATATTTCCTGGACGTATATATTCGCCTCTGAATTCGTCGGCCTATTGGACGTAAATTTTAATGACATCATTAAGGAAGCTGTAGTCATTCCTTTTTCAGCGCTGTTAAGAAAAAATACGACTCCTTTTAAGCAAAAAAAAAGTATTTCCAAGTTGCATAAAAGCATTAACAATTTGTAGAAAAACATTAACAATTTGTAGAAAAACATTAACAATTTGTAGAAAAACATTAACAATTTGAATAACTTAAAATAAAGCGATAAAATACAACTATTTTATTCTCTATTGCATGTGAAACTAACAAGTGGTTTCGTACAAGATGTGTCTGAAACGTTTCTCGTTAATACCAGTTTTGAGTTTTGAATCTATAATAGTTGTGACTGTTTGTCGAATGTAAGCTCAATTCAGCTTTTTGATTTAAATTCTGAACAAATAAAGGTGAAATCAAGATCTAATCGGAGAGTTTAAGTGTTTTACTCTTACAACCTACCTTTTTGTGACTTTGAATAAATGCAGCATCTGTGTGTGTGTATGTTTGTGTTTCCAACGCAATAACACTGTAATTGTTCAGTCTACAGCCTCGAAATTTGATATACAGGGTACTGAGATTCGAAAAAAAATTTGTGATCGGTTGTCGGCCAGAACTTTGGCTGTTAAAGGATTACAGTTAAACGATTCGCACTTTGAGATCTCTACAAAACTCCCCCGACAATGTTGGGTATAAATACTTGAAATTTTATATATAGGATACTTGGACATGGATCTAACTTAATAATTTTATTTGAGCCCCAAACAATAAATGTAAAGGGGTAATAATAGAGGTCATAGTTTAAAAAATAGATCTCTGTGGTCACTTCCAAATTACTAAGACAATTTCCTGTCTAAACATTTGAAATTTTACAAATAGGATATTCAGAGATAGGACAAGAGTTTGAATTGGTTTGGGTCTAAAAATTTTAGTTACCAATATATAAATGTAGGTATGTTTGCATGTCTGCCTATAACTTTCGACAGAGGCAACGGATTTTCCCAAGATCAGAATGGTTTGACGTTCGATCTTTCAGACGACAAATATCGAAAAATTGGCTAAGAACAATCCTATCTTCAACTTCAACTGGGCACTTTTCTACAGGGGGAGTGTCGCTTTTCTGTCGATATTTTGTAACGTCGTCCTCTCCTTTCGTTTGTCTAGCCTTAATTTAAGCATAAGTATCTTCCAGTTTGGCATTGGCCGTAACAGGAAAGACGTCAGGTTTTTTCCGTTCTATTCCTCCTTCGCGGTACGGGGTCTAGCCTGCCTTCCTAGTAGCAATTTTTATTTTTTTCTTCAACAGATACATCCAGGGGCCCGGACAACGCCGGGCTGAAATGCTAGTTGCTTATATAATTATGACTATGCTATAAAATTATGATTTACTTTACATTTTAACTGCTGAATTACAACTTAATTTATATATCTCTGAAAGTAAAAAATGCTTGTCTGTATGTCTTTGTACATTTCGATACCAAATAACTCTATCAATTCTCGGTCTACAGACTCGAAATTTGACATACGGCGTATAGAGATTTGAGAAAATATTTTAATCGTGTGTCGGCCAGAAATTTGACTTTTGAAGACTTTACCAAACTCCTCCGCTGATTTTGCGTCTAATAACTTAAAATGTCAGATACAGCTTACATGGATTTGGATCTCACTATATAATTTCATTGGAGCTCAAAACAGTAAATGTTAAGGGGTCAAAGTTTTAGAAACTTGATCTCTGCGGGCTCTAAAAATTAACTTAGACAATTTTTAGTCTACACATTTGTAATTTTGCACAAAGTGTATTCAGACATAGGGCAAGCTTTTTAATCGTTTTTTTTCTGAAATGTTGTCTTCCAAGGGGCCGAAGTTCCAAAGATATTATATTTGCGGTCTCTAGCAAACTATTAAGACACTTTTGATTCTAACCAATTGAAATTTTACATAAAGGGTAGACAGACATGCAGCAAGCCTTTCAATCAGTTTTGGGGTGGAATTTTTGTTGCCAAGAGTTTACCTTTGCAGTTTCTACAAAACTCCTCCGCCAATTTTGGGCCAGAACACTTGAAATTTTAGATGCACATTACTTGAACATGGGGCAAAAATATTAATTGGAATTGATCCCAAAACAATAAATATTAAGGAGATCAAAATTGGGGTCAAAGTTTAAAAAGGAATTGACATCTGCAGTTTCTACTAACTTTTCCCTATGGTAGTTAAGGAAGCCTATTACATAGAAAGGCATCACCGTACATATTCACACTTATTAATATATACATATGCACATGAAGTTAATAACAGTACATAGGCCCCGAACAAAGCCGGATGGGACTGCTAGTTCAAAAAAAAATATAAGAAGTAAAAAAACTATGGGGCAAAATGGAACATATAACTAATAGTTTTTTAAGTATTTTTCATTCTAATGGTGTTATTCATGAAACTGCCGGTCACACTTCCATTTTATTTAACTTTCATTAATAATGACGCTTTTTATCCCTAGATGTAATTGTTGTACACTGTTTTTCCGCCGGTCTCTTACGTTTAAGGTTGAAAGAAAACAAACACCTGTTCTATGACTAAACATACAGTACGAATAGACACATTTGACTACAACGACCGCCAAGTAAAAGTTATTGATCTCATCTTTAACACCGTGCAAGCCCGTACGCCAATTAGCAACTGATTTGTATGCGACATAAAAACAATTGACATTCCAATTTGAATATAAACTTCGCCAACTGCTGTACTGTGAAAAGAAAAGCTGACACAGCATTCTCTAACTATTTTATTCGATTCGTAAATCTGTAAGACGGTAAATAGATAAACGCCATGTTCCTTGTTTGAATTTACCACTAATGTGTGTTTGGTCCTGACCTCGCTTCCTTTCACACACTAACACAGAAAGAAAAGGCAGTGGAAGCCATTCGAAGACATCACCATTACGATTTACGCATCCGTGCTGTTTGAGATGTTAATAAATGCACAAAACCAAAATATTACCTTAGTAGTGCTTAAAGATTTTATCGTACATTATTGAATAGGTCACAGGCCATTCGGAATTGAGAAATGCAATTTCCAACGTAAGGGAAAATCTAAAATAGAGACCATAATGATTGCTTCCTTTAAGAAAGCGCAGCGCATATAGCTGTACATTCACTTTGCATGGAAAAGGTCAGAAATCACGGTCATATATTAAGGAATGGACGCAAGTTTTGCAATGGTTGATGACAAGCAATGAAGAAAAACAACACCCATTTAAATTGTGCGTTTAGCAACTTAAATCATAATTATGCTAAGATGCAGGTCCATGTTTGATGACCGAAGTTAAGCAACGTTAATCTCCATCTATATCTGATCGGTCAGCATTAGAGAACACGTTTCGCTGTTGTAGACGACAAACTCACTTTAAATATATATATATATATATATATATATATATATATATATATATATATATATATATATATATATATATATATGAATATTCTATTAACAGGTAGTTCAGCATAACTCGCAAAAAAACATCAAATTACATTACGAGACACTTTCGCTAGCGATTGCATATGAGTTCTATTCCCAAGCTACTACCGATGTTATCTAACTAACTAGGTGGATATTTTGATAGTCAAACTATAAAATAACTTCTGAAATCTTTATTTTAAGCGGAAGACGGATTATCCATGAAATATATGTGTAACTAATTCGGAAAGTAATACGTGACAGACGTATTGTGAATTGCATTTAAAAATATAATCTGACAGACCAACAAAAACCTTACTTACAGGTTTATTATGACAGACTAATAGATCTCTCATGAGAAGGTTAATGATATATCTGCGGAGTCTGCATACAATACTTCAATATTACAGACTTGGCAAAATAATATTTTGTACGTACACGTGACAGAAACAAAATTTTTAAAAAATAACCTGAGAGGATGGGCCGATATTATAAAACTTATATGCGTGTGTGAAAATTGTTTTGATTTAATTTCAAGTCAAGTAATACAACACTTTACGGCGTTCTACTTAAAAATTTCTCTCTCTCTCTCTCTATATATATATATATATATATATATATATATATATATATATATATATAAGCGAAAATGTATGTATGCATGTATGTACGATTTTCCTCGATGTCCACAAAAGACTTCTTTCAGAGAAGCGCTCGCTCGCTTCGTAACTTCTTAAAACTCTTTGTATCATCTATAAATTGTAATATCTCACACTTAACCACGGAGCTCGCATGTGTATTAAATTTTATTGACTTTCAAACGTTAATTATTCCACATTTCCCGCATCGGCACGCGTTACATTCGGTTTTCGGTATAACCAAAAAGCGAAACTCGACTATAACCAATGGCCGAAAGCCAGTGGTCGCTAGAGAGCTAAGTAACGTTTGTTCAATATCGACTTCGTTATATCAGACGGTAGCTTTCATTTCGAGATGAGACACTCTCCCTAATAAACAGGGATCGGGTTTTTAAAAACAAACAAACCGATTTATTCACCTCATTAAAAACTGTCCCGCACAAAATGCTAACTGCTGAGTAGCTATCGCGGTCACGTCAATCAAAAACGCGCACCTGTCTTTTTAACACTTTACTATTTTCCAACTGCGCGTCATCAAGGCTTCGTTTTTTTTTTTTCACATTTTCGGGGTTTTTTCACACACACCGAAAAACACCCGGGCAACGCCGGGTACCCCTCGCTAGTATATCTATAACAGTAGAAGTTGCTTGTCTGTGTATGTTTCTGTCTATGTACTTCCGTACTACTCTGTCAATTTTCAGACTACAGACTCGTGATTTGACATAACGCATAATGATATTTGGAAAAATATTTTAATCGGTTTTGGACTAGAAATTCGGCTGTCAAGGGGCCAAAGTTTTAACGATTTTAACTTTTAAAACTCTTACAAACTCCACCGCCAATTTGGAGTCTAAACACTTGAAATTTTAGATGTAGGTTACATGGACATGAATCAAGCTTTTTCTTTGTTATGACCCCCAAATAATTAATGTTAAGGACAAAATTCGTGAAAAAAGTTTTTTAATGTCCTCTGTGGTCTCTACTAATTACTCAGCTAATTTTGGTTAATACATTTGAAAGTTTACATAAAGTGGATTCAGACATAGCGCTAGGCGTGTAAGTTGTTTTTGGCCGAATATTTAGGTGCCAAAGTCTAAAGAGATTTTACTTTTGTGGTCCCTATCCCGTATTCAGCTAATTTTGGGTCTAAACATTTAAAATTTTACATGAAGAGTATTAACATATGCAGCAAGCTTTTTAATCATTTTTGCGGCGACAATTTGGCTGCCAAGAGTTCAAAGTGGAAAAGAATTGACCTTTGTAGACTCTACAAAACTGCTTCAAACATTTTGAATCCAAACACTTGAAATCCTAGATGTAGGTTACCTGGACATGAGTAACACTTTTTAATAAATATGTATAAATATGCACAGAAAGTTATTACCAGTACACGGGCCCTGTGTTAAGCCAAGCTGAACAGCTAATATACTATAATACATCGTTTTACAGACGGAATATATATATATATATATATATATATATATATATATATATATATATATATATATATATATATATATATAACCTGTATCGAGTGATTCGTTTTGTAAAAAAATAAAAAAGACGAATGGAGATCGAAAAAATATACAGATAAAATCACGTTGCATTACGTTAAGTATTGAGTGGAAACGGGGGGATTAAAATACAGCGTTCCCAATCGTTGTTTTTCCAAAAGAAATGTTCGATACACCTCTGATATAGCGAGGGCGAAACCGATCAGCTCACTCCCCCATTATTTTCTGCTCTTCTCGTCACCTCGACGATTTTATTTTACACGTGTTAAATCATGAATTTATGTCTTCCCATTCTTGATTGCGATATATATATATATTTATATATATATATATATATATATATATATATATATAGTATGTAGAATACGTGCCCTCTATATAAAACATCTTATTAGATTTTACATTGTACTATTTTTCTGTGTAGCTATTCACACTATTTGGAAGGTCGTTTTGTCTCATTTACTGACATAAATTTTTCAATTTAATATACAAATGACCATTTTACTTCATTGAAATGTCATTCGTCTCTCAATCTAGGAGCCTTGCGTTAATAAAAAATGACGGTCACTCTTCAAATACTAAGCGGTTAAATCCCCTCATTTTTATACTTGTATTTTTGTTCTTAAAAACACCCACAAAAACAACTTTTCTGATGCCAACGAGGAAGTGAATTTTTCTCCTCTAAAACTTTTAATTTGTTTTTATTTGAAACTTAGAAGTATTATAAGATACATAAAATACTTATCAGAATGTACTTAAACTAATGTAGATTTTCTTTATTATTTACTTATAATAAAATTAATAAAACTTGCTATGTCTGTATGTCTGTCTGTCTCCATATTTTCAAACTCTCTCTCTCTCTCTCTCTCTCTCTCTCTCTCTCTCTCTCTCTCTCTCTCTCTGCCGAAACTAAAAGTCACAGTGCCGTGGTAAGCGCCTGAAATGATGTGTTTTTTTATGGAGCCTTCTTTTATGGGCCTTTAGCTGGTTTAAATAATGTTTAAAAGGCCAAAAAACGGGGAAACATTGAAACAGTCGTAATGCATATTGTATATTCATATTAGTTTACTCAGTTCATATGCATGTCACGTCGATACAGTGAAAACGTCACCAGCTTTGACTGCTAAAGTTTTACTTTCAGTTTCGATTCGAGCGGATGACACCCTAATACTTTATTTTTACTTTTGAAATAATTACTCTATAATAATGTATATGAAATCTGGGTAAAATATATATCATTTTTTAGCGTATTTTACGATCCGGCAAAGTCAGGCGCCACACTCGTTAGTAATTAATAACACATATTTTACACAAATGCTCCTTAAAATATGTTTTTTAATACTGATCCGCAAATATATTATAAGGTTCTAGCCCTGTTTGTATGTTTGTTTATTCACGATTTGATTATTATATACATCAGGTGCATTTTTTAACAAACAAATTTTCCTGCTGAAAACGGACGTTCTTACACATTCGTTCAAGAATAATTTCTATATCTACTATTTATCCAAAGAAAATCCACGTTGAGAAGTAACATTATTTGTATATTACATCAAAAAAAACTTTTTAATAAATAGCTTAATTTTATTATATGTAACTTCTAATTGAATTGTGTAATCTGTTCTCTTTATTATTATTTAAAGTTGTATTTTTATTGTATTTCTAATTCTGTTTTTATTCCATTTATTTTCAATTATTATTACTGACAGACATTTTTATTTAAAAACACAAGTAAGTTTATGATGGAGAGTGTGTGATTTTCATTTTTTAAGCTAGGAGAGTTATTTTCTGTTTAATCTTTTTAGATGAAAACGAATTTGTTTTATACATCTATAAATTCAACATGTCGTCCAATTTCAGGAAAGTCATAAAAAGTTAAGCTATCTTAATTGTATGTGAGTAAACCCTCCGTCTGTTTTTATGTATGAACCTGGCTACGCCAGCATTTATACCTAGTAGTTTTAAAAGTATTCGCATGTCAAATTCCAAAACGAATACGAGGTGAATTGAATAAGTTTTCGATTTTTTTGTGCAGGCATATAAATTATCGTACATTGTGAAAATTCAGTATTCTACTGCTATCTATTTCATAAGGTTACTGACCAATTTTGACGGTGTAAGTTTCAAATGAACAGATACAGCAGAAATAAAAATACACTGTACTAAAGCCTGATTGTAACAGTTACTGATTTTCAAAAATAAAATCTAAAAGTAAAGACATTTTACAATTAGAATATGCAATTAGATTCGTTTCTAACTTTGTAAAATGCAGCAGAATCATATGGAATGCATCAGACTATTTTTAACCATATTGCATGAATCGAGCATCAGATTTTCAGTGGTACAAAATATGCAAAGGCAGCAAAGAATCTGTGAGGGATAATGTGGGGTGTAGGAGGAGCAAGGATGCCAAAACACCGGAGTTGATTGGCCAAATAAAGAATTTCAGGGATGAAAACTGATGCCAGTGTGGAATCTGTCCACACAATCATTCGCGAGGAAATTAATATGCTGACGGTTTGCGCGAAGTTTGTTCTAATGGGTCTCGGAAGTGACCAGAAAGAAAGATGTTTTCATGATAGCAGGATAACTGTAGAGCTGTTCAATTCAGATTCCGCAGTGCTTTATGCTTTGGTTAGCTGCAATAAAAGATGGATAGTCTATGTTCCAGTGTTCAGGTGAAAGTTTCTCTTGGAAGCAAGCTGGCTTGTGCTAATCCAAGGATGCCCACAGAATAAATCTAATTTAAGAGTTTTCTGCCAAGCTCGTGAATCTTCACTAAATTTTACTCAAACTCTTTATTTACTTCATAGGGGAAACATGTTCTCGTCCCGTAAGCCATAGCGAGATAGAGTGCCTAACATATTTTCAATTGTAATTTTCAGTGTCCCAAACTAAGGAATGAAGATTTACAGTTCATGAGAATATCAATTGATAATTTAATTTTTCTAAGCACTGCAACAAATGCGCCATGATTCCTTAGACGCGATTCTAGTACGAGGAATTCAAGTAATAAGCAAATAAGCAATCCTCATTGCAAAAATTCAAAACGTTTGATTTAAGTTTGACACAGCATCGGGCTTAGTCTTGGTCTCACATTCTTGTGTCAACATTTTCCGATGTCAATATCATATCATATCGACCAATGTTAATCAGGCAACAAAAGTTACCTGATGTCTGGGTTAAATTACGGTTTATCTTTAAGAAGCAGGGAACACATTATCTTTTTAATAACTTTAATAAAAATTCTCTTGGTTGGAATACATATATGGATTTAATCTTTTTGTTATTTTTCTAAAACGTGGTTTTAAGATTTTTAATACATGACTGTTTTGTAATAGGTAATGGAGGTTTTTCTAAAAATAAATCATCGTATATTTAATTTTTTTTTTAAATTCCCAAGATGAATGAAGAATATAGGGGTATATTTTATTTTTTGTGCTTAATATATTTTCTATCTAGTCACGAATATTATAAAGGCACCCTTGCCAGTGATTGGGTTGTTACCGTGTCACATGTCTATTGCCACTGTGAAATAGATGAATACATCTCCTACCTCGCTGACATAGAGTACAAACGTAAACGTTCAACAGGAATCGGTGAATATTGATTCGTTCATGAGTTGTGTTAATTTTTACACTGTCAGTATCTGCAAACGAGACGAAACATTCAGGCCAGGAATGCATAAGTTTGGTCTTCACTGCAATCCAATTTGCAATTCCTGAAGCGAAATCAAAACACGAAGGTTTATTTTGGACCCACTCTCGTATTTTTTAGTACGACTCATTGCTATACTTAGCAATATTTAAGGAAAGTCGGGGATTTGCAGTAACGCGAGTTTAATAAGTCTTATACAAAGAATGTCTTTATAACAAATCGTCCAGTGCTTTATACTGAACACATCAAAGTAGGTAATGAGTTGTAATTATTTCAACAAGAAGGAATACTGTAACCACGCGATTACTCGGCATTGAGAGTCTTCATTGTGATTTCTGTTTAAAAAACATGGGGACGGTAAAAATATGTGATGTTTTTTTATTGAATTGAACAATTATGAGATGCAAATAGGAAAATTGTTTTGCAAAAGTCGATTAGTCGGATGCTTATTAACTAATCGCTGCCCCTAAGATAGACATCCTCTTTTTGCAGCCTCAGCCATATTTCAACAAATATAAATTTGGACCAGATTTATAAGAATTGCATAATTCATTTAGCATCTCATCGTTGCATGCGTTTCACAACTTGAAGCTTAACACTATTTGGTATCTAGACTTGAGCGAATTCAGCAGTATTAATTCCAGGTAAGACGAAGAAAAATAAGTTATTTTATCATTAATAAAAATGGTGGGCATTCAGACCCAAAAATATTTAAGCCATTAAAAGATACTTACACTTGAAAATAGGGGTAATTCATGCTCTTTTATTTGCATAAACACCGACTCTAGTGAATTTTGTGAACACCGTTACAGCAATATGCATAAAAACTGACTCTAGTGAATTTTGTGAACACCGTTACAACAATATTTTTAAAAAGATGTATCATATAATCTGTTAACTTAGTGTTATATTGTCTTCAATAAAGTTTTACTTTTTTAAGATATTTTGCGTATATAATAAAACAAAAAGCTTATGAATTTTGACTAATCTCTTTATGCTATTTTGAATAACTTTTATGACAGGAGCCAAAGCATGAAATGCATCTTAATTACTGACACATGCAGCCAAAAGTACAATCAGATAAGGAAGGGTCAGTGTCGGCATGTTTTTCAACAAGGTTCAGGAAATGTGATATTCACCTCAATTTTCATGGATCAGAAATCATAAACCATTTTCGAAGGTTAGAAAATTATCCAAAGCCGTTTTTCTGTTTTGTAATTGTTCTACCGTAATATCTAAGTAATAAAATCAGACATGCATGTGCTTTATCTAGTCTTATCGATATGCAAATCAAAGAAAAAGAATTTAGTAAGTTCAGTCTTATATATAGAACCACAAAGTAAACCGATGCGAAATATAAGTATAAAAAAGCGACAATACCACAAGAGATTAAGTGTTAGAGGAAAGAGAAACGTATATAGAATATATATATTGTTGACTTTTAAGGGGAAAGTAATATTTGCCAAAAAGTTAATATCTTGATTGTAAAAGTAATTTATATTCCTTACCTTATGCCTTACAGCATATATTTATATTAAATATGTAACACAACCTTCTTTCACATAAGACGTAGGACTTATAAACGGATCGATGTTAGTTGTTAATGCTGAATACGTGTTAAAATTTGATGTATATTCATGTTCTTTATATATTAGCAAAAATATTACGTAAATTCCAAAGCTGTGAAGAAAAATTCCATTTGAAATATTTATTATTTCGTTTCTTTTTTATAAAATTTGTTCCACTAAATCGACATGTTCATTATATTCACTGATGTATCGTGTTTTATTGCATGAATATTTATACAAAATAATACCCGCTCGAATATATTCTAGATCTGGCGAGGAATACACTGGATTTACGTTAATAATAATATTAAGTATATGTATGAATATATACAGTTAAGCCGAAAATGGTGTGTGTCGTTGAACAATTATGAAGTTGCTGTCCAAATAAACTGGTATTACATATGTTAATTAGAAGCAGAAAAATCAAGATACTAGATGTACGGATTTTATAACTAAAATATAAATATTTTGCAGTTTTAAAATATACCGACGAAACCAAAAATACACATGTAATTTTATTCATACCGCAGGTTTAAGCGTTAAAGCATGACTCTTTATATTAATTTTATCATGCAAACAATTTTATCTTGCAAACAAACCTAAACTTATTTTGTAACCATCCTTTATTAGAATAGGTTTGTAATTATTTATTTTTATAATTCGCTTCCTAACATTTATTTAAAGGTTATGCCATAAATGTTCCAATTGGTTGAGATCAGAACCTTTACTTTCACATGTCGATTTAGTGGAACAAATTTTATAAAAAAGAAACGAAATAATAAATATTTCAAATGGAATTTTTCTTCACAGCTTTGGAATTTACGTAATATTTTTGCTAATATATAAAGAACATGAATATACATCAAATTTTAACACGTATTCAGCATTAACAACTAACATCGATCCGTTTATAAGTCCTACGTCTTATGTGAAAGAAGGTTGTGTTACATATTTAATATAAATATATGCTGTAAGGCATAAGGGAAGGAATATAAATTACTTTTACAATCAAGATATTAACTTTTTGGCAAATATTACTTTCCCCTTAAAAGTCAACAATATATATATTCTATATACGTTTCTCTTTCCTCTAACACTTCATCTCTTGTGGTATTGTCGCTTTTTTATACTTATACATATATTTAGTTACCATTTAATAATTTCTAAACTATTGGCAGTATGTTTGGGATCTTGGTCCTGTTGAAGTATCCGTACTTAATCCAGAGAAAATTTTAAGTACCATTTCTTATGTATCGTTGATGATTTTAAGATACTAATCTTTTTACATGATGCCATGAAATTTGACTAAACTGCATGTGCCACTAACAGTGAAAGCACCCCAAAACCATATCACATCCCATCTACGTTATATAGTGAATATTTTTGTCTAGAAACACTATGTTTTAACACTATTTTATCAAATCCAGGAAGCATAAAGAAGTCCTAATAATTCTGTTTTTATTTCAGTTGTCTAAAAAATCCCAAGCGAAAAACGACGGGGAAGAGTCTACATGAGAGTTTCAAAATTAAATCTACATTAAGTTGCGAGTCTACTTGGGTTGAAGGTCTCTGAGTAGATTTTTATGCAAAATCTTTTGCAATATTACCAAATCTTATATAAAAGTCAGTCTTGGGTTTGACTCACTAATCGTGATATATTTCTCGCGAATCTACGAAACATTTTTTATTATCTTTAGCGTCAAATCATATTGTTATTGTGTGAAAAGACCTGCATTTCAGATAATGCTTATATTGTAAAAAAACATATTTCTTTGAAATAAATGTATGATTCAGCTCTTCCGTTACTATTATTTATAATCCTAAAATAAAAAAAAATGAATATTTTACCTGAAAAAACAAAGCATCAATAATTATGAATTTATTAACAATGATAAAACGTCTGTATATATATATATATATATATATATATATATATATATATATATATATGTATATATATATATCATGTACGTATGTATATACACATATATATCCATGGGCATTTGGGGTAGAGAGGGTTCCCGTAAGCCGTGGAGAAGGCAAACTTTCTAGGAGAAGCAAATATCTGATTTAAAAAAATATAAAGCGGAAGACCAGTACCCGCATTCAGCTGGTTTCAGTTTAATTTGTTGCTGGCTATCTTGCTCTTGCTTGTTTCTTGATCTCAACTTTTTTAACTGAGAGAGAGAGACTTAGCTGTCGTACAAAGCTAAGACTCTGTAACATCATATTTGTATAGATACTCCCTCAGACATTTGGGCTCATGGGTTTTTAATGTTTGAGGGAGTGGCACTCGTCTGACAAGACGTTGCACTCATCATATCCATCGGCACAATTAAAATTCATATATATATATATATATATATATATATATATATATATATATATACATATATATATATACATATATATATACGAAGCTCGCGATTTGTTTACAAACAAACGTTTGAGCCCTCTACGAGTAGCGGACGGATGTTTATTTAAATAATCGTTCGGACAGGTTAATTTCGGCCACCGATTCCGTAGTCAAGGGGTAGGACTGCCGACTGTCATCACGACGGTTCTAGGTTCGATCCTCGGCTTGGGAGAGGTGTTAGTCTAGCGGCACTGATGACTTGTGAAACAACCAAACAGGTCTGTATGTCGATGACTAAAATATATTTTATATTTATATATATATACATATATATATATTTATATATATATACATATATATACATATATATATATATATATACATATATACATACAAAAAAATAATATACCGCTTCATTGGGAACAGGAACATGCTTATGCTGATCCCCTAAAATTAGATGTATTAATATTATTTAAGCAGGCATACATTAAAGTTTACAATTAAAACTAATTTTAAAAAAGTAACACGGACTTAACGATTAGTGCTTTTACCGAATGTTCGGTATATTTACAATTTGTAATAATTTTTACAGCAGATCATTTAGTGCAAAAATGCTCCTACATATTTGTGAGTATAAAGCATAAATAATTCATAAAATTTACGGTACAAATATTTCAATAATATTCTAACCTCAGATTATCATATTTTAGATGTCACTTACATGTATACGGGCGCAATTATATTTGTTTTTTTTTAAATATTTTTACGTTGAATAATATGTGTATAATATATATATATATATATATATATATATATATATATATATATATATATATATATATACAAGTTAGAAAAGCATTTGATCCAAGGCATGTAAATTGTTAAACAAAGTGTTTTTACTATAAGCTAAAAAATAAAGGTACAAGATTCGATTTGAAATTTATCTTCAAAGTGCACTTTTACAAATTTTAAGAAAGCTATTAAAATGTTATTTAAATTGAATCAAAAAATTACGTTGGATTTATTTTATGTAATGTACATTCTGTTGAACTTAAAAAAAACATTGAAAATTTTATATCTACATTATTAATTGCTAGATGAAAGATACTGTTTTAAAAGTGCACCAAAATGACCATTACATAAAAAAATCCAAGGTAATTTTTTGATTCAATTTAAATTAAATTTTCATACCTTACTTTGTAAAATTTATAAAAGTGCAATTTGAAGATAAATAAATTTCAAATTGAATGTTGTACTTTATTTTTACAGCCTATAGAAAACACATTTTGTTTAACAATTTTCATGCCTTGGATGAAATGTTTTTCTAACTTGTATCTTATCTCTTTAATATTGTATTTTAAAACTCTCCTTCTCTCTATTCAAGTGTGTATTTCTCCTCACACCACAACTCGTTTTTGCAACGCTCTCTTTGTATTATTAAAGGTCTGACTATTCTCTTTGTTTCAGTTTGAATTTCTTCTCCCACCACCTCTCATTTTTTGCAACCCCCTCTTTGTAATAGATAAATAATGAATAATGAGAAAATCTGCATTTTTTAACCAAAAACATTAAAATAACTATTTAGATTAAAAAAATTTTAAACTTCTTTCAGAATAGAAAATATTAAAATGTAATAAGGAGCATATTTCCCATAGGTTTCATAAACAAATATTCATTACTTAACGAGAAAAATAGAGATGAAAATTTCAAAAGCAGTATGTAACTTGTTATGGTCAACAGTAGTCCTCGCCAGCGAAAGTCTTTGTACTTGTTATTCTATTATTATTATTATTATTATTATTATTATTATTATTATTATTATTATTATTATTATTTAAAAAATTGTTGTGCCCTGCTCTTTCGCGCGAGGATTAATATATATATATATATATATATATATATATATATATATATATATATATATATATCTTATGTACACTTTTTTCGATTTCTTGACAGAAATATTTATTATAATGAGGAAAAAATAAGAGAAAGTCCAAATCTATAATTATTAAAAAAAAACAGCAGCTTCTGTCAATTGTAAAAATATATAGATATGATAAAGTGCGAGAGGGGTTTTAAATAGTAAACCAGTAACATATAGGAATTATAAGAGAGGTAAGAAATAGAAGGGTGAACGATGAACGTGAGATGGGTAAAACGTTGGGGGGGTAGATGTAGATTGGTGAAAGAAAACAATGAGAAATAAAAAGGAAAAAGAAAGGGTTAAGCTGTTAATTTGGATAACAGCGTTTTACCATATCAAGAAGAATACCTTTTTTAAGGCCACGGCATTTTGAAGTTTAATGCTTTAGAGTTCCATGGACTAAAGATTTTATTTTTCATTTTTTTTCATTCTTGTTTTTATTGACGGTATGACTTTATACAGTTTTACGTTACTTTAATTCCTTAAGTTTTATTTTAATACACATATATATATATATATATATATATATATATATATATATATATATATATATATAGAGAGAGAGAGAGAGAGAGAGAGAGAGATAGATACTGAAAAAGATTTTCCCACTTACCTCTGCATTATCGACATATGCTGACAAATCTAATAGTTTATATGTTTCCATCTCTTGCTGAATTTTACATTTTATCTATTTATTAGTAGTAATGTTTCAGCTTCTATCTATTTAATAAGTTTTAATCGAATATATTCAGCAAATAAATGTTTATTGTGCGGACCATTTTTATGATCAGATACCTTTCTTATTATGAAGAATTAGGGAAAGAAATCAGAGAAATCTGTTGGCACTTGATAGAGGTTATTGATATACATTATGTCACAATTTAAGATATACTTTACTGAGTTCAAATATTATGTTTTCTTACATGTATCTTTTATCAACTTTATTTATGGAATGAGTATTATATGTCTTATATGTAAATAACCATTTAGAGTTTATGTTTACGAACTTAGATCTAACACAGAGGCTTACACAATTAATTCCATGATACTTAGATATAGTTGCACGTGTTGAATCGATATTGGATTATCTCGATCCAATAAATAACTCCTTTTTAATCTGTGTTATAAGCATAATAAATTTTGATCTATGTTTTTCCGTACCACATTTCCTCATATACATTTTCCAGTAAAATTAACCACAAAATGAAACAAGCTATTTAAGAGGTAATCATATAATATTATTATTTTTTACTCGCATCACATCGGTGTAATTAAAACATTTGATCTATGAATATATATTTTTTTACATGGGAATCACCACTTATCTAGGTCCGGAGGCCACTCAAGGATAAAGGATAATGGGTATACATTAGTAAATATGATTATAACGTAGTAAACATAAGTAGTCGGAATTTTGTAAATTGTATTACTTAGGGGGGGGGTTCCTCAAGAAAGGTTTTACGTTAGACTTGAAGACAATCTGATTATTATCAGCTGCAAAGTAGGCAAACGGAGATAGTTTCACATGCGTGAAGTTCTAAGAAAGCACCTTTGTTTATGTAATCTACATTTTATTGGTTTAGGCACAGAAAAAGAGTGGGGGAAGTGTTTAAATACTGCTTTCGGCTTTAAGAGTGTTTTTTCCGAAAGTTTGACAAGGGGGTACTATAGACTGAAGCTCACGTGAGCACTTACCATGACAATTACGATAAAGCAGAGACAGGCTCGCAATGGGGTTTGTTCTGTTGAAAAGACGTTGCAGGGAAGAGAAAAGGGCATCCCCCTCTAAGCTACGAAGTCTCTTTTGTACTCTGTAATAATTCTAGTAACGCCTACCCAGATGTGACAAAACTATTCCATCATTATCCGTACCTGGCTTTTATATATATAGAGACGCATCAGGACTGAGGTATCTACTGCAGCGGTAGAAGGATCCACCATTTTTTTCAGTGACTTTGACAATAGATTTCATATACGTGTTCCATTTCATATCGGGAGTAAAGATAAAGCCAGAATCTTGTTAAAGCATGAATCTTCCCCAAGACGAGAGCCATTCATTTCAATTGATACCATATGGGTGTCAGAGCGTTGATGATGTAAACATAGAAGCTTGGTTTTAGATGCATTAAAAGTAATCAGCCACGTTTTCAAAGGCCTTTGATAAGGTATGGCATAAAGGTCTACTTTACAAGATCTCCAGCTATGGTATAGCTGGAAATGTCTTTTAAATTATTAAATCATTTCTCTCTGATAAGTTTATAAGGGTGGTGATTGATGGGCAGAATTAAAAAGTTATCATTATTAATGCTGGAATCCCTCAGGGGCCCATCCTTGGCCCAACTCTCTACTTGATCTACATTAAAGATCTTCCAAATCACATCATTACATACATTTATGCTGACGACACTACCATCTATGGTAGCACATCAAAGACCGTAAACGACTAAGTTCTCCCTGATTCTCTCTCCTCTGATCTTGAGCACGTGGTATTGGTGAGTCTTTAACAGGACATCCACTTACAATTCCATCTACACCTATTCCATATGGGAGCATTTATACCACACTGTAGCGTTATGTTTTCATAAGAGTCTGCTAATGTTCCCTGAATTTATTTGAACAAACGACTATGTCCTGTTGATAGTTATTGATAGATTTCAGCTATATACGACTTGAATATAATGCTGTATCAAATACATGAGAAACATAATTATCTTACTGGTGTAATCTTCAGATAGTTATTTATACTGTGTCTTTTCGAAAAACGTGAACCAAGAAGAGAATACTTATTTTATATATATACCAGAGTTTTCAACGTACGTGTAATAGCAAATATACCGCCGATTTGCGTTAGTTTCATATAATGACGCATGGTCGGCATGTAGGATCACCTTTTGTCTACAAAGAAACACGACAGTATTTTTCTGTGTCTAAATATAAAAATACACGATTACATGACTATGTATCATCAAAGTGGAATAATAGATTAATCGAGATACCGAATATAACGAATATTTCGCAAAACTTCATACGTCGTGATTTTACATTGTAAAAACACATGCATGCCCGTGCTATATTTTCTTTTTATCTTTTAATATATTGAATAATAATGCGGGCGTATTATGAAAGAAAAAATTTACTTTTATAATGCGTGCGTATTATGAAAGAAAAGTTTTTCTCTTGGAGTTTTATTTTTATTTTTTTTTTTTACACAAACGCGTATGTTATGTTAGACATGACGGACATTTTTGCTAAATGTCGGTGAATAAGAAACTTTCCGACTGTTCGATCACTGATACTTTTCAAGACTCTGTGTTTGCACCAATTTAGTGGGTATCCTAAAATTTATGGACAACAATACACATTTAAATATATAACTCACAAATTATTAATTACGTTTGAAAGTATCGACGACAAACTATATTCAGTGACGTAGGTGCGCGTTATTTTGTCTTTATTTTTTTTAATTTTCAAGCAATTCCACGTGATGCACAGAATGGAAAAGATTTTCGTAATGTAACAAGTAAACATATTCGATTTTTATATTTTATTATCAGCTAAAGTAATATATGCATCATTCGTAAATATGTAAGCATGTGAAACTTAAAAAAACTAGATCAAGTTGCTTAAATTTATAGAATCAAATTTGCATATTATTTGCATACTGCGTAGACAAGTATTTAAAAGAAACAGCATACTAGTACATAATAGAAGAAAATAAAAGCATAAGACTTATATATTAAATTAACCATTCTAATTGAACACAAAATAAAATAGACGCAAACTATTATAAATAAAAACACAAATAAATGAATTAGAATAATAAAACATATAAGCTTGTAAAATTAGTTATATTATTATTGTTATTATTCCATTATTATTGTTATTATTATTGTTATTATTCCATTATTATTGTTATTATTCCATTATTATTGTTATTATTCCATTATTATTGTGCCCATTGACACGGTATGTTACTAAATTAAATAAACTAGATATATTGTATTACTTAATTTATGATTTAATGGTGATTATATTATTTCATATTATTTCGATCTTCAGCGTGTATATTTGAAGTATATAAAAATAAATAAAAAGGTACTGTTTGATATCGCTTACAAATATTTACTAGATCTTGATGATATAATTCTAATGCATGTATAATAGAAAACCGGAACCTTGAAGAAAGATGTATATGTTATATTACACCAAAGGCAAGGCAGCTCATCAAATGGTTATATATTCGCAAATGTAATGCATGTGAATTATCTAATGTTATATTTTGTCTTGCTTGAATCTCTATAGTTGGCAATAATTTAGTTTACATAATCATAGGGCAAGCAACGCGTCCGTGGTCTTACATAACCAGGAAATTATTTAAATCTTTGTGCAGAAATAAACCGCTTAGTATAAACGGTATCTTATGTAGTATGAAAGTATACTTATGAGAGAAAATATGATGAGAAAGTGGATCGCGTTTGTTTTTATAGTGAACTCAAAAGTTACACTATGATTCTCTTAAAATGAGGAAATAATAAATCAATGTAACTATTATGTCACTTTACATTTATAATATAATCGTGAATTTTTTGAGAGTGTAGAAAACTTACACATGCTACATATTAATAAATTTCTGCCTAAAAAACGCGTATCTATTCAAATATATCAGACAATGTTTCTAACAAAAAATTTGGAAAATTGCTATTTTGAACTAAAAATGCATTCATGTGACTGGGTAATCAACAGCGAAAATTGAACTCCTGCCCAAAGATCGAACTGTACATTAATTTATGTTATATACCTATTTAACATATTATTATTATTATTATTATTTTTTTTTTTTTATAATAATAATAATAATAATAATAATAATAATAATAATAATAATAATAATAAAAAATAAATAAATAAATATAAAGTACCAAGCCGGATACAAGTTCTCCAATACAGAGCTAAAAATGAACCACCTTATGTACATGGACGATGTGAAACTTTTCGCAAGGACCGAAAAGGAGCTAGAGACACTAATTAACACTACCAGGATCTTCTGCCAAAATATCCAAATGGAATTTGGAATGGAAAAGTGTGCACAACTAGTTATAAGAAAGGGAAAACTGAAAACGACAAAAGGCATGGAACTACACAACCAAACAGAAATGAGGGCACTAGGGGAACAAGACGACTATAAATACGTGGCAATTCTGGAAGCGAACACCATCAGAGCAACAGAAATGAACAAGAAAACTCCTGAAAACGAAATTATATAGCAAAAACATAATAAAAGGTATACATACATGGGTAGGCTCACTTGTAAGATACTCTGGACCGTTTATAGCGTTGACGAAAGAAGAACCGAGACTATTCGACCAGAAAACCAGGAAACTCATGACCATGTATAATGCACTACATCCAAAGGACGATACTGACAGACTCTACTTGAAAAGGAAAGACGGCAATTCAGTTTACATTTAAAATTCTTTACAGTATCTGGTTTGTAGCGCAAAATCAATTAATTATCATATCAATCAGTGAATCTATTATGCCCTTAACTCATCAGTTTAGTTTATTTTCCTTAGTATAAACAGGAATTAACAAATTGACTAATTATTAAATAAAGCATTTTGGCAGAATATTCATAAATTAAAAGAGAGGGTTAGTCCGAATAGTTGGGTTTCGTTACTTTATTTTTGGAAATTCAAAATGCCATAATAGAAATATATTAAAGCTAATATCAGCCTCTCTTCTATTTTCGGATTTTAATCATGTCAAATCAAGCTTTATTTCGTTTTGATGAATGTATTGTTGTTATTTCTTCTGATGCGTTAGACGCATAATAGATTCACAGATTGATATAATAATTAAGTAATGGATTTAACACTACGAAACAGATACTGTCAAAAATTGTAAATCTCAACTTAATTAAAGGAATAAATTATAAGATGGTAAACATCATGAATTTTTTAATATAGTTTTTTTTTCAGTTATTCACTAAATTGCTCCGTAATTACATTGATCTTCTATAATAAGGATTGGTATATACACTAAGAAAATATATTTCAGCAGAAATATATATATATATATATATATGTATATATATATATATATATATATATATATATATATATATATATATATATATATATATAGTAGCGTACAAAACTAAGAGACAAAATTCTAAAACCTAATATTTGTTAGAAATAACTTTGAAAACCTGAAATCTTTACAAATGGTAGTCATTATTATTCATGATAACATACTAAAATTTGAATCACTTGCAAAGGATAGAAAAAGAATTATTTATTTATTTTCAAAATAGGAACGTCTGAAATTAAGAGACAAATTTGAATTAAAAAAAAAACAATGTGAACAGTATGCGATATTAAAATTTGGTTATTTCCTCCCAATAATAAGTCTTGCTTAGGCATTTGTATACATTGAATCAGCCGGCTCCATGGCTACACGCCCGAATCTTTATTACTCTGTAAGGCAAGCTATTATGAAGCTACACAAAGAGAAGCACACCATTAGAGAGATTTCAGAGAAAGTGGAACGTTCCAAGGGTGTTGTAAGGCAGAGTTGGTAATTCCTACACTGATACTGGCAAAATACTTAGTCCTTTTATAACCGACTCCTCCTTGTGGAAATGTGCATAACTGAGGATAAAGGAATTAACGTTTTTAGTTTATGTTTTGATATTTGTTGTCAGAAGGGTCGAGCTTTAAAATGATACATAAAATTCTGAAAATCTGTCGCCTCTGTAAAAAGTTTTAGGCAGACGTACATACATATATACATACATTTTAACAGACAGGTGAGATTTATATTATAGATTTTGCTCTGCAATTTTATTTATGAATGACGTATATGACCGGAATAAATAGTAAATTTCCGATATAGACTGTTTCAGAACCTCCAAGAAATTCTAGCAAAGGCCCAACTGCCAAATGTGGCTCATCTCAGAATATGCCACTGTCATTGCGCACAGATATTAGAATTTCAATTGCTCACAGCGTAACAGATGTTAAAATAATAACAATTTTTGACTATTGACAATTACAGGGAAAATGAGAAAATTGCGCCCTAGAAAAAACGACAAGGTAGTGATTGATGGGGAGAAATAAGAAACTAAGTATTAACGCTGGCATCAATAAATATTCCATCCTGGAGACAACGCTCTTAATGATCTTCCATCAATGATCTCCCAAAAACAT
This sequence comes from Euprymna scolopes, assembly GCF_053919585.1. Classification (NCBI taxonomy): domain Eukaryota; kingdom Metazoa; phylum Mollusca; class Cephalopoda; order Sepiida; family Sepiolidae; genus Euprymna; species Euprymna scolopes. The sequence continues at coordinate 57,781,400 of NC_136487.1, forward strand.
TCTTATGTCATTCATAAACGCTTATTCTTTCTGACGACACAAAATCTATGACAATGCTTAAAACGATATCAATGACCAAGATTTTTCCGATTTGCTTCTTCTGATCTTGAGAACCTGATGCAGTGAGGAAAATGATTCTAGTTAATGTAAATGCATCGAAAACCAAGCTTCTTTTTTTTCATAATAATCGCTCGCTCCCATTTCGACCCCATTAAAATGAATGGATCTTGTCTTGAGGAAATTCCGTGTTTTGACAAGCCTCTAAGATTGACTTTACCGCCTGATCTGAAATGAAACAGGTATATCAAGTGTGTTGTCAAAATCAGTGGAAAAATTGTCGGATTATTCTATAGCTCCAGTAGGTATCTCATTGTCAATATAATCCTCTATCTGTATAAGAACCAATAATGCCTTAATGTGGCGAGCTCTTACTATATCTGAGTAAGCGATGATTGGCGCGCCTTCTCCAAACTTTATTAAGTTCAAAACCGGTTTCGAAACCTAGTATACCATGCCATTTTATATTATCTGCAATCTTCCCCCCACAAAAGTTACGAGTCTGTCTCTGTTCTATCCTTTTTTCAACTAAACTCTAATCTATAGTACTCCATCTTTTAAACTTTTAGAAACAAAAAACACTCGACTTGATACAACCATTTGTACCAATTTCCCCACTCTCTATCCGTGCTTAAATCTAAATGCAAATCCATAAACAAAATTTTATTCCCGAAAGTGCTCGCCTGTAGTAGAACACTGTTCCATTGGTTTAGTTCTAAGTTGAATACAACATAGTAGCTGTCAAATTCAATGTTATTACGTTCTTAGTTAGCCGTCACCTAAATGATCAAATTCTACCCAACCTACACGATTTTAGATTACTACACTACAACCTTATATTAATGAACCGTTATCCTCGAGTAGCCTTCGAGCCTTAATTAGTAGTGAATCCCAAGTAGTATATATATATATATATATATATATATATATATATATATATATATATATATATATATATGTATATATATAATTTTTGAATACCTACAGCCACTGGTGTTTTATAATTTGGGGAAGCATTAGTGCAGTGTGTCACAATTACTGCCGATCAGGAGTTTCGAACACACCCACGAATCCATTGCTGACTCGATTCACAACGAACAAACGAACACGGTACAAAGTACCGTAGGTGTCTGAGGACATCTTTAACAATTTTATAAAAAGAGAAAATGAAACTATTAAATTGCTGAAATTCACCATTTCTTGTAAAAAAACAAATAATATAATAATAATAATAATAATAATAATAATAATAATAATAATAATAATAATAATAATAATGTATGTTATATCATGTATATATTATCATTCAGCTTTTATCACCGACTTAAATCGAGTTCGAAAGCGACTGGAAGCTTTGAACAGGTGGTATTTATTTATGTTCTTTATTGCTCGAGATATGGCTTCCATCAGAAAAGATTTTGTGTTATCAGGACGCTTATTAATTTCCTTTTCAATGACGCTCCACATGTAATAATCGAACGCATCAAGCTTTGGTTATAGGGAATCTAGACTTTCACTGTGACATGATCATAAAAATCCTCGGCCATCCAATCCTTAATACTGATAAAGTTATGGTTTGATGCTTAATTTTGTGGGAAAACGTAGGCCCTTTCATTAGCTACGTTGCCTACGTTGCCTATCTATATCATAACAAGGCCTGCAGAAAAATGAGTACCTATAATGTGCACTTCACTACTAATAACGCCGAAAACCATCATTGTTTCTTACAAGGAAGTCACACCTTATCAAGGCCCGGAGGCCACCCAGGGATAAGGGTTATTGCGTATACAGTAATCAATGAGATAATATCGTAGTAATCAGAGCGTTGATTATGTAAAGATAGAAGTTTGGTTTAGATGCATTATGAGTAACCAGCCACCCCCCTTGTACCTCTCGCTCAAGATCAGAGAAGAGAGAATCAGAGAGAACTTTGTCATTTACAGCCTTTACTGTGTTGCCATAGATGGTCGTGTCATCAGCATGGATGTCATGTTGTTGGAAATGTCGTGTTCATAACGGTTGGAATTTCAGTGGTATCCGCACACGCACACCTATAGTTTCTTCGACTGACGTTTTGACCCTGGTCGAAGTTTTTTCGTCGAGGACAAAAACCAAAGATAGTGCTGTTTTTCTGACGGCTTCAATTTATTTAAGAGTCGTTTGGCTCGCATGAAGCGATTCCCTTGAATTTTTATTGACAAGGACTGGCCTTGCCTATGAACGCATATTTGTATCTGAAGTCTTGATAAACAACATTCCTTATTGTTCATTATGACACTTGATTATATCTTGCAAGGTTTTTGTCGATCATGCAATGTACCCTTGTGACAACCTCACTAGTTCACTAGTGAGTCAAGACGCTGTCAGTGACGTTTTTTTTTTTTTTGCTTGTGGTGAATTAGTCACAATTGTTTTGATTTGGATCCTTGCTTTGTAAAGGAAAAATATGGCGACTTTTAGAAATCTTGCAAATTTTGTAATTTCAGGTTTGTTTTCTGTTTTTATGAACACTATTAGAGTGTGCCACAACATTTCAAAAGTTATAGCATATCTGAAAACTTAAAAACATTAATTAGTATATTTTAATTTAAATTATAATAATAAAAGTGTTTTTGAATACCTTCCGTACACTATATATAAATATATACATATATATATGTGTGTGTGTGTCTGTGTGTGTCTGTGTGTCTTTGTATGTCTGTGTCAGTGTCTGTGTCTGAATTTTTAACTACAATATTATGTGTTTTCTTTTCTGTGTGACTGTGGTGTATTTGAGACCGTGGAAGTCTGTTTTGTGTAAATCTTTTTACAATTTGACTTTTATAAGTGCGTATATTTAAGTAATGGACAAACACAATCGGTTGCAATTTTACTGATTATATTAGTGTGTTTTCTTAGTAGGTTTAAATCACTAAAAATCTCAATATAACGATTTAGATATCAGGAAATCGACACATGACCTTTCTAATGTGCTTAATTACTCTTTAAGTCCTCTGTTTTTTTAATTACTTCTTCAGTGTCTGTTTCCTAGTTTTTAATTGTTACGGAATGTGCCGATGTTATTATTATTTTTATTATCCCCGTCATTGTTATCATAACGTTACTATTATCATCATTTTCATTGTTATTACAAACACAATTGGTATTATTTTTATCATTGCTATTGGTGTTATTATTATTATTATTATTATTATTATTATTATTATTATCCTATTATTATTATTATTATTATTATTATTATTATTATTATTATTATCCTATTATTAATGGTATTATAACCATTTTTATAAGAAGTACATTTCCCCTTATGTTCTACAACGCCAATTATCTGTATCGAAAAACGTTTTGATCAAGTTAAACGCACCCAACGACATTGCCATCCTATCTTCCTACCTCCCCCTTATGACCACACTCCCTATATCATAACAGAAGAAACATAGAAATATTGCCGCATAGTACCTAACATATACCGGGCTCTGATAATCAATATTATAGTCTTGCAACTACCCCTCCCAAAATTATACGCGCTTTTATAGTTGCTATTTGCAGTATAAGTTGCACCTGTCAAAAATACCACTCAATGTATAATAGACACCTCACAAACCGTTAAATAGAATTACCACGCAGCCACAATATACCTCCAATTAACCCTAAAACAAATACCCCTTCAATTTGAAAATAAACTCAATACTATGGTAAAAAACATATACACATTTTTACATCAAACTATATATAACAAGTTTTTTTCTTTTATTTAGAATTAATAAAGGTTCCCCCAAAATTCTATGATTTCACTTGGTCTTTTTCGCCTGTAATGACCCCTACGCTATAGGTCGCATCTCCACCATGCTACCAAGCATCTTCTTTACTCTTTTGATGAGAAGCGTTAGCCGTCGAAATGCCTTGGCAGAAAGAGTTCCTTCTATCACCCAAATAATTGCTTATTTTCTATTACTCCTTAAATGAACCTATCTATATCCAACAATTTTGTGACTTCATTTCATACACCTGTTGTTCTATTATATATATATATATATATATATATATATATATATATATATATATATATATATATATATAAGTAAATAAATTTTCCATGAACAAGGGAGATCTGTTGAAATTCCATGGCAGAGGGTTCCATATGTAATATATGGATATTAGCATTCTGTAGAGGTTCAGCGTAAATTGAGACGCTATGATATTATTGTAGTTCTTTTGTTAAAACTAGCAAATAATCATTTAAGCTAGCAGAGACGCCCGGCGTAGACGGGTCGAGAATATGTTTTAATATTATATTTGAATTCATGCAGATTCCGTATATATTATTCTAGAGTCAATTTTCCATCGATATCATATACTATAAAGTTGTTATTTCAAGAAAAAAAGGAAAATATCTATATGACTAAGGTTCATCAGCTTCAATCGAAACTGAAACAAAAACTTACGTATACTGGAACGGTTATAAGCTCCGACTACTATATGGGTGGTCGACTTTCGATCCTTGCTTGAGGAAGTGGCTTGTCTAGCTGCACTGATGAACTGTGAAACAGCGAAACAGTACTGTATATGGATGACTATATATATTATTCCTGGGAAAACTGTTTATTTCGAGAAATGGAAGGGTACAACAATTAAACGACAGCCACTCGAGAGAGAAAAAAGATGTAAGCGTGGCGCACAAAATAACACACGCTATTTTATTAATGCACAGCTGGCACTTTTGTGTGCAATCGTTTTCAAGACAGATATGCGTTTTAAGGATATCAGGTTGTATATATGATCGCATGATGCAGGCCATATTATTGTAAATATAATTCTAGATTGAATTTTTTGTTGACGTCGTTGGTAAAAAAAAATTATAAGTATTGCTGCATAATAACGGAGCATAAAATTTTTCCTAGCTTTGGATAATTATATTTTTTAATATGATTGAATTTTCTATGTTTTCCTTATCAATGTCTGACTTGATTAATCAATTTTAGTAAATCCCTCATTCACTATCGGTAGTCGGTTTTGTTTTGCTTTCATTCATAATCATTTTTTTAAAGAAATCGCTTTAAATCCTAATGTTATTTCCTTTCCGACTTCCCATGTCTTTCTTTTCGTTCTTTATAGTTCATCCATTTAATTGGAAATGTGTTTATATTTTGATTTTTTTTTTGTTTTTAATCACAAGGTAAGTATAGCTGAGATAGTTGCGCATTTCCATCTTTCATGGAAAATTGAAACTCACATTGTTTAATAAGTGTTTGCGATTTTTTTTTATTGGCAGAAGTTGGGGGTTACGAAATAAATGCTAAAGGGAAATATACGACAGTGTCCTAATTAAATAAAACGTACTTTTAACTCAGAAAGTAAGAGAGCTACGAGAACAGATCCGATACCATAAAAATTGAGTGACCTACATAATTTACGCTATTCTCAATACACTTTTCTTATGCATTCATTGACGCGTCTGAGCTTCGGAATTACTTGCTTAGAGTCTAACACTGTCAATATCTGCAACAGAGACATGATAGCAAAACGATATTTATTTCAGTATAATCCATTAAGACCGAATGCAAATAGGAGGCATTATGTTTTGAAACACTTTTCCTACATTGTACTCGTAATTTATTCTCTACTTATGTTGGTCGAGTTATGAAAGAAAAATACCTTACTATTATCAAGGAATCATATGAAAAACATTTCTGAATTATTTAGTAAATAATTACATACATGACTGTCCTTTGTAGACAAAATAAACCAATATTTGCTTAATCAATACTAAACTATAGATGCATTCTATATGATTAGTAAATACACAGGAAGTACCATTATTTAATGCGATTATAACTTATTAAAGATAAGTAGTAAGAATTTTAGTTATAAGATTACTTATGGGGACGGTTCATCAAGAACTTGTTTATGTTAGACTTAAAGACAATCAGATTATAGTCAGCTGGACAACAGGCTAACGGAAGACAGTTCCACAGGTGCACGGTTCTATGAAAGCAGCTTTTACATTTAGTATTAAGCACAAATAAAAAAAAAAGTGTGGAAAATTATTTATAGTTGCTTTGGCTATACGAATGTGTTTGTGAATGTTTGGCGAGGGGGGACCATAGATTGAAGCTCAGATGAACACTTGCCATGAAAATGACGATAGAGACAGGCTTGCAACATCTCTTCTATGGCAATGAAGTTGCCGGGAAGAAAAAAGGGCACCCCCTCAAAAGCTATAAAGTCTATTTTAACTCTAACAAGGCAGGATAAGCTGCGTCCTGGTTTTTATATAGTTAGTGAATTTCATCAGGAGTGGGCTATCTACTGGAGATTTTAAGGATTCCACAGCGACCCTGACAATGAATTTTATATACGTATTCCATTTCAGATCGGGTGTAAAGGTCAAGCCAGAAGCTTGTTGAAACATGAAGCCTCCCCAAAACGAGAGCTATTCATTCAAATTGATGCCAGATGAGCATCAGAGCATTAATGGTTTAAAGACAGAAGCTTGATTTTAGATGCATTAAAAGAAACCAACCACCACTTTCCCAATAGAACCAGGTGGTCAAGATCAGAGAACTTGGTCGTTTATGGTATTTGATGTGCTACCCTGGTAGTGTCGTCGGCATAAATGTCTACGAATGATGTAAGTATGTGATTTGGAACATTATTAATGTAGATCAGGAAGAGAGTTGGGCCCAAGATGAACCCCTGCGAGATTCCACTATTAATACTGAGAGTTTCTGATTTCTGCCCATTAACAGCTACTCATCTAAACCTATCAGCGAGAAAAGAATTAATACTCTTACTTTTCCAAGGGCTGCCTCGACGCAGTAATATTTTCCATTTTACAGAGCCATGTCTTTGGAGTGGGTGCTCAGGGCAGAAAGAGAGAAAGAGAGTGAGAGTAAAGGGGGAAAGGGTGAAATAAGTTACTCGGCACGTACAGCTAAGAGGATTTATATTTTGGCCTACTGTGTAAAACTTCAAATAGAGAAAATAAAACAATAAGCATAAAAGAGTGGAAGCCATTTTTTACTATTCTAGATACGTTTGCATTTTAAGTACACACTGAAATAAACTTATATTACACAAAATAAAATATAATAAATAAATATTATAATTTAGCACAAAAACCTTATTATCTCGTGCTTAAATATTGCACCCCTATATTATCTCGTGCTTAAATATTGCACTCCTATAATATATACATGTAGACTGAAAGAAGAAAGCTTCACCGAGGCAGAATTGAGTTTAGCGTCCTTGGTCAGCAAGAAAATAAAATCAGAATAAAATTAATAGATACATTACGATAGGCAAATAACACAGACAGTTTTATATATTAACATATTGATGAGATTTTATTTATTCTAATGCATGTTGAAAATGTAAAAGTTATACTAAATTATGTTATGTATAAACACACTAGAGATCAATATTTATTTTATATAAGATGTTTAATAAACAAAAAGGGGGGTATAAGAGTTGGCCCAAGGATTAAGTGAGGATGCTGTATACTATGTCTATGATATCAGGGAGAGCAAGTACAAACACAAAGGTTATAACTGCGATACATTCAATGATATTTAATATAGAGCACTTCACAAGCAGAAGACTGTTGTCAGATAAATATTTGAAACAATATCACATTGTAAACTTAAAATATTAAACAATCAGTACAATAAGAGTTGAAATTAATCTCAGAAAAACGAAGAAATGAATTGACTAGGTTTAACTAACAATAAAAAGAACGACCCTTACATTCTTATATAATATATATATACATATATATATATATATATATATATATATATATATATATATATATACACACGTCAAACACCCTAGAGAGCAGTTTGTCAATAGGATACTAAGGCAGTATTTCCGTAGCTGGATACAAAATAAGTCGTCATATGTTTACGTGCAAGTAAGCGTATTCAAGCGTATATAGCAGAATGTAAAATTCTTAAAGAACTTTTGAAAGCTCCGAGACACCACAACCGTAATGTTATAGTCAAAATTTGACACGTAGTGTTGTGTTTCCTTGCGAATTTAGTATATCTGTAACATCACTTCAATCAATCAGAATCGCTTAGAAAATAAAACCAGACAAAAACAAGGTTATTAGTCGGTTATTGCAAGGTTATAAAGTATACGCATACACCGTCCCTATATGATTGTCGTTTACGTTTGTAAATACTTTTTGAATAGTAAGTAAATGTGAAACACACATAAACGCAGGGGTAATAACCAAAACTATATATATATATATATATATATATATATATATATATATATATATATATGAGGATTTTACATGAATAATTGAGCAAGTGTATACCCACTACATGATACAATATACTATAGTACATATCCTTATTTATACGCAAAAATATTGGTCTTTCTTGCTACATATTTATTAATTGATGTCATCGACATGTTGTCTCGCACAATGCAGTATAGAAGACGTACAAGGTAGCGAAATCGTGATGAAGAAAACAGTAGAAAGTGACATTGAGGATTTATCAAAGAAAAACGATTTCATTTCGCAAAGAGAAGAATGCTATTTTTATTGTAGACTACGTTTTTTAAAAAAATATTTTTCTTATTTTTTGTGCAAATGTAATTGCGTCTAATTGGGTAATATTTGTAATATTTGACCCACGCAACTATGATGAGAATTGTGTTGATAGTTTTCTGTGGGTTTGAGTCGAGTTTCGAAGAGTTGTTTTCGAAAAACAAACGTTTTTTTTGTTCAAGTCAAAATTAATTTCTGATTCTTTTTTCTATATAAACAATTTTCTTTGCCTACTTATAAATCTGTACAATTTTTTTTCATTATAACATTGCACATATCTTGAATAAAAATTTCGTTCTTTCAAGTTTGGCACTTAATTTGTAAGAGATGTATTTTTTTTATTGAGCAGAGAACCTATTCTGTCTGTCAATGGTTAATGATATATTTGGTTGACACGACATATAATTTAAATGTATTGTAAGTGCAGTGTGAAGTTTTAAACGTAATATATTTAGTAGAAACATATTTAATTAAAAGTGTTAAGATTATAGTCATCATAAGACTTCTTTTTTAACACAAGCCGTTTCACCGACATTTGTAAACACAGCGTATTTTTTAACTTCAACTTTTCAATATTTCTTCAGTCTCCTTACAGTAAACGATATTTAAGTATAGCGTTGTTACATTAATTTGTTTAAATACTTCATTTGAATTATACTAGTGTTTAATTTTTACACTACTGAAAAGGCGTGCAAAGATTAAAACATTTGCAGAAATGATCATTTCTAGCAGAAATGAAAATATATCTTTATATCAGTGTTTATCTTTTGATCTATTTCATTCTTTTGAACGTTAAGCATCGACCGTCCTGTTTATAGGCAGCGAATTACACACGCGGGATTTGGCATAACGCAATCGCTTTCTCTAATGGAACCCGCCATCAGTCATTTCTTGCTTATCTAATATAATTATTTCAATCAAAATTAAGTTAAAAGTCGACTTTGCCATTTTATACATATGGGAATCATGACTTCTTTTTATTTATCGTTCCCGTTTTCCTATTTCTCCTTATAATACTAGTATTATATTTCTATTTATTATTATAATTTAGTGTTTCTTCTTTTTCTTCTTCTTATTCTTCTCTACTTTTTCTTCTTCTTCTCATTATTATTATTATTGTTATTGTATGTTTTTATCATTTATTATTGTTACTGATTTTTTTTGTTGCTATGTCTGGTGTTGATTTTATTTTCGCTCTTATGTATTACTTGGCTTGGATAGGCTAAACCTAAATTACAGTGTTCTCTCTTAGTCATTTTAACAACGTTTTAGGAATTTCTTTTTAAATAAATACATCTTTATAATGCTGATAAATAATAATTACTTGCAAATTTAAAAATAGATAAGTTATAATAATTAATTATCGCAATAAAAAAACGCCCATATAAGATGTTAAACAAAGTTAATAACTTTAAATATTTCTTTGCATTCGATTAAAAAGGTTGTCGCGTATGTTCTCCAAAATTTCCCAGGATTCAAAGTACATCTATGACTATTATACACTATATATATGACAATAATGATTATTTATTACATTTCTTTGATGCGTTTAGCGGTTATTGTCATTGATTCAAGAATTATTAGATAACTATAAATTCTGTCATTCTCGTTTTCTAAAGTATTTCAATGCTCTGCCATCTTGACTTTTCCCCTTAAAACTCTGGTAGTGCACATTATTTATTAATCAGAAATTTCAATCGAATGCTACGTTTGAAATTAATATTTTTGCCTAATGATCCTTTCTGATAGTGTTTTATTAAGAAAACAGTTTTAAATGATGTATATACATGGACGAATTTTCATTTGTTTGTGAACCTGAAACATTAATTTCTTTTATTGAGCATGTTTTTAAATGATAAGCATAAATAGTCGTAGCAAATAGAAACTCATCCTGTGAAATGTCATTGTTGGTCTATCAAAATTGATCCATGTGATGGCTATGTGATTTTCATTGTTATTTCTAATATAAGTGTTAGTGGCAGTTTCTGCAATATTGTTAACAGCTAAGTAACTTCATGTATATTATCTACTTGTTTTAATATGCTTCAGAATTATGTGAAGTGGTTTTAGTCAGATATATTTACAATTTTATAGTAGCGACATTAAGTGCCTTCTAAATTAAATTACAATAAAATAAAATTTGCTTAACAAAAATAATTTAACCTAAAAAAACTCTTGCTTTTCTACCAAATGTTAGAATATATAAGTATCAAATATATAACTCTTTGAAATAAAAGAACTAGGTTTGATTAAAATATTCAACACTTATATTTCTACTTATAATGGCGCGTTTATTCCTCTATAAGTTAATGAAGTTGATATCTATATGATCTTACAGATGTAGAATATAAATATTTAACGGCTCTATAATTCACAACAAACGAAAACGTAACATCGAAGGTGTGCGTAAACTAGTAAGCATCCTTTTACACTTAGGAAATCCCAATTATGAAGTAATGCTATTCATGGAAACACAGAATTGAATACAAGAACAGGCCACTATCTAAATATTACTTAACAATTCATCGAAAATAAATGATTTAATAAAACGTTCTAAAGACGAGTAAAAAGATATTTTCGGGTTCATTTTGAATATTGCGTTTTAAAAAAAATGACTATTTACAAACAATTAGGTTCACGTAACACATTTTCCGCAAGGTAGAAAACTTATGTTAAATATAAATTAGAAAGTAATAACTTCTCATAAGGTAGAGTTCATATAAATGTTCTTAACGTATACGATACATTATAAAAAAGTCCTGAATATTGTTGAACATATAGAAACTGGCACAGATGTAATTATATATCATATGCGTATAGCGTATATCATATGCCATCATAATTAGCATAAATATGTAATTTTATATATGGTTCGTTTTATTTTCATTTAAGGGATAATAATGAGATCCAAAACAACAGGCGATATGAAAATTTATAATATGGTCGCGTAATGGAACGTGTACACATATATAGGGGTATTTAACACACAGCTACACACATACACATATATATGTATGTATATGTATATTATATATATACACATACACACACATACACACACACACACACACATATATATATATAATATAAAGCTGGATGTCTGTGTGTGTGTCTGGTCACGAATAGGCTCCTATGTGGTTGACTATTTAAAAAAAAAAACTGATTACATATAATGATAGAAGATTATTGCGACACCAGAAATGGGTATGTTTGATCCTGCAGAACCGTGGTTAAAATTGCGGAGACCGCGTTCGCGCCTGGTCCACAAAGTATGGAAATAAAAATTTTAAATAAACAAAAACGTTTTCAAGTGTTTTTGATATAGATGTACATAAGAATACTTTGATAAGTATGTTTTAACTTAAATAAGGATGGTATAATAAAAGTGTGGGGTCTGCGTTCGCGCCTAGCCCCCATAGAATGGAAATAGGCACACACTTTAATAAAGACGGTTCATATCTATCTGCGTAAGTATACTTTGATAATTATGTTTCAGATTGAAGAAATATGGTATAATAAAATTATGGGGGGTTCGTTCGCCTGACCTCCATAGAATGGAAATATGTCACAAAGTTTAACAAGGTTTTTTTTAATATAGATCCACAGAATATTGTGATAAGTATTTCAATGTCAACAGGCATGATATAATAAATTATGGGGTTTATCTATTTTATTTTTACTTTCATCATATTTTGCTTTGGTTTTCATACCCCCGAATTCGAAGCTATCTCTTTATAACCCTTCCTTTTATAACCCATCATACTTTCATAAATCAGCGTCCATTTTCTGTAGGCTGTTTTGGAACCCAGTCAACGACGAGTAATTTTGCTAGTATATATATATATATATATATATATATATATATATATATATATATATATACTAGACTATCGGTGACCCGTTGGGTCAGTATGTTATATTGGCTATGGAACCAATGTATGATCGTGACACTTGTGACGTAAAGAAAATAGTTCTTTTGACATAACAGAGCCATTTCTATGAAAGTATATTAAAATGGAAAAAGAATAAAGATAGATTAGGTCGTTCTTTTTATAATAGTTTATTGTTAGAAAAACAAACTTACAGCCATTGAATTATAAGTTGTTTGCAATACTTATAGGTAAATGTACACTGAACAGATAACATAATACTTACAGTTAATTTCAAATTTTGATATATTCTATTAATTTTTTTATTTAAATGCGAAAAAAAAATTGGATGCTGAAAACGTACACAGTAAAACAATACGTTTTAATATCGCGTTGATTATTTATTTTAACGCAATTTAAAAAAAAAATATTTTTCGGTGTTTTTTTGTTTATGTTAGTATTGTAGAAGAAAAGGGGTGAATGTTTTAAAGAAAGGTGCATCGAAAAATGTAGAATAATTTTTTAAACAAAGAAGACTGTATGTAAATCGCCATTGTAAAATGAGTTTATGGTTGTCAGCGGGTTAAAGTAGATTCATATGTACGAAGATTGCGTTGAAGAAACTTAAACGTAATACCGAAATGAACCTTTTAAAAAAAGCAGAAAATATTAACAATTGGTTATTTGGATAATTTAAATTCGAAAACATTGGAACGCTGAAAACAAACACAGTAAAACAATACTTAATATTGTTGCGTTGATTATTTCGTATAATATATATCGTATATATGAAACAGTTCGATGTTTATGCGTATTATTTGTAATCACGTTTTGCGTTTGCTTCCCATATCGTGAAGTTGTTTATTCAATAAATTTAAGATATTTGCTTTTCTAAGGACTCCGTTTGTTCGAACGTCACAGGTCCAGCAATTTGTATTTATTTGTTTACGCTGTTATGGGTTTCTGTTTATGTTGGCATGCTCAAGCGGAAGTCGTAAACAGGGTGTTGGTTTACAACAGCCGTTACAAGGTCTTTTGAGTTGTATAATTATATAGAGATATATGTGTATATATATATATATATATATATATATATATATATATATATATATATATTGCAGCGAATTATATATAAATAATTCAGTAGGGACATCAGTATTTAAAAATAAAAAAGTCGAATCCTGGAAATACAAAGGAAAAATCCTTAACAATAACAGTTTATTTAAGTCGCATTGTTTATCACATACAAAAATAAACAAATATGAACGTCATGTAAAACTTTTCTTACAATAAGAATTTTAAGGCTGAATATTTTTCTAAATACAAAAATATGTTGTTCATTTTCTTTGTATATTCCAAGTGTCTGGTCTTTTCAACATAACAAAATTAAAATTTTAAATACAACGTGCACCTTAAACAATCGATTCTCCGTAATTTTGAAAAAAAGTGTACACCGTTGGACATTAAACCCGACAACTCCAAACTTTGATAAGGGGTTAAGCTGCACTTTGACAATCACACGGCAGAGGAAAATGGAAAAGTACTGGAAAGTAAGTATTTTAATAAATAAATAAATAAATATATTCCTAATTTTTCAACCGTTAATATATATATATATAAATACACACACACTCACATATATACATATATATATATATATATATATATATATATATATATATATATATATATATATCTGTGTGTGCGTATGTGTGTGTATTTACATATATGTATACATACATATACAAATATATGTATATATTTACATATATATATATATATATACATTGGGTTTAAACAAAAAAATATTAATTCCGTTTGTTCTATCAAGTATATTGAGCTATTCCCTATTTGCCTTGGGATATCATGTATAATATTACCTCCTAAAATGGTCTGTAAGATTCGATTCCACACGATTTATTAATCTGCGTTCCTATACACCTCAATATTCTAATAGTTAGTGAGCTTCCTATACTGTTAGACTTCCAAATATTTTTGACAAAAAAATGCATACTACTTTCTGCAAAAACCTTATTACCCCTATAAAACAAACATATATAAACAAACTTGTACAGGATATTAACACGTTTGTCGTAAATGTCAGATCAAAAGCCTACCACTATGACTTAAATAATAATTTAAAAATTAAAGCACGAACATCCGGCCCTTAAACCCACAGGAATTACCGTCCTATAAACTCGATCCGAGAAAAAATAAAAATAGAAAAGCAGCCGCTACATTGTATGGTCTGAAAAGCACATAACACCAGAAATCGAACCCGCATTTAGAGAACTTTGGACACATTATGATCAACTTAGTTAATAAGATGAAATTCAAGAATCATAGATATTATCACCAGTAAAATAAACAGCTTTGCAATCAAGGTTTACTAAGCTAATACATTTTTTCACTGACGACAAAACTAAAGAATGCTATAAATTAGGCTATAAAACTTACACAAAAATCATATACAAGGAAGGCAAAATCGTCCTTAAAATAATGCAATCTCATGATTAGACAGTAATTACAACCACAGGAACTTCAAAATTGTCTTGAAAATATCAAAAACCAACATCCAATATTGATTTAATTCTCTTGCTCAGATATAATTTTTGTAAGAAAGAAAATATCGGCCACAATCATCTCCATGATGAGAGACAAGATCAAGTTCCCACTTTGGCAATGCTCTTTGTTCTTAACATTTTCTGAAATCTTAAGGATAACCAAATATTTCATTTTCAGTACCTTTGATATTAATATATACTAGCAATCTATCCCCCGTCAACCCTCCTAAATAAGGCATTAATATTTGCGAAAAGGAACTATTACATCACTGAATTGAAAATAAAACTGAATCCATTGGCAAGGAAGTCATTAATACATTTTGATGGGAAATAGTGGAAAAGGAAGTATACCTCCAATAATGTCGATATAATAATGCGATCAAAGGACTAAACCTAAGTTACACATTTAGTGGGGTTATTCCTATTGAAGGAGCTTAATATAAAGTTTAACACTTTACAGGGAAGACTTTACAGAGACGGCGCAATATTTGGCACACCTGCCAGGCAGAGAATGTACAACAGTACCATCAAGAACTTCACGAATCTTTCTTAAACTACGGATTGTCCATCGTAGGTGATCCTAAATTAAAATTCTGAATCATACTCACCCAACAATAAAAATAATTTACATAGGCATAACTATAATTAACTCAATAGTACTCGGCATCTCATATAGAATATCAAATATATCATCGTACAAAAAAGTTCGAGAAAACCTCAAACTTTTACAACAATGCCTTAAAAAAGCCGAGATATACGGATAATAAGAGAATACAATAAATATCTCATAAAGGCAACAAGTTACAATAAGGAATTACTCATAATATTAAACTGGGGACAGGTAACAATAAAGGAATACAATCAATTGTAGCCAAAAACCAGCCAACCCGAAAAGTCGCTTAAATCTCAACAGCAAGCGTAATGTAATAGACTAATAAGACGAATGAAAGCCATATGGTTCAATCCACTTTACAACTCGAACGTAAAAAGTTACACACAAAAGGAATGTTTAAAATAGTATAACATTATTTTAAATATCTGCTTAAGTACAGTACATTATTAGACATTAAATTGAACATCGTTATGATATTTTCCATAAAAAATATCATACTCAACGACGCCCAATTTACTGCTGACCATAATATCCTCTAATAATAGTAAAATAATTAAAGTTCAGGCACCCCTAATAATGTCCCCAAGAAATAAATATAATTGCTAAAATAAAGTGCTTCGTCCGCTCAAATATTATATGTAACTGCCAAAATAAAGTGCTCTACCCGTTCACAAATCATATTGCGAGGTAACACAACATTCCATCAAAACGCAATAATCGATGACCTTGACCTTAATATTCACAATTCACTAAATTATACAAATACTTTAAATAATAACAACCCTTGAAACAACCCCTGTAATAACAACCCTATAAACAATTCACAACAAACTCACCAATATATCTTACTCTTTCCCTGTAAATCACTCAATCCAGAACCACTTACTTTAAATACCAAGCAGGATAACAACCTAAATACGCACTTAAATAATGAAACTAAAACTCACACTTATATAGGCGACACTTCTACATTAAAAAATACGAATCTCAAATCACTTACATTCCTTCAAAAGCGAAGTACGCAGAATAAAAAAGGCATTTTTACACCTTAATTAAAACTTAACGTTAAAAAGATTCTTTGCTCCGTTAAATGGAATATAATAAATAAAGCAAAATAATACGCACCTCGAAATGTAACGTGTTCTCCGCTGGAGCCGTTAAAATAATCACGTTCTCTAAATCAACAATCAACAAAAAATGAATCGTTATCAAGTAGCAAACACAAGAGAAAATTATAATATAGCCAATTTCAAATAACATAAAGTATTCAACTTCAGGTCTTACAAAATAACATCATTTCCTCAATAAACCCAACCTCATCATATTCATTTATTTATAACCCATTATTATATATTTTCAAACAGTCAAAGCAGCTTAATCAACAACCTCTCTTGTTTATAAATTCCACGTTCATATAAGAAAAATTGCGTTCATTCCGGTCGCATGTCATATCCTATAAATAGACCCCGACTTTCAGTAAACACTATCAGAGATTTTTAAGCGTCTATATGCATCCATATCAAACAAACTAAGGGGAACGCTTTCTCTGACGATGTCAACTCTCTCTCTCTCTCTCTCTCTCTCTCTCTCTCTCTCTCTCTCTCTCTCTCTAACTCGACTCTCTCCTCTGTCCGTCCGACTCTCTGACTGTCTGTCAAAAACTAGCAAACTATACTGAGAATTAATTTCTCCATGACGTCATACGCATGTCGAAAACCGTAATCAAACTACTGTGGATGACTCACGTGGCCTGAACATGCGTGATTCTCACATGTCTGCAGACAAGAATTCTTACTAACCAATTTTTGACCTAACTTATTTTTAAATATGTTTTTAATTTTCTATTGTTCGCTTTCAAGATGACCTTATTTTAGTAAAGTTTTCATGAAAAGAACTCAACAGTAAAAATTCCTTTCTAGAATAACATCTCTAAACAATCGAATTTCTTCTGAATCTATTTCCTGGACCTATTTTCGAACCTAGCTTACTAAATTCCTATCTCGGTCTATCCAATCTCATTTTTACTTATTTAATGTGTGTCTTACTTACAAGAAATGGGGATCTTTCCTTGTAACATAATATTTGCTAATATATTTTCATGCGAGGGGATGAGCCTGCATCGGAAATACATTGGTTAAAAAAATCTGAACTGTAATCATTATTGAACTAGTAAATTTCTTTCCTGAAAAATTATGTTTATCAGAATAATAATAATAAAAATAAGAACTACTATAAATATAATTATTGAGCTATTCGCTTTTTCGCTAGGATTCTCTCATAAATTATTGCCTTTTTAAAAATATTATGTAAGACATGTATACCACACGATTAATTAATTTCTGTTTTAATTCACTTCAGGATTCTGTCACACACACACACACACACACATACACACACACATATATATATGTATATATATATATATATATATATATATATATATATATATATATAAATACACAGACAAGAAGGAAGTCAACCATTATCTTTGTGGTTCAAGAAAAGTAGATCGGATACGTTTAATCTTTTTAAAAACCATGCGTCTAGAGTTAAAATGCATAGTATTTTATATATTAATCTGCAGAATCGTAGAATCTCAGAATCTGCACAGACAACTGGCAATAATATAATTTCTCTTGTTGGCACTATTACAGCGTTTCAAAGCATGTCTGTTTATTTGGGTAAATTTCTTATTATAGCGTGTGGTAATTATATATTGATTGATTTCACGATGGGAAACGGACGTTTATTGCTGTATTAACGTCGCTTGCCAAGATTTGCGTCTCAGGGGTTTTCCATAATTCCAAAAGAGGTTCATTTAAAATATTTATTTAAAACACTATTACTTTCTACTTTATTGTATTGTTTACTTGTTTGCGCAATGAATACGACGGAAGCGCAGTTGGGATTGATCTGTCAAACGCAGCTGCGGAACGTTTTAAAGCAGTTTTGGTTCTTTAGTTCATCTCACAAATGACGTTGTGAAAGTCTTATTAGAAAAAAACATGCGCAGTAGAATTGATTGAATATTTTGTGAATTGTCTGATTGTGTTGTTTCTTAAAAAATCTTGGTTAACTGCCATTCTCTAAGGCGTAGCCGTCTTCCAATAAACAATTCAATTTTAGTTGACTTTTATTGGGAAGTTGGTCAAAAAATACGTGGACATTTCTGATTTTAATGATATTGGTTTTATACAAAGATGCTTAAATGGTGGAGAGTTTAATATTTAAGTTGAGACGCCATTCATAGAGACAAGCAGATATGTATGAACACATGCGTACGTTTATTTATGTACGGCATGTGAACACACAATGACACGTACAAACACACACCACCACACGCTCATATATATATATATATATATATATATATATATATATATATATATATATATATATATATATATACATATATATAATTGTCATTGTCTGTCTGGCCTCTGGATCACATTCTTTTAGAATTATTAAGCCGACCTGGATGAAATTCCATGTGTCCTTTTGTTGTAATAAGGTGCTTCGAACTAAGTATAGTAGAATTCGTCTGTCGCAGAGTTGGGTATAGATAATGCATATTCATCGGCACAATAGCATATCTTCTCTACTATTTGATATGAAATATATATGTAAACTAGCAGGCGATTGTTCTTTACATTTAAACGAAAAAGCCAAATTGTGTGTCTGCGAGTGTACATTTTCCTGCCAAATTACTAAATTTTCAGGCGTATTGAGAGTTGAGAAAATGTTTTTAAACCGTTTTCGGTCAGAAATTCTTCTGTCAAGGGGTAAAAGTTCGAGAATTTGACTTTTCAAAACTCTCCGCCAATTCTGTGTCTGAACACTTGACATTTTAGATGTAGGTTACTTGAATATCGATAATCTGAGTTAGGCCAACCACACTTAATGTTAAGGGGTAAATATTTGGATCAAATTTTTAAATATTTGACATCTGCGGTCTACCAATTTAATAAGTCAGTTTTTGGTCTAAACATTTGAAATGTTACATGAAGTGTATTACGCCATAGGGCAATTTTTGGGCCGCGAATTTGGCGTCTAAGTTAAAAAAATACAAAAAAAATGACATTAAATGTGTCTAGCTTACTATTAAGCCAATTTGGGATCAAGAAATCTGAAATTTTACTTAAAGATTATTCTAACATGGAATAAGATTGTTCCCCAGTTTTGGGGCGAGAATTTGGATGCCGAGAGGCCAATGTTGAATGAGTTGAACGTTTGCAGACTCTAAGATACTC
This sequence comes from Euprymna scolopes, assembly GCF_053919585.1. Taxonomy (NCBI): domain Eukaryota; kingdom Metazoa; phylum Mollusca; class Cephalopoda; order Sepiida; family Sepiolidae; genus Euprymna; species Euprymna scolopes. The sequence continues at coordinate 57,801,316 of NC_136487.1, forward strand.
CACTGTCTATTTTGAGACTAAAAACTTGAAACCTCACATGTACGTTACCAGGATATAAGTCAAATTATATATAAATATATATATATATATATATATATATATATATGCACATAAAATTAGGAACCGTACATAGGGTCTGAGCAAAGCCGGTCTTTACTACTAGTATATATATATATATATATATATTTATATATATATATATATATATATATATATATATATAGTCTGAAGAAGGTTTGAGTAAACAAATGTAAAAAATTCAAATACAGTATGCTGTTAAATTCCCGGAAAAGAATTAAACCTACGGCAGACTTAGCTCCTACACAATCTTACTTCTAGAAATGTTTTAATTACATAAGAGAATTCAATAAGACAAAGATGAAATAAAAGGAAGAAAATTTTCAACTAAAATTGTTAAATAGAAACAAACTTAGCACTTGTATTTTTAAATAGAAAAGGGACTTTCATGTAACTGTTTCAGAGATTTAATACATATATATATATATATATATATATATATATATATAAGAATTGTATAAGTCAACTGAATTAAAGGAATAAATTATACGATGGCCAACATCATGAATTTGGGAATATAGCTTTTTGTCATTTATTCTGTATATTGATCTGTAATTATATTGAGCTTTTTTAATAAGGATTGTTATATATTATGAGAAAATATATTTCTACATATATATATATATATATATATATATATATATATATATATCGTACTTTGTATATATATATATATTGTACTTTGGGGGGTAATTACGCCAAATCCGTACTTTGGGAGTAATTACGCCAAATCCGGAAGTAATTGCGCCAACTAAAAATACTACTCTTCATATGCCTGGTTGCCAAAAGAGAACTTTCATCTAGTTGTCGCAATTACCCCGGACTCGGCGCAATACCCCCAAAGTACAGTATACGTATAAGTCTGTGACCGTCCGAGAATATTTTCTTACTTACTTGTTTTAATCTTATCTTTATGGATATATTTTATTTATTATATATGAAGTTGAATATAATAATCGATAGTCCTTAGTATGTATATGTACATAATGTGTAAGTATTCGTGTGCATATGCATGTGTATGTACATTCATATATATGTGCGTGGACGTGTGTATGTGCAGATGAATATGCGTACATGTGTGTGCAGACATGTATAGGTATACATGTATATATATATATATATATATGTGTACATATATATGTACGCACATGTGTGTACGTGATTTCGTGCCTTTCTGTGCATGCATAACAATATGTGTATGCGTCTGTACACACACTCATACATGGATTTATATTCGATGTATGTCTGTATGCGTGTATGTATCCATGTGTATGTAGGTGCGTGTATATGTGTATGTGTGTGCGTATTGTGTGCGTGTATATATGCAGGTGTGTATACATGTGTATGCATGTATTTGTGCATGAATGTGTGCATGTATATGTGCATAATTATATACAGGGTGGTCAAAAAGTCAGGTAACATTTTAAAGAAAAAGGATATTAGCAATACACGTATATTTAAGTACCATACATTGAAATATAAAA